>NC_088800.1:4433571-4746071 GCF_011386835.1 Chrysemys picta bellii | reverse complement strand
TTTTTAGTGAAAGTTACAATACCAAGTGATCTCCTATTTCTTTTGTTTAAACTAAAAAAAAACCAAAACCCTAAACAAATCTATGATTACTGGTGCTGTGTGGATATTCAGATTGAGGTCAGGGAGTTTATACGGCAGAGGGCCAGAATTGGGTATGCATATTGTTATCTATGAGTTTGGTATACTGGAAATCCATTGTCCACTTCCTCAGTGTTGGCTCTACAAGAGGCTTGATGCAGACACTGCAAGTGAAATAACCACATACCATATGGTCAGATGAGTTAGTAATACAGGCCTCAGCTGTTTTCTGTGGTGCAACGCTGCTACTCCCCCCTCCCCCCCCCCCCCCCCCAAAAAAAAAGAGGTGGTATTCCCAAGCCCTTCTGAAAGTGCAGTGGTTATAGAATGTAGTGATAATGAAGAGACTGCGCTCACAGTCTCTCTTGCTTTCTCTCTGTGTGTTGCTTTAAGGATGAAGTTAGAGATGTGGCAGCCATAACTGGTACATATGGATTAAAATACAGAACTTCTGACAGAGACTGTGTCATCTGAGAATCCAGTGATGGTGTTGCCTTACAAAAAAATAATAACCAATCTAAATGTTAGGCCTTTAATATTTTCTTCTGACCTGCCCTAGCCCAGTAGAGACCTTCCTGGCAAGCCTCTTTGTAATTTAATGTAATTCTTGAATATCATTAGAGTTGGCTGAAATTTTCCACAGAAAAATATCAATTTTGATAAAAATTTCCCTACAGGTAGATTCTAAATGAATAGAGTCAGTATTTCAAAAATTAAATACATTTTTGCCTCAACTGTCATCTCATATCAGTTTTTTGGAAACTGAAAAACCTAAACATTCAATTTTCAGTTTTTAGATTTTCAGGGTTTTCCCCCCCTCCCTCTGTTAAAAATTGTGAGGGAAGCGTGATGAAAAACCCCTTTTCACGCTTTTTTTTTTAATGTTTTCCAACTTAAAAACAGAATGAAAAAAGTGAGTGGGTTTTTTTTAACCTTTTCACACCTTTGAGAAACTTTTGTTTTGACTGGTTTCAGTATTTACTGTGGAAAAGTGAAATTTTTGGACCAGAAGTTTCAAATGGCCATTTTCCCCACAAAGTTTTGAGTAGGGAAAAATGTTGGGTTTCCAACAGGCACTGTGATTATAACCATAACAAATGCTTGCTGCTCTGATCATACATAACAAGTGCCGTTTCTTGCTTGATGCAAGAATTTTCAGAAAGGAGCCACCAGTCCCATTCCATCTTTTTGTATAAAGTACTTCACCAAATTTCCATGAATAAGATCTGAGATAAATTCAGTGACCTATCTCACCGCAGGGTGAGTGCTGGGAAGAGCATGAAATGATTTGTTATATCAATTCACTTTATATTTTTACTTAGATTCATGTAAAGAGCCTGCAGTTGTTCTCCTCTGCAGCTGAGCCAACAGAAATACTGCTAGAGATCTAGCTCAGAGATTATGGGAGAATAAGTTGGATGGGTCTCATCCCAGTACTCTGGGGACATTTATGGACCTCACCATTCAGCATGATAGGGATCCTTTCATGAGAGGGACTCAGGACAGGAAAAAGCAAGCATCTTGTGTATCAGAGTTGAAATGGATTGGCAGTGCTGTGTGTGGAAGATTGAAGGAGGGTTTACCTGGTTACTACATATCCTTTCTTTAGCTGTTTGCACAGTCCCTGTGGGCATTGTGTGGATCTAGCATTACTAAAAGTCCTTACTTGCATGAGAACCAAATGCATAAAAATCAAAATGATACGTACAGACCACTTCTAACACAAGAGGTAACTCACCCTTTCCATGATGGCTTAAAACTTAGCATAAGCCTTACACCACAATCATAAGGAAGGCAGCATCATTAAACATTCAGCTGCATTTCTTAGAGACTAGTGCATTTCCAACAAGATTCATGAGTGGTGAGTTTGTTGGTTTCTGTCTTTCCTCAAATTGCAAATTAAGCCGGAAGTGAAATTTCTGTACATCCTTTAGTGGGGACCCGCAGTCCCCTTGAGTCACAACCCAAGCAGAGGTGGTTGCTGAAGGAAAGTACCACAAAAGTATATACAGTACCACAGGTTGTGGATGCTTCTACAACCCAAGGGCAGTATCACTCTGAAGATACCACTTGCAGGGCCAAAAACTTGTTTTGCTTTTATAAAACTTAGACTCTTATTTAGAAATGTTTGCTCTTGAATAAGAGCAAGCATGAATTTTTTTAAAGCAAATGAGCATGATTTAATGTACCTTGATGAGTATTGCTATTTGCTATACATTTGTCAGAATGGTTGCAACATTCACAGATAGGTGCCTCAGTCCAAAACTGCTAATCAGTGAAAATTGTAGAAACGTGCTTGATACATGGCAATCCCAGTGTGGCAGTTAAATGAGTAACATAGCAGAAAGAGGCAGAAATGGAAAAGGAACAGGATGTATTGTACTTGATGATGACTCGTGGATTTGTACAATGGCATGTGAATGTGTGAGGGAAAATGTTCAAAGATTTTTTGTTTTATGTTTGAAAAAACCCAAGTTATGCTCATAAGCATGTTATAGAATAAATTTCTCTTCAGTTGAGGCCATGGCCACCGTAATAAATAAATACTCCATTTTATGGAATTATTTTCTGTTAATTTATGCTCGGAGGGTTACACTCTGATTCCTTTGGGCCTCACTTTCCCTTATGCAGGCAGGCATATACCACCTAGGAGAGCAGAAATGTCAGCCTTAGCTTGAGAAGTAGTTTTCTTTTAATTTGTTCACTGAAGGGAGCAAAGGTTGCCCCTCAATAGAAAAAGATAAGAATGGGCTCCCACCCTTTCAAAATTCCTGGATTTGGATAGGATGTGCTGGGGTCAAGGGGCTTTCACAGAGAGGTCCTTTGCCTTCACAGAGAGGTCCTTTGCTACTTGGATTCCTGGCGTGCTGTGGCACTTGGACAGCACATCTCCTAAGGAACCAGCAGCAGGTTGTCAGGTGTCCTGAGAACATTCTTTCCCCTCAAAAATTGTGGAGATAAGTTATTACAGTGCAAGTTATTACAGACTATCTGTAATAACTGGTGCTGGGGCTTTGTGAAGAACTGTCAGAGGCCTGCCCCCAGAGACTGACGACAAGGAAGGGCTTCTGTGGAAGTAGGGGAAGAGGACGACAATCAGCAGAGTAATAATACCTAGCTCTTATCTAGTGCTTCTCATCCGTACATCTCAAAACACTTTACAAAAGAGATCAGTATCATTATCCCCATTTTACAGATGAGGCAACTGAGCACAGAGGGGAGAAGTGATTTGCCCCAGGTCACCTCGCAGGCCAGTGGCAGAGCTGGGACTAGAATCCAAGACTCCTGAGTCCTGGTCTGGTACTCTACTCTATTAATATGAGACACACCATTGAGTGATGGGGATACCCATGTAATGTTCAGGGAAGTAAGGGCGCTATTTACACAATACCTGAAACAGTGAAAGAATGTTGTATCTGTACTGATACTCGTTCTGGTTTAGAGGAGTATAAAATAGGGCTTGGTCCTGCCTCCAGTGTAGTCAGTAGGAATTTTGCCATTGATTTCAGTGGGGGCAGGCACAGTTCCACATGGTGCTGGAGGTGGGTTTTTTTGAGGTATGTGACTAGCCTCGCATCTGTATCCCACTTACTGGGATATGTTAACACTTGTTAACATAATTGTCCTTCTGGTTCATATAAATGCAAAGATCATTTGGACTGTAATAGTTTAAAGGCTGCATTCTGGGTATAGCTGAGTGTGAACTTGAACAGGATACAGCTGGATAACAGCTTCACTTTCTCTTAATTGGCTAAACTTTCCAGGACATATGTCTATTCTTAAAAGCTAAGGAGCTGGCGACAGATGTTTATATAAGAAATGACACTGAACCTATCTTCTTGGGCTGCTCTTTGCGAGGAGGGGAGGTGGGGCCTATCTCTGATTGTTAGAGCTGGTCTCTGTAACCCTGTGCCTGGAGCACTGAAGAAATACCATAGGGGGGAACCTGGCAGTGGGAGGGGGGAAGATAGTGCTTTCTGTTGCTCACTATTAAATCTTCTCCCCAGCCAAGGAGCAGCATTCGAGTGTTTTTAAGATATCCTCACTTGCTTAGAATGGGGATGAGGAGATTAAATTACTATCGACTGTTACTGGAATTGACTTTAGCAGGAGTAGAAGAATTTCAGTTTCTTTAGTCTTACAATCACACCCCTCTTGCACATTTTGTACTGTCCTCTTCAAAATGACTCAGTGCAATAAGATGGTGCAGCTAGTTTCAGTTGGGACCACAGGCTGAATCAAACCACCGGTGAGCTCAGAAGCTGGACCAATGGGCCAAAATTTTGCTCAGTTACATACATGTTACTGAGCGCAGAATTTAGCCCATTGATTTTTTTGCTATTTTTTTTTTTTAAATAGCGGAGTAGCTACCTGAAATTACTGTTGTGTTTCATAGTTTGTGAGTTCAGTTTTATAGGTGGTAAAGATGAAGTCAGTTAAGTGGTAGTGGTGGCTATTTGTGATTATTCTGCATGCCAACTGCTTTGCGGTTGATGTAACTTTCTTGCTGCAACCCATTCAAATCTGTCAAGTAATTAAAGCTTGGTTGTTAAATAAACACAAGCAGTGGAGCTGAATAATATTCTGAAATGTTTCATTTTCTTCAAAGGGCCTCTCTGATTTCTTTCCTGTTTTGCTTTGAGCAGATCTGCAGCCTGTTACCTACTGCGAGCCAGCTTTCTGGTGCTCTATATCCTACTATGAACTCAACCAGCGAGTAGGGGAGACATTCCATGCTTCACAGCCTTCGATGACCGTGGATGGCTTCACCGATCCTTCTAACTCAGAACGCTTCTGTCTTGGCTTATTGTCTAATGTGAACAGAAATGCGGCAGTGGAGCTCACAAGACGACACATTGGTAATGCCTATTTTCTTGTTGTTATTACCATCTGTTGAGTGGGAGGGGAAGGTGTAGAGGGTTGGATACAGAGTGCTGAAGATTAAATCAGCCATCTGTGTAGCTTGATCAGTTTTAGTTAAGTATCTCCATTATTTTAACATATTAAAATTCCATAATATAAGTATATTTTACAACAGTAAAATAAAAAGATGTTTTAGAATAGATTTATTAGACATAATAGACACAATTCAACTTCTATCAGTAAGAAATTTATTTCTAAATTTTATGAGAGATCTCTTGTGTTTTTACTCTTTCCTGCCTGTTCCCTCATTAATAGAAACCAGTGGCTTGATCCAAATCCCACTGGAATTAATGGAAAGACTCCCATTGAATCAATGGGAGTCTTGTCTATGATCTGGAGGATGGCGTGGATTGCACCCTCAGCAAGTTTGCAGATGACACTAAACTGGGAGGAGTGGTAGATATGCTGGAGGATAGGGATAGGATACAGAGGGACCTAGACAAATTAGAGGATTGGGCCAAAAGAAATCTGATGACGTTCAACAAGGACAAGTGCAGAGTCCTGCACTTAGGATGGAAGAATCCCATGTACTGCTACAGACTAGGGACCGAGTGGCTAGGCAGCAGTTCTGCAGAAAAGGACCTAGGGGTTACAGTGGACGAGAAGCTGGATATGAGTTGACAGTGTGCCCTTGTTGCCAAGAAGGCTAACGGCATTTTGGACTGTATAAGTAGGAGCATTGCCAGCAGATCGAGGAACGTGATCATTCCCCTCTGTTCGGCATTGGTATGTCATCTGGAGTATTGTGTCCAGTTTTGGGCCCCACACTACAAGAAGGATGTGGAAATATTGGAAAGAGCCCAGCGGAGGGCAACAAAAATGATTAGGGGGCTGGAGCACATGATTTATGAGGAGAGGCTGAGACAACTGGGTTATTTAGTCTGCAGAAGATAAGAATGAGGGGGGATTTGATAGCTGCTTTCAACTACCTGAAAGGGGGTTCCAAAGAGGATGGATCTAGACTGTTCAGTTGTACCAGATGACAGAACAAGGAGCAATGGTCTCAAGTTGCAGTGGGGGAGGTCTAGGTTGGATATTAGAAAAAACTATTTCACTAGGAGGGTGGTCAAGCACTGGAATGGATTACCGAGGGAGGTGGTGGAATCTCCTTCCTTAGAGGTTTTTAAGGTCAGGCTTGACAAAGCCCTGGCTGGGATGATTTAGTTGGGGATTGGCCCTGCTTTGAGCAGGGGGTTGGACTAGATGACCTCCTGAGGTCCCTTCCAACCCTGATATTCTGTGATTCTGTGATCTAGGTTTTTATAAGATCATCCATCACCTACATGCATTTTAAACCAGTATAACTCCATTTCCTTCAGTGGAGCTATTCCTGATTTATACCTGGAAAGCCAGCGGAGATTCAGTTCCTGACAGTGCCGAACATTAAATATCAAGTTAGGGCCCAATTCGGTCCTCGGTTAAACTGGTGTAAAAGTTAGTGGAGTTTTTCCTTATTTACACTGGTAAGGGCAGGCCCTTCCTATGCGACTTAATGGTACAAGTTAGTTTCCCTGCCTCCTGCCAAAAAAGCAAACCCTCTTCCAGCAGATTTTGTTCTTCTTTGTACCCTTCTCTAGGGCAGAACCAGTGGCTCCTTCACTTAGTAGGCGTTTTAATTTTTTCATTACTAAAATGGTTCCTGATGTGAGAAATCCCAAGAATCTCAAATTAATCCTTAAATTCAGCAGGTTCCATATGCTTCAAGCAAGACTGAATGCAAAGTTTCCACAGTAGCAGTGAGAGAGAACAGCAGAGGTTTATCAGAGTTTCATAGACTGATACCTGAAATTTAGGATTTTTCAGCTCAAGTTATATTTATTATATTCATTTATGTATTTCCCATGGGAATTCAAGCATTTAAGGATATAGTGAATGTTATCTCAGGCTAAACACAATGGTTGAGAAGCCTTATATAATTTTATTCTAAATCCAATTAAAAATAGTTCCATGCATCTGTGGTGATTCTAGGAGCAGGTTGAAAACCCTATGTTGAACTGATGAAAAGTTCATATGGAGAATATCGGAGTGGCTAAGGGGAGGCATTTCTCAAAGAGACGGATTTGTGCAGTGCATGCTGCAAAGGACGATGTGGCTGGAGAATGCGCTTATGGCTTCATAAATTGCTCTTCCACTTAACTCATCTTTCTCAGCTTGAAGTCCTCACAGAAGTTTGTTGTTCCCAACATCCATTGAAAACAAAATTACTACGTTTGTTTTCCATCATCACTGATCTTGCTTGATTCCTCCCTTTTTTGAATCAGAAGTAAACCAGATTTCTAAAAACTCTTCTTCCCAGGGTTTGAGGTTTTGAATATGATAAATGTTTTCTGCATGCTTCATTGCTGACTACTGACTAAACTGAAATTGTGCCATGTGTTTTCTAGGAAGAGGAGTTAGGCTGTACTACATTGGAGGAGAGGTGTTTGCCGAGTGCCTTAGCGACAGTGCCATTTTTGTCCAATCTCCTAACTGTAACCAACGTTACGGCTGGCACCCCGCAACTGTTTGCAAGATTCCACCAGGTAACCAAGCCTGGCCTTACTCACTTACGCTGTATGCACTCTCCTGTGTAACCTTTGCCTGTGAAGAATGGGAGCTGTGCATACAGAAGTTGAGCTATTCAACAAAACGAACTGGATTTAATTAATATTATTTGTTTATAGTAATCAGAAACCTAAAACCTATTTTATGCCATCTCCACAACTTCAGCAGTGTTCCCTTGATAGCATGAAGGGTAAAGTTACTGTTATGAGAGTTTTTACTGTCTATCCAGTCATTACCAGTGTCCTGATTCATAAAGATAAATGTGTAAGGGACCTTAAATAGATTCTGATTCATGTAAGCAGGAACACAATCTGCCTCCTAGTCTGGATGTGCCTTGCAAACTATTGGTACTACACAAATAAGTAATACAATAGTAGTGGTAAATGTTTTTAAACCTTTTGCTGAATGAATGTATGAAGAAAATCTTCTTAATTTAGAAGCATCTGTGTTATTCTCTGTTATTTTCCTACTTCTATTTTATGTTAACACTTTTTAGTGTATTGATCTTATTTTAGGGAAACCACACATGAGGCCATTTCATTGTCATGGTTGTAGTACTTATAACTATCTAAAACCTACTGAAAAGTCACAGGGGGATTTTAATAGGCTTTACTTAGAAAATAAAAATACATTTATAAACCTTGTGTCAGATATACGTGGGTGGGTTGCGTTAGTTAAGTCAGGGTGTGAGCATATTAAGTTATTTTAAAAACAAATTTTTATGGCAAAAGTATTTAGAAAATAATATTTGGAATAATGAGCAAGTCCACCCTTGAGGTAGTGTTCTTGTTGGAGGCTTCGGGCCCATCCGTGGTCTGTTTCCCTTCTCAGATGGTTCACCAGCAGCTTCCAATGCTTTTAGGTTGCTGAGGTGACTTAACCCTCTGGCTAAATCACAAGAGTCCACTAGCTCCAAAATTAATTGAAGTCCATAAGCAAACATAACCCAATCTTCTGCTCCAGGTTTGTGCCCGGCACAGACCTTCCCCTGCAGGTCTGCACTCCTCCACCATAGTCTTTAGCCCTCCTCTTGGGCTCAGCGTGCAGCCTTTTCTGAACTCCAAACAGTCCCTTCTTCCCCTTGTTCACAAGGGTTGCTGTATCCCAGCCTCAGAGAGTGGCAGCATAAGGTGAACCCATGCCTACTGCATGCTATGGTTTCCAGCCCATGAACCCTAGACAATTGGGAAATCTGCCCGTAATACAAACTGCCCTGTCTTTCCTTTCCAGGACCTCTTTGTGTGTGCTTTGCCTGGCTTCCTCACTGGCCTTTTCCTGGCTCTTCTCTCGCTCTTTAATGGAGCATCCCCCCACCCCCAGGTCTGCTCTCTCTGAAGCTTTTCCTCGTACTGAACACAAGCTTCCATATATCTCCCACCAAGATTTGTTCTAGGATGGCCTGCTCCTTGATTTTTTCAGCGGAACTCTTACAGACTCAACCAATGGGTAGCCAGGTCTCCTACATGTAGCCGCCAGGTCCCTACATGTAGCCATGCTCCCAGCAAAAATGGTTTGATCCCCAAACAGATGACAATATCGGTTATGGTCAGGCTCATAAAGCATGCTCAGGCGTGATTTTTTTAAATGGCTTATTATTCGTCTTGATCCAAGCATTTATTTTTCAAACTTGGACATCCTCTCAAATGAACACTAGTCATGTGCCAAGTTTCTAAGTCCAGCAGTTTTTAAGTTTTCTGGGTAAAAAAAAGTCTGGCAATAATTTTTTACACTGGGAAACTTGTTATTTTTCAACTACCCAGAACTCAAAACCAGCTGAATGGATTCTTCTTTAGCTTTTAGCTGGGACCAACCATGGAAAATTTCAATTTGAAGGGGAAATCTTTGGAACGTTATGAACAAGTGAAAAGAGGGTTATAAATGAAACCGTCCTGCATTCTTGCTACCAAACTATATAGTATAGTCCTGACATCTGACTTTTGACAGCAAGAGCTATTTTGGCAACTGGCTCTCTACAGGATGGGGTGGTGATGACTTCTGCTAATGGATACCATCTAAATTCAGCTTTTATGGTTTCTTTTGTTTTTAGCTTGTACATTTCTACTAATTCCTTAATTACACTGTCAGCAAAATTAGCAAATATTAAGGGTTGAGGTTGTAATCAAGGTTTGCATTGTAATGCGGGAAGATGAATGTGCTTTGTGTAGTGCACCTTCTTTATCCTTGGGAGGTAGAAGGAAGTGCCATGTGGTGATGCAGTCTGTTTTAGTCAACAGAAACATGCTGAAGGGGCAGTAGGCCCATCATTTGGTATTTCCTTACTTTTTAGGGGTTGAATTATGGAGGTGTTGCATTTATAACCAAACTTAATTTCTTTTAGAAGCTTGCTTCTTATTTATGCAGTCTGTCCATAATGTAATATGGTTTGGGGATGGGGAGAGCAGAGTTAAGTGGTTTCTTTCCTTTGGCAGAAAAAAATGGGATTTCTTAATTTAGTTACACTAATGCCATGTTGTCCTGTTCCTTCCCTGACAGGGTGTAACTTGAAGATTTTTAACAACCAGGAATTTGCAGCCCTTTTGGCTCAGTCTGTGAATCAGGGTTTCGAGGCTGTGTATCAGCTGACCAGAATGTGCACAATCCGAATGAGCTTTGTCAAGGGCTGGGGAGCTGAATACAGGTCAGATCTTTTGTCTTCAACTTTCAGTAAACAGCACATTTGTGCTTATTATCACGAATCATGCATGCTCCGGTCCTTGATTTTGGGAGTCAGAGTGTTCAACGAGGTCTTTATATGCTACTTTTAGAGTAGGAGACTAAGCTGGCAGTAGTTTAATTAAAGCAGATAGTATGCATTTCTTAGGGACGTGTCTTTCAAATGTTTTAATTTTGTTTCCATAACTGGAGAAATGAGAGGAAAAAGCAGATCAATCCAATACAGTATAAGCTGCACCATTCCTCATTGGGATGATGTATATCTGGTTACAGTGTTGTACAGCACAGGATCTCTGACTGCAGCTTAACTGGAGGTGAATCCAGATGGACATTGTAAGAAAAATTATATGTTATTTATTTCTTGAAGTTAGATTTAAATTTGATTGCTGGAGTTTCTAATGGGCAGAATCATTGTGACTATATATTAGGGGATTAGGTTTAGCCTTAACATTTCTTTTATCAGGGACTTGTGGGATTAAATTGAAAGCAGATGGGCTTGGAAATTTTACATTTTAAGATATTGGTTAGAGTCATTGAAAAATTATGGTAAAATCTAATTCTTCTTGCCCCATTTTCATTGCCTGCCACATGGCAGTTGTTATTTAAATGTCCTTGTAATTACTGATCTGGCTTGCAGTCCTTTCCATAACTAAAGGACTATTGAGAGGACAAATAAATAATGACCACTGTAGTTAGGACATACGGTGTGGTGTTTCCCAATACTACAGTACCCGTACAGAGAGCACAGGTTAAAAACAAATGCCAGAGCTTATACTGCCATCCTGAGTAGTATTGCATTTATCAAGCAAACAGCGCTTAGAAATGCTCCATAAGTCACAAAGGAGGAAAGGCAATATTTCCTAATGCCAAATGGGGGAAATGAAATTGGTCAGGAAATAAAGGTGGTTTTGTGACAGAACAACGTACAAAGGATTAAAACAAGATCTTAAAAATAATTATTTGATGGTGTCCCTTTAAATCTACAGCCTTATTTAAAGAGTCCACAGTGCTATTTACTATCTCTGGATGTGCTTGCAGACCTGCCTGATTGGTTCTTCTTTACAGTCTCCTGCAGCAGAAGGGGTTGTGGGGGAGGGGGGTGATGCTATAGTATCAGCTGGAGCCCAGGCCTCTCACGTTACTCTCCCACTTCCTTCATCTCTCCAGATGTTTGGAGTCCATTTTGTTTTTAAATCTTCTGCACCCAGGCCAGACCATTTCAGCTGTGGCTCCCAGCCATGGTCTCTAATGAAATCCAGATGAGCATGACTTACTGGAAGTCAGCTATCTCATTGGAGTATTGTAGTCAGTGAAACTCTACGCTCACATTTACTGTAGCAAAGCCCAACTTTTGCTTCCGTGCCACGAGAAATTATATCTAATTGTCTTTGTCATAGCACAGTTATTTGTTGAACTGATTCATATGAAAAGCTTATTGAAAGCTGCATCCAGAGCATTGTTCTAGTAATCTGTACTTTAGCTGCTTACCCAGTTGAGCAATCTGTTGGCAGGAT
Source organism: Chrysemys picta bellii (assembly GCF_011386835.1). NCBI lineage: Eukaryota > Metazoa > Chordata > Testudines > Emydidae > Chrysemys > Chrysemys picta. Next base: position 4,734,339 of record NC_088800.1, on the reverse strand, counting down.
GTTTGAGTGTTTTTGTGTTCCAGCGATCAGGGTGGCAATTGCATAAGAAGTCCATGACACACAGGCTCTTCTCTGACAGCAGAGCCTAATGCAGGCAAGCCAAAAAGCAACAGAAGGCCTCCCTGGGCTAACTTACTGAAATCCATCTTCAAGCTGATGTGCTGTCAGTGAAGTCTGATTGTCTTAATAGAGTGTCAAAATAAAGCATAATGTTATAGACTTGGGGACAGGGGGAAACAGCATGCTAAAGAATGGATTTGTATGTAATGGTGCTGAGCCATTTGTTGGTATGCTCTTTGTCAGCCAGTGTTTGAGGAGCGGACAGATATTCCGTGTTAATTTCAGTAAGAGTTTTGATTTCATAATGGCCATGAAGGGGATGTATGCTTCACTGAAATGTCAGAGTGAGCGAGAGAGTTGCTCCACTCTCCCTTGCAATCCTTTTGTCCAGGTGGCTCAGGAGACATCTTTGAGTACAAAAGACTCACCCTTGGGCCACTGAACTAGGTAAACCCTGCCAGTACACCCACTCTTGTGGCAACACACAGTATGCTGCCAACTCTGGTCAGCCACGCCTGATCTGGAAATGGGTGTGGTGCCTTCCAGGCAGTGTCTCCATTTTAAGATCAGAGGGTAATGGATATACATTCCTAGATAGAATAGGTTGTAGCTCTCGCCCATGCAGGCAGCTAAGAAGGGGTCTTCTCACTGCTGTTCTGCAGCTCACATAGCTGTTGCACAATGCATGTAGCAGCCCCTCTGAGATTACCCCAATGCCAGCTAGGGTCTTGATTCAGCAGCAGCTTTTCCCAAGGCCACTGAGGCTTTGGCTTCCTCTTCTTAAATGATGAAGGCATAAGACTCTGAGGATGGGTTCTAAGCTAAGATATAGAGTACACTTCTCTCCAGCCTCTTCCTCTTCTTCCTCCTTTTCTGCAACAGCTGCACCTGCCTCCCAGCCCCAGAACAGGACCCCTAAGCCTTCCCTTGGTGAAAAGCTGAAATCCAACTTGCTGTTCTCAAGCAGGAGGAGAGATTCCCCCACCATGTCCCTTGGCCTTCCTCTCCCTGCTCTGTGGCCCTCATGCCTTGTGGAGGCACATAACCTGCTCCAAATGGCATCTGACCTGAGAAGGGAGGACTTAGTAAGAGGGCAGGTTGAGGCAGGAAGGGGATGCAGGCCAAGATGGAAGTTCCTCTAGGCAACAGCTCTGGCTAAGCCTCCTCCATCCACTCGCTACAGCTTCCACTTGAATTGTTTAGGAGATTCGGGTTAGTGGCATCCCATGGATTAATGATGTGTTTCTGAAGTACCTACTGGTCTAGTTGTGTGTGTATGTATAATAAAAAAATATTTTTACAGTGCCTGGCAGGTCTGCTTCTTAGGTGCTCCTTTTATTCAATTGGTCAAATCCAAATTTTTCTCCTCCCTACAACAGCCCTGGAAACAGCATAACTACAGCAATTATTGCAGGGCCTCTGAGCCTGTGGAAGGGGGAAGGGTGGGAAATGCAGAGATCCAATGCATGGGTCTGAACCCTCTCTGCACACTGCCAAGCTGTTCTCTGCAGAAGTCCTGCTGTGCAGACCAAGCCACACCTTCAGAGTGGGTGTAGATGTCAGCTGGGTGACGGGGTGAGATCCCCATAAATCTTTCCAAAATTCTGCCATATCTGAACTTTAACGAGCTGCTAAAACCCAATTCTTTCATTGAGAGAGTATCCTGATTTTTATTTTTATTTTTAAATTACACACATAGTGAAGTGTTAGATCCAATCTAATTATAAGAGACAAGGTCTGTGAAAGGCATTTAGACGGTAGCCTTCCTTTCTATCTAGAGGATCAAATGTTGCCTCCTTTCAGAAATCTTCAAGTAGTAAGTAGATGCTATTGCAATTATCTCCTGTCATGAACATAAAGCATATGGAAGGGGGAAAGGGTTTTGGGTTTTTTTTAGTTTTTTGTAAAAAGAATTTGGCAGCATATGCACAAAACGTTATAGAGAAGAAAGACATTCCTTTGGGGTAACATGCAGGACTATTGTCTAAGCAGGAAAGAATGTTTTAGTAGCTGTAAAATCTCTTCATATTTTTAAAGTTTTATAAGTCACATTTCTGTTCTATTCTTTTTTTATTCTTCTAGGCGGCAGACTGTGACCAGTACCCCCTGCTGGATTGAACTGCATCTTAATGGCCCTTTGCAGTGGCTAGACAAGGTCCTTACACAAATGGGTTCCCCAAGCATTCGTTGTTCCAGTGTATCTTAAGGAAACATCTCCTTGGGGGGCAGAACAAGGACTCTGGAAAATGGAATCAGTTTAACCCTTAGCAAAAAGCATAATAAATAAATTCTCCATAGTATTCACATGATCAGAAAAAACATGAATTGCAAAAACAAGAGGTTATTTTTAAATGAAGTGCTCATTTTAAGCCACTTCCCTGAAACTGTGTTAGCACATATTATGGGCCATTGGAGTAAGAATTTGAAGCTGATGTTTTTCATACTAAGAACATGGACTTCCGTTTTAGTGGAGTGAAGCAAACATTCTGCATTTAAATCCTTGTTGTGCCTATGTTGCCTCTGCTATGTACAGCTCCAATCACAGGGACGATGCTTTCACCAGGTGCTCACTGGGTTGGGGGAGGTTTTCCATTTGTGTTACAGAACTTCAGCCCAATGCAATGTAGCATCTCTGTAAAGCAGATCCCATTGAACATTGCTGCCAAGCCCTGCTTCTGCATTACTGTCTGACAGCCTGGCAGGCGTGTGTCTGCCCTTTCTGAATGGGCCCACCACAGCAGAGGGGCAGAGGTGTTAAATAAAAACAACACACTCCCGAGAGATCCCTCCAACAAAGCATCGAGGAGTCCCCCAGAGGGAGTGTTTTTCCCTTGTCAGAAAGCGGGCAATGAGGCAGGCCTGGCTTTGTGCGTGAGATGTACAGTTAATATCACAGTAATCTCAGAGACTGGATTTACATGAAGCAAAAGACTGATGTTAAGGTTTATTTTAAGGTCACTGCAGTGATATTGATTGGCTAGGGCAGCTCTCAGACAAGTGTTTGTAACTCATTGCAATTCGCTCTTGCCACATCTGGATGAGTTTAAGCCTTACTTGCTAGGTAGGCCATTTATATTACTTACATGAACTTTTGTATTGTATCCTCTCAATATGTTGAATGGTGTCTTACACTTCTTAAATTTTATGGGCTTAGTGAACATAGTGGTGGGGCCGAGGGAAGAGAGCTACCCAGTCCTTGCTGCCACACTCAGAAAGAGCACATGGGAGTAACCTGATTTAGAGCATACAGTGCTATCCCATGCCACTCTACAAATTTAGCTATGACATCTCAGATACAGAAATACTCTCTGTTGTTAAAGACTACTCTCAAGGTATTCTGCCTGTTGGAGAAAGTATAAGGGGAGAACATGTTTTTTACATGTATTTAAAAAAAAAAAAAAAAAGGTATTTTATAATATCCTCCCTTGACAGTTGTAATGGTAGTTGTTCCCTGTAGTGACTGTCATGGCAAGCAGAAATAACTTCCACAACTGGAAAAAACAAACAAACCCACACTGCTTGCTACAAGCTAAAATTTGCCATACACATTTCATAACTTATTCTTTGCCACTCAATCATCTGTTTCATTTTGTTCCTGTTAAATATCATACATGTTTGTGCCAAAATGTCAAGAATTTCCTATGGAAATCTGATGTAGAAAGTCAATTACAAACCTACGTCTGACTCTGGGAAGTATAGAATGCTCTTTGCAGTGCTTTGTGATAAATAAAGCCTCTATCCTGCAAGCACTTATGCACACGATTAACTTTTATACATGAACTCCATGTGAGTACTCTTGTGTGTGCGCATTTGCAGAATCACGGCCTAAGTCTCATAACTGGGCAGTGAGCTTTTGATGCCATTTCACAGATGCTTTCAGGTGTCTGCTTTTGTCTGGTCTGTCTATGTACTAAGGCTTTTATTACATACTACTTCCCTTGGTACCCATTTATGTACTGGCCAAAATAATTGGTTGCCAAAATCACATTTTTGTGTTTGGAGGCGTCACCAAGGGAGGCTACAAGGGATCCTTTCTTTAGTATGCATACCGGACAAATTCTCCTAGATTTACCCTGCTACACAAGCTTTCTGTCCCCACATGTAGGAGAGTGACTATGCTGTCAGTTTCACACTCAACACTTCAGGAGATTCCTTGCCAGTGTTGTTTTCTCCTAGCAAATAAAAGGATGTCTTGGAGGACGACTTTCCATCAAACGTGAGAAGTGACCTCTAGTGTGTAATTCATGCTTGTGACCGAGAATTCCGGAGCAGACTTGCAGTGGGACTTGTGCTCCCGCTGAAGAATCTTCCTCTACAGCTTTGACTGGAGCTCTCGTGGAGCATCAGTGCTTGAATCAGAGTACTGGAGGTTTCTGTCATTCATATTTCTCCAGTGTATTTGAATTTGTTTAACTATGAATGCCTGTGATTCATGCACTGGTGGGGGGGTAGTGGTCTGAGTAATATGGTATTTGCAAGCCATTTAAAAAAGAATAGGTCTGACTGTCACTGTGGATTGATTTGTTATACGTTGGCTTCTTTACTTTCAGATATGGACTTCTGACATAATTGCATGGAAAGATCTATTCTGGAGCTTATTACAGAGCTGTTTTGAATTGATGTTATGGTTTTAAAAAAATTGCTATGTAAAAATGGCCCCAGGTTTCTTCCCTGAGCATCTGTAGTCAGATCTGCTTATTTCACTGCACAAGCCCTGTTTTACCTCCTTACATAATCATGGAGGAAGCAGGCCTCCGTTCTCTCTGGTGCCTTAGCAACAAAAATGCCATCTTACATTTCTGGTTGTCGAATCTTTATGACTAGTGATGGTGTAAAACAGAAAAAGCCCAGTTTGACTTTCAGATTCCAAACTGAGTTAGCAGGGTCGCAGCTACGGGAAGGAGACAGCTCTCTTTTTTTATATGAGGTTCCCGGAGAGAATCTCCTTCTCTGAATCTGATTTGCATGTGGACTTATTTGGCAAAGCAGATATCTGTTTTATTTTGCAGAGGGTTAAAACCTGTAATCTTTATTAATAGCACTGAAAGCAGTATGCAGATCATGATGGCAAACTATGGTTAACAACATCATTCCTGTAAAATGAATTCAACTAGAAAATGTAAGTCTCTCAGGCAGTGCAGTTAGAGAAAAATAATGAGGAAAAAAGGTATCTTAATTTGAATATTAACTTCCTCTTTCCCTTCTTTGCCTTGTCACTAATTCATAATAGCTTTATGATTTTAAAGTCGCCTTTTAAGTTCAAGAAGAAAGTACTGTACCTTTTAAACAGCTGAAAAGACTAGGGGAGGAGGGAAACGTGATCCAAGGGTTTTGTGTTCCACAGTTTCAAGTGGATATTGTACAGATAAAAGTTTGTTCCCCATCAGGTTTGAAACGTACTTAATGTGTCTTAATCATGTCATTTGTGGGTGACACTACTGAAAGGGAATAGATAGCACTTGGTCGTAGCTTACTGTACTCAGCATTGCTCCAGAGGTGCATGTGTGGGTTGTTTTGTTTTTTTACTTATTTTCTAAAACTTTATTATGGTAGCTTTGATATGTAGCACAAATGTATGCAGTCTACCATGCCTTAGCTTAGATTACATATGTGTACTGGAATATCCTCTCATTTAGCTGTAGTCTTGGCTAGTTGACCCAGGATTTCATACATTTTTGTTACAAGCACAGAGTCATTAGCAGGAACTTTGACTCTTTTTAATTGGTGTAGCCATACACAAGGGCACGGCTGCTGGCAGACGTTACAGATGGCCTTGTGATTTTTAATGACTGTGGTGAATTTTTTTATTATTAATGTATTGGACTGAATTGCAGTGTGTATTTTGTGTTTAGCTTGTCTTAGACTAAAATCCAGTGCTATATACTTGATTTAATCAACAGCTATAAAGTGTGTGTGTGTGTGTGCAAAGAGGGAGGAATTGGAAGCATATCCAAGCATATCCTCAAGGCTCTTGCTACAAACATTTAGCCAAGGAATGATGATGGATAGGTGACCTCAAAGAAATAATTTCTATTTGACCAGTTTTCTCTCCTCTTAGAGGCAAGTATACTTGGGACAGAACAGAGATACTCTGTAGGAGGACACATTTTCATAGCTGAGTCTGAAGCAGCTAGTGTAGACGTCCATATCTCATTCCAGTTACTAACTGGAAGAAGCACTAGGAGGTAGAGCATAGCTCTGCGGAAGACTTCAACAACACAATAAAATAATCTCAGTGTGAGCTCTGCTGGTACGCTGAGGCACTGGGTAGGTAGAAGGAATGGAATATCAAGAATAAACTGGTCTAAGCTAGAATGAGAAATTATTAGTCACTATATAGTAGTTGATTGAGCTGTATGGTTAAGAATTTGGTATATTCTTATACACGTTTTAATATTTATCTAGTTTCTTTGAATATTCAGATGAATCAAATATTTAATTTTTAACAGAAAGAGCACTTCAGGGTTGAGATTAAAGATCTGAGGTTTCTCTGATGATTGTTAATAATTAGGATGTTACTGATGTGAGAGCAGCTAGACATCTGTCCTAGAACTGATCAGCAAACCCTTGCAAATTAAACAAAACATGGACTTTTGTTTCATTTACTTCAATTTATGTTGCAGAAGCCCTTGTTTAGGTGGCTGTTCTTTGTCTTTTAGCAATAAACGTCATATACAGATGGGCCATTGCACTGCGCTCTTCAGGTCTTCTAGTTTGATTATTTTACAACAAAATGATACTTTAAAAATAATAAAAGAAAGCATTACTCTGTCAATGTTTTGATTCATCTTATGCTTCCTCCCATATGTGAATGCTAGACCAATCTGCACCAGTGCATCCTGTTCCATCTTGAGGATGGAGGAGGCCCAGCTCTTTGTTTCTGGAGGGAATTATTCCGCCTTTTTGTAGCTGTCTATGATCATGTTTGCATTAGTATTTAGATTTTCTTAACCTGAGATTGTATGTTAATGAATGGTTCAGCTGCCTATGTGCTTTAGCTTAAGCATTATTCACCTGTTGTTACTAAAGGCCTGGACCATGTATGCCCTCTTATTTCATATGTGAAACTTCTATTTTTGTCATTTTAATAAACTTTACTTTGAAAAATAAGGCTCTTTGGCAAGTAGATGTTATTGTACTTAAAGACATGAGGATTGAGCTGGAACACATTTGCAATTGTAGAAATCACAGTTAACCATGCAGAACCAACAATATCTTCAGCTACTGAAAATGTCTGTAGTTGTGTGTATAAATATGGGATTACACACACGAGAGATCATTGTTCCTTTTAAAGTTTTGCAAGTTATGCCATATGAAGCCCACAAGAAAGCGATACATGAAGTCACAACAGGTTTGTTTGTTTATTTTTATTTTATTTACCACTTGACTAGAAAGTGCAGAAGCATCGTGGTTTAAGATGAAAGGGATGTGCTGCCAATGTGGGAAGATCAAACATGATTAACGGTTCAGTGCTTGCCTAATATACCAGACTATCCACTCTCATTCAGCAGTTTTGAAATGTGAAAACTCATCACTGTCAAAGGCCTGTGAAGTACATAGAAATATATACAGCTTTAGCCCGGACCTCTGTTTCTAAAATGACTTGTATTTTACACCTCTGGGATCTAAACATCAGGTATAAAATCCTTGAAGTCTTAGGTTTAAATATCATGGGCAGCTCAGCCCTTCATCTTTCCAAAGAAGATAAATGTAAGTGGATGAACCTTGATGTCCATATAGAGCAGGGATCTCAAACTCAAATGACCACGAGGGCCACATGAGGACTAGTACATTGGCCCCAGGGCCGCATTTACTGACACCTTCCCCCTCTGGCCGCCCTCGGTCCCGCCCCCACTCCACCCCTTCCATGAGGCCCTGCCCCTGCCTCGCCTCTTCCCAACCCTTCCCTGCCCCCATTCCAACCCCTTCCCTGAAATCCCCAGCCCAACTCTGCCCCCTCCCTGCCCCCAAGGGGGTCAGGAGGGGTGTGGCAGGTGCTCAGGGCAGGGAGGTGGGGTGTGGGGTGCAGGAGGGGTGCGGCAGTGGGCTCAGGGTATTTGGTTGCGGTGCTGCACGGGTGCAGGGTGCAGCCGGGGGTCGGGGTGTGTGCTGGGTGTGGCAGGGGGTTCAGCTGCAGGAGGGGTTCAGAGGGTGGGCTCTGGCCCATGCCTGCCCTGCTCCCGCACCTTGCCGCTCCAGGAAGCCGATGGAATCTGGGGAAGGAGGGGCACAGGGGTGTGCGTGGCTGTTGCTTCAGGCACTGCCCCCAGCATCTCCCATTGGCTGCGGTTCCCGGCCAATGGGAGCTGCTGGGGGCGGTGCCTGAAGCAACAGCCACACACACCCCTGCGCCCCTCCTTCCCCAGGTTCCGTCCGCTTCCCGGCGTGGGGGCAGGCAGGGAGCCCGCCCTGCCCCCAGTGCGCATTGGGCCGGAGCCGCTCTAGGTAAACGCTGGAGGAGGGCGGGGGGCTGCGAGGAGCTCGTGGGCCGCGTGTTTGAGACCCCTGATGTACACCATATATTAGTAAAAAACATAAAGCAGTACTAATGGATAGGTCTGTAACCAGGTTGTCATTCATTGTGATAAGTGGGTTGAAAGCCCTTCCCTCCTAAGATCAACAAGTAAGGAATGTGCCCTTTGATCAGGGTTCCTACAGTAGAAACTTGTTACTAACCACTAACCTTTGTTTTTTTTTTTTTTTAAGCCTGGAACAATAAAAAATACACCATGATGCAAACTTACGGAGTTTGGCAATCTCTGCTCAGAGGGTCCACTATTGAGAGAGTAAGTGAGAGCATGTTCGCTTTGGGATTGCCATGGGGAAGTTGCACGCAGCACCTTTATTATGCAGAACTCCAGTCCTTCCTGACTTTTTTGTGAACTGTAGCATTCATCAGTTGCCTCCAAAACTTAAAACATACAGCATTCCTGCTACCAGGGTTAGTATCCGTTTTCTATATCTCCCCTCTTTGGGGATCACATCCTGTAACGGCAAGGCTAACAATAGCTCTTCTCAGCTCAGTCTTGTAAAATTACAGACTCTAGATCTAATCTTCTTTGGATGCTCATGTGTAGCCCACTACCTGGAGTTGCATACGTGCATCATGGAGCGATGGCACAGTTGCCTTGGTTTTGAGTTGAACATCTTGTGTGTGTGCATGCTATTCCTTCTCAGTAGAGCTCTTTCAAACCTTGCGTTAGAAGACTCCTTGGAGTCCAGTTGTGTTGCCAGAAGTGAACCATAGCGTCGTCCCTCTGTGGTCACTTTAATTAAACAGGGAACTAGTTATTTCTTTATTTTGGGCATGTCACCCCAACCCTATGCCAGACTCTCAAATACTTGGTCAGCGCTGGCAAACTCCATAGCCATAAATTTACCAAGCACCAACTCCGCTGATGGCAGATATAGCATAGAGGGGGCTCAGATGTTTGCCAACCCATCTAATGGTTAGGCAGCATGGTGCTGAATGCTTGAGCCCTGGCTACACTCCAGCTTGCACCGGTGGAGCTCTTGCTGGAGCTGCACCACTGGTGCATTGGGCTATGAAGTTCTGGAGTAGGTGCAGCAGCAGTAATGGAAGGTAGTTCTGCTGCATGCATTGTTGAGAGCGTAGATTAATTCTGGCATCACAGAGTCTGAGTAGGGAGACAGCACACTCCAAAAGCATTATTAATCAAGTAGAGTAACTTTATGAGCCAAAAAGCCTATTTCTGTGAACTGGTCTAATTGCCCTCCTAGTGTGTCATAGAATTGAGCAGTACACTTCCCCCCCCCCCCCCCCCCCGATAAGGGGTTTAAGGAAGAATGCTTTTTCCACTCCACTTTCCAACGATGTGGTAATGAACTGGCTTCATCCAGATTTTCACTAGGTTTGCCAAAAGCGAAGGTAATGTAGTAAATCAATTTCAGTTCTGTTAGTGGTCACCTTAATTTATAATTCTTTATTTTCTTGTACTTCAGTATCACAAACTAGTCATTTCCAATGAAATTAGAGATATAAACAAAATACATGTTCAGTGACAAATGAAAAATATAGTGAAGCAATTACACATTGCAAATGTATTATCCAAAATGTTTGAAATGTCATTCCTCTTAGGCTTTAATTTAAGCAAATGTTGCATAACAAATGACTGATGCCCACTGGCAGGAAACCCCCTCTTCTTATAAGCATAAGTATAGAATTACGCATCTGTATTACAGCTTGGCATGCAGAATTTTTTAATACCCAAATACTAGAGCATGATGGAAAATTCCTGGTTAGCAGATGTACAGTTCTCAAATTGTGGTGGTCTGTTGCTTTGTTTAATATTCATAATTCAATAATCAGTTTTGGATCCCTACCCTGGATTTTTTCCTACTATCTTCATGGATTCCAAGGCCAGAAGGGACCATTGTGATCATCAAATCTGACCTTCTGTATCGCACAGGCCAGAGACCTGCCCCAAAATATTCCTAGAGCAGGTCTTCTAGAAAAATGTTTGATTTTTAAAATGTCAATGATGGAGAATCCACCACACCTGTGGGTAAACTGTCCCACTGGTTAATTACCCTCACTGTCAAAAATGTATGCCTCATTTCTAGTCTGAATTTATCTAGCTTCAATTTCCAGCCACTGGACTGTATTATACCTTTCTCTGCTAGATTGAATCAAATATTTGTTCCCACGTAGGTACTTAGACGGTAATCAAATCACTCCTCAACCTTCTCTTTAAGCCAAATAGATTGCGCTCCTTGAGTCTCTCACTACAAGACATGTTTTCTAATCCTTTAATCATTCTCATGGCTCTTCTCTGAAACCTCTCCAATTTATCAACATCTTTCTTGAATTGTGTACCCCAGAACTGGATGCAGTATTGTTCAGATGGGGGCTCCCTTCCCACTAGCTGAGGGGCAGCAGCTATAGACAATAAAACTGATAACAGGCTATTTCCTTCCCGCTATGCTCTTAACCAACCTGTAGAATTCACTGCCACATTTGCGAGGCTAAGAACTTAGTAAGATTTTTTAAATAAGAATAATCCATTGTAACAGCATAACATTTACAGTTACTTTAGAAAGAATGGGTAAGGAATAAATGCTCAGGGTTTAGGACACAAACCTACCATTGACTGCCCAAGGCTTGGCAGAAACTTCCCTTTTGCCTCAAAAATGCCACCTATAATTAGTTTTAATTTGAAATACACGTCTCTTGTTCTTTGCAAGTAGCACCTTTTCCCCTGAGAATTCTCAGCCTTGGGCTGAAGCAAAATGAATAATCCTTTCTTTTACCTTGATCTGGCATCATCATGTTGACACCACAGTCCTGTAGCCCTCATGGTTTCTCAGGGTTGGAGGTTTGCTAACAAACAATGCTATTTAGTCATTATGAATTTTGGCAATTGAATTTTTCTGATAAATTGACATCTGTAATAAGCTAGTGACCAGTTCCGGCACCGATTTGCTTATTACCCAGAATTCCAACCTGAATGGGATATAGAACAGCATTAGATTCTCTGTGGTCTGTAAGGAAGTAGAAACTGTTCCATATAAAGAACACAGTCCATGGAGGAAGTCTACCAAGTGCGTTTTAGGAATTGTAAAAACATTGTCAAACCAGAAGATGCATTTCAAGTAGATGCAGACATACTGCTCTGAAAAGGCCAATCAGCATATGATCGCTTTAGGGTTTTTTTTTTTTCCAAAGACTGGATAACAAATACTGCCAAACCTGAGCTCATAAGTAGGCCTGGGTTATGTTTAGAATAGATGCCGAATGGTATTTGACAAATGAACCCGGCTGTGTAAGGCACACTTTTTTAACGGACTTCTGCAAATCCCAATTGTGGATTAAAAATGCAAGGGGCAATTTCAGATGGAAGCCAGGCGGGTGACTGCTAGTCCAGAGCTGCGAGTGTCTCCATTTATCCCCAGTATAAATGACGAGGTGACTTTTTTTCTAACTGAGGGAAGTCTCGAGTTTTTGGAAGTACTAAAGCTGGCATTTTTGAATCGCACAAAACTAAAGCGAATGGATGAGATTAAAGTTAGTTCCACGGCTTTCATTTTACAAAATGTAACGGGTAATCCAGGAGTTCCACAACTTTTTTCTGTAATGTGGTTTGGGTTTTAATAGGGAGATTACATTTGGATGGACTAGCGCCTCTGGAATTTGGGAACACGTTCAACAGCTGCATCCAGGGTAGAACAATAGTGAGATAATGTTTCTGTACTATTTGCTTTCTAGAGTGCAGTTTATGCTTTCAGTGAGAAGTGACATCTCACGCTCTACTATTGTTTGTTACCTCCCCCACTCCCATCTGCTCAGTCACTCTCTGCTGAAGTCAGCCAGAATCGTATGACCAGCCAATCCTCCATGGACCAGTAGGGTAAACTAGAAGTAGCAACACAGAAAATGTGCAGATTGATGGATCCCTTTATAGTATGTCTTCTTGTATTGGAGGGGGTAGTAGCAGCTACACCCTATTAAAAGCTAATTATTGGTGTCTTGTGGAAGCCCAAGTTTGCTAACTAAAATCTTCACCTGAATTTACTTGATTGCAAAGGTGGGGGGAGGGGGGACGGAGGTGTTGAAATGTTCATCTTAATCCTTTTTAGTGTTAAGGTTTTCTGTTTACCACCCAAACCCATCCCTTTACAAACATACTTGCAAAGATTGTAGCAAAGTAACTTACACTTTCAATTTTAATTGCAGCTTTAGGATTTTTCTTTGAGATCCTTCAAGACACTATCTCCAAAGTACTTTACTATTTCTGGGCAAAACCCAGCAGCTATTTGACAGTATACAGCAGTACTACACAACTGCTTAAGGTCCCTGTTCAGCAAGGTACTTAAGCATGTGCCTAACTTTAAACATGTGAGTAGTCCCTCCAAAGTCAAGTGTTTTAAGTGCCTTGCTGCATTAGGGTTTAAGGCAGGAGTGAGGTACACTTGTCCAATTTAAATTGCAAAGGGAATTTTTGGTAGCAACACCTTGACCCTAAACAGTTAAGTAGACTACTAAAGGGCCTGATGGAAAGCTCCATGGAGCCAATAGGATGCCAGTTTTCCCAAGAGCAAATGGAAAGTTCACCTGTTGCAAGTCATGTCCTTATTTAACTACTAACATGAGATTAAAATTGATTTCCAAACCGTTACAGATGTATTTAAATAGCATTTTAATCAGCCCATGTCCATGTATACAATGCTACAGTTTACACATTAAAGAAAAAGAAAACCCTAAACAAAGGATACAGCAGCTTTTCATTTTGCTTTTCCACTAACACTTTGTCTTTATTTCTAAAACCTCTACTATCATGGTAAGAAATTTTGCAGCCAAAAAACAGGGGGGAAAAACACCACACAAGTTTTTAATCTCAAAAAATACAATTCAGTAATCTAATAAACGCTGAATTTAATTCCATCTTATTTTCTAGCCACAACAGCTAGTTTGACTCGTGAATAGATTTTTGTTTAAAGTGCAACTGCTGGGATATGGATTTACAGCACTGCGCTGTTTCAAAGCACTCTTTGACGTGCTAACAGGTTGGGGCAAACGTTAGAACCAGGGGAAACGAACAGCAGTTACAGCGGCTAGACTACGAGGGCTAGTGGAAGCACGGGCCGTGCTCATTTTCCCCATACGGTGTGACAATCCTGGCTAGTTACTGCTGTTCTAGAATCCTGGCACTTTCCTGACCAAATACTGCCAATCGTATCAACTTGTGCTGGTCTTTTAAAGACTTCTCACCCCTCTCATTTAGCAGTATGGCCGGGTGCTTAGGTTGGATTGGTGCACTCGTTCCCTGCATCCCTTGGGTTCATACCTCTTACTGGTGTAGATTGCTTCAGCTGCCAGCACTTTTTTTTTTAAAGTCAGTCAAGATCTTAAATTACTGCCAGATGTATAATGTGAATCTCCTTTATCGAGCATTCAAATAAAATATGCTCTTTAGTGTATTTAAATGAGTCTTCTCTACTCTTTTGCCATGTGCCTCCCTACCACATGACCAAATATTTAGCAAAGGGTAAAGTCTCTGCCTTCCAGAAAGCAAGGAGGCATGAAAGACTATCACTCAATACAACTCCGTGATCTCTTCCTCAAAGCTCTTTCTGCTTGGAGATGAGGACAGAAGAGGGTGAGATGGAAAAGAACAGAACAAGAAAGCTGTTGCGGAGAGTTGTCTCAAAGCCATTCAGTTTGGTTTCCAACGCTGTTGACTGGGAGGATGGTTCTGAGGATGGAGCAGTGCCTCCTCGCACCCTCTTCTGTGTATAAGGAATCAGAGCCATCCCAGCAGCCTTTCACTTTAGACTCTTGCCTGAGGACATCTGAGACTTTCCCATGGCTCCTGCAAAGTCATTCGAAGGAGAAACACACAAATGACTGGATACCAAGGCAGGAGGGCAGTGTAAGGTCTCCATACAAAGAGACAGTCATTCAAAAAGGTCCATGTTGCTGTTATGGGACCACAGGTTGTAAATCCTTACAGTCGAGTCTCAACTACAATCAAAGCAGCGCACTAGTTGCTATTAATCATGGCTTCACAATTTTCAGTTTTGACTTGTGGCTTTGAGTGTTCCTGCCACCCTGTTTCATCTTCATTTGATCCTAACTCAGCTTCAAAAGAACGGATCAAGTTCTGTGGATGCGAAAGACCCTATTGTCATGTGGCTTCCAGAAATTCATCTTTTATAGATGCATTTCTGGAGTTTCACTGAAAGTATAGGCTCAAGAATCCCTAAAATTTATTTACACTGAGGCTCAAGTATCAGAAAAGTAAAAGCTCTTCATCTTTTCAAAGTAAAAAAGATTGTCTTGACAGTGACTATTTTCAGGGGGGTAAGGGAACGTGCTTAGAGAATACAGGTTGTTGCACATGACAAGCCAGAGGAGCACGAGAGAAGCCTGGGCTCTTGTGATGAATAGTTGCAAGACTGCTGATTGCATCATCTAAAGTGGCTTTTCTCTTCTGCTGAAGTTATCATGACCTGAAATGTTTTATGGGCCACTGTTTAAGGTAGGTCCCACCTCCTTCCACTGAATCCCTAGCTGCTCTCTGCTGAGGGTTGGTGATGTTTGATGAGAAAAGTAGACTAAACTGGTAACGGGCTTTTCCTTTACCTTCTTACCCGGCATCCCCCACCTTCATAGGGATTATCTCAATGGTGCTTGATAAGCTCATACTCTAAATGCATCTCCCATCAGTCTTTGCTTCCTAGTGTCCAGGGAGGAAAAGAGAGCCACTCCGACTGAGCATCTACAATGAGGAGGAGGGGAAGAGGAATACTTTGCTAAGAACACTCATTGTTAATCTACTATACTTTTTCTAGCAGTGAATACCACTACAAAGCAATACTCCTCCCACTTGTTGGTGTTCTAATACGTTCTAGTTTCCCGATTAAATACAGGTGCCTAAGGCTGTAAGGCATGTCATGTGACAATTTAGTGTTGCTGAGGTGATGGCTTTTACGAGGTATTTGGGATAAAATTCACCAGCAGTAGGCCTGTGCCCTTCCCTAGGTCATTTAACATTGATGGCAATCAGTTAACAGGACTAATGCTGTGGCCTTACTCCACCATCTCTCAATGGAGTGCGAGTCAGCAGTTTTCTCTTCATGGCTCACACAAGTCTGGTTCCTTTAAACCAGTAAATTAGTTCTAAAGCTACATAAAAACTTTAGACCAATCCAGGCCTCAAAGTTTGAGTTCAGCTTCAAGTACTGATTTGACAACCCCATGGAAAAAAGACAACTGATGATGCTTTTGTTTTTTAAAAACCTCAAAAGAAACAACAAAAATGGTTATTTGGAAAATATAAAGTGGTTTGCTACTTATGGTAAAGATGGTGCACACTGCCTTAAAAGTATAGCCAGACACAGAGAGAGAATACAGGCAGGAGAACAAACACCATCTAATGCAGTTTCAGGTGTTATGGAATGTGTTACTCTCAATGATAAGCAAGGAGGATCACCTAAACTTTTTAAGCAAACCAAGTCCAATGGCAGCTTCAGCAAAAAAATGAGTTTGTTGTTTGTAGGAAACGTCCAGCATTACTTTTAGGAAATCGCATCAGCTCTACTACAAACAGCTACAGAGAACTTAGTTTTCTTCATCTGAGGAGAGGCCTTCAATCTCATCTCTGTCTCCTCCGATTGCCATCCAGAATGCTTTGGCCACCTGTGGGTCAAAAGAAGCAAAACAAGCTCAAGACACTTGAAGTTTGTGCTACATGCTGATAAATGTAAAGTGAGCAGGAGTTAAACACAATAGGAACACCTATATACAGTACTCCTAGCTGAAATGTTATTTTCTTTCTCCGGCTAAAATCCCAACAAAATGGATGTGACAATTTAGAGGGCTTTAGAATCTCTGCAAGATAAAATCGGTTTGCGAAATTTGTTATTAAGGCCTGATCTAATTCCTGCTGAAGTTTTCCACAATAAGAGTTTTCCATTGACTTCAATGGGAGTTGGTTCAAGCCTTCAGTTGTTCTACTGCATGATTTCTGAAGTTCTGATAACCGTAACCCTCCCTCAACTTTAAAATTCCATATTGTTGCTCTTTCCCATTCGCAAGCCTGTTGACCAGATTCGATCATTGGTATTGTTTGGAAGATGCTCTATATTTATAGAGCTGCAGCAGCCAATATATTTGACTATTTATGAAATAGTCATTCCTTGCTTAAAATCCTGAAGGGTAGCTGCTATTTAGAAAGAGGAACACTCAAAGTTGGAATTACATGTCTGGAGAATTTAAGTTCTTGTTTCAGACCTCACCTTCTCTGCATGTAGTTTTCTCTGTTCATGGGGCAATGTTGCTGCCTTGTCTGTAGAGAAAAGAAGAGTAATGTTAGATTGTCTCCCTCAAGGGTTAGCAGAGTTACTGAGCATTGAGAGACAGACAGAGATGGCCTACTGCAGTGCTCCAGAGGGATTGGCAAGCCATTTCTGAACTACTGGAAAATCATGGGAAAGGAGGGAGTGGAGACTTTAGCGAGGATTTCCAAAATTCAACTACACTAGAAATTCAGTGGTTCTAAGAATTTTGGATTTCACCTCTCAAAGATTTCTAAACCTCAAGATTAGCATGAAGTTCTAGATTAAAAAAAAAAAATCAAATAATTCTTGTCGTGGAATTGTTTATAGAAGATTGTGGAGTATAAGATCATGATAGAAAGCTAGTGCAGAATGTTGGTGAGCTACTCCGGTGAGACCTCCTTAGGTGTTCTTAAAAACAAAGCACTATTTACCTACAATGATGAGTTTTATTGTATAAAATTAAAGGACTATTGATTTCAAGATCAATACTAGTTAAGATGAAAAGGGAAGTACAACAGATCAAAGTGTTCAAGATTTCAACCATTAGAAGAAGAACTTTCAAGACATTCAGATGGACACAATGAAGTTCCCAGGTCTGCTAACTGGCTTTTTGACTATAACTGTTGGGTTACTGATGGTGTGCTCTTCATTTACAGGTACAGTACCTTTCATTTCTTTCAGCTTTGAAAACAGTCTTTCAAAATTCTCCAGGTCTCCTTCTCCCGTGGTAAGACTGGCTAGCTCTTGAATATCCATATCTAACATGGGATCTGAAATAAGCATATTAAAGTTGATCTAAGCCAGACTGTTCCTGCGGGCCAGCACATTAGTTTGATGATAAATTGCTGGTATGATATTAAAAATAATCTATGGAGTACGAGTGAGACTCCTGGCTCCCTTTGCAATGTGATGGATAAAAGGTTTGAATTTTACATTGGTTCACGGCATTAATTACCACGTTACTCAGTTTTGATGTGACACCCGTTACAAGGTGTTTTGAACTTTATCAGATTTTAAGAACATGGTTTAAAATTGCTATAAATGTGTCAAAATGTAAGAAGTTTTCTTGCTGCTCTTAACACTATTTGCCTTCGAAATGGCTGGGGATCATTACAAATCGAAGTGCTGACTTAGTTTTTGCCTAAACATCACCATCAATCCCCAAAACACTAGGCTTTGAACAATGCCTGTTAAGCACTCAATACCAGGCAGTTTAGTTCTCATATTAGTCCCCTCTATACATCCCAGATCCTAGTCCAATAAGTTAAATCCTGTATGTTGGAAGCTAGGGACTTTTCTTACATTTATACTCTCAATGTTGTGAACAGGGAACAATTTAAATTTTAGTCTTAACCCCCAAAATATTTTTTTTAGTTTTGTTTCCATATTGTAAAAGAACTAAGCCTATAACCTCTTGCCATCAGAAGCAGAGGCATTCATGGAATTTTCTGTGTTCTCTTCCAGTGATCTGAAGAGCAGTTTGGGGATGAGGCTGGTAGCTACTCAGAGACGAGTGTAGTGTTGCTACCTCTTGCAACTTGATTGTGATAGTCTTGTGATGGTTTGAGATTTTCTTAAAGCCCCAGCTCCTGTAGTCATGCAGGAGCATCTCAGCTTTCATTTTAAAAAATGCTTCTAGCCCTCATGGTTGTGGAGAAAGACTTGAATGCTTTCAGTTGGCAATACTGCAAGTGGAACCTCGGTCTTAAATTCTGAGGGAATCTGTTCCCCGCAGGGTTGGGCCTTGATTTCTCAAAAGGGGGCATGCTTTTGATGAGAGGGGTAGTTAGTTTCTAGGGGCTCTGGCAACCCAGACCCCAGTTATGCTATTTATCTTTGGGGAGAGGGTGGGTATGGCCAGGATCCATTAGCCTTCTGTCACTCTCCAGCGTAGAGGTGCACCTATATCTACAAGTGCATGTTGTTCATCATGTCAACTTTTTTTTATAGGGAATACATACATATGCTAAAATTTTTGATCGAATGGTAGGAAATGTAGACTACTGCCAGCAATGAGGGCTAAGGACATATAAAGAAAGATGAGGCATAGATCTGTGTACTGTCTCTTTAAAGCAAGATTCTGCCACAAACCAGCTGGAAACAAAAGGGGAAACTGCTTATCTGTAATTCCACTTCTCTGAAGAGGTTTTTTGGTTTTTTTTTTTGTTTTTTTAAAAACTCAGTTCCCGCTCTTGGTCTTCTGCTTAAAAGCCCCAAGCGCAGGCATCCAGTCAACATTGTATCTTTAGAGAAGTACTATTAATGCAGTTTCTAACTGGAAACTTTTCGGATATTGGTTACTCTACGGGCCAGAGGCCTAAGCCACAAACTCATCCAGTTGTAATGAGTAATGGCTCTTTTCCCACACAGTTTTCTTTGGGAATGTTCCTTTTTTGTACACATCCTGGTTCAGTTTCTACCTCACCCCGCAAAGCTCATCAGAATTTTGTTTACTAAGCAAAGGAAGAACTTACCTACAATGCTGTCAATCTGCAAGTTGTTCGTGCTAGCTACATCTCCTCTGTTGTCTAAATGAGATTCTGCTCTGTCCATCGCTGGTGCATGAGGCTGTCAGGGAAACTACCAGTTATTACCATAACCAAGACAAAACAGCTCTCTATTCCAGTTCAAACATTCAGGAAGCCAACAGTTCAGAGAGTCAGGCATTTATGAAAGTCTAACGAGTGTTTAGAAGCATTCTTGATCTTCTTAATCGTATTTTTTTTTTAAAACAATCTCTCAGTTGAGTGAAAGACTTAAAGCTACAGATCAAATGTGGCTGCGGTGTAGCAACACCAAGAATTCAGTTGCTTTGTGTTTTCCCTTGAAAGCTTAGCCTTTTCAAGGGATTGTTTTATATGCATCTTAAAATGCAAATTCTTCAGGATAGAGCACCTTCCCTCATCCAAAGTGCTGGATAGAACTGTGGATGTACATATTGCTACCATGGTACACATTGTCCTGAGCTATGATATTCCTGCAGCCAACTCAGGGCTTTTGAAAAACAACCTCTCAAACTGTAGCTCTAATCTGGCACAAACACTACTTCCAGACATAAATGAAAAAACCCAGCATCTTGACTCGAGTTTTGTATAACTTTTCCTTGGCTCCAGCCTGCTGTCTTTGGGAAAGCATTTACACAAATGTCAGAGAGCTTATGACCAACACCCACATTGAAAATTCAACCAAGTTTCACCAGGGAAAGTTACAGAGCTCCAAGGAATGGTGCTGTGCAACAGTTCGCAGCCATGAGCTGATAGCTATGCAGTTACTAAGGGCATTCCTCTTACAGGTAATCTTGAGAAAAATTCAAGCTGCAAGTCTTCAGGCCTCATAACATTTATGCAGGCTATTTCCTTTAACATTGTATTTAGAAAGGACTTGAAGTGGCCCCTGAGGGAGAAGAAAACGAAGGTGGAAGACAAAGGGTGTAACTGCACTGTGTGACAGGGAGGAAAAACACTGATAAAGCGAGAAGTAAGAATTACTGTTTACTTTTGTATCTTGATTCTCTTCTGACCCAATGCTGCAGTTTGCACCTGCTAGTGTACTGAGAAGGCCAAAGCCCTGATTCCTGTCTGAAGAAAAAGAGCTGTTAGTTTAATAGAAAATGCAACACTATTCCCAACGAGCAACTCACCAGAGAAGATGAAGTCTATTATAGGGAATAGCTAAAGTAGTATGTAAATCAGGATATAAACCTATGCCAGTATCGTTTAAAAAAAATTAAACCTAAAATCTGCTGATTTGAAATAAGGTTGGGGCTCCCCAGCAATCTCCCTGAGCCTGCAAACACTTACGCACATGCTTAACTTCACGCACGTGAGCAGTCCCACTGGGTGCAGGACTGAGTCCAAAACCACTCATATGGCAGCATTATTTTTGAGTGGGGCTGAGGGTTGTGGGAGGTGTTAAAAAGTGAGAGCGTGATTGGATACTGTAGGTCCTGGTCTCTAAATAACAGTTAATGCTGATTGCAGCTTGCACTCTGCCACATACTCCCCCAGTCCAACAGAAACTCAGGTTGGTATTATTTTCAAAACACAGCAGGAGCGTACACTAATGGTTAACAAGGATGGTGGAGTTTGTTTCACGTACCGCTGGCAGCATCAATGGATGTGAATGTTTGTTAGTCCGCAAAGGAAATGCAACAATAGCCTTTGTTTAGATACAGCTCCGTCCTCTAAATCTGACACACTTTAATGTCATGAACAATAGTTTTAAATTTATGCAGGATTAATGTAAGGGTCCATCGGGCACAGTACAATGTTTACTCGGACTCTATGATGTTCTGGACACTCCATTTTTAGGAACACATCGTGTATTTTAACAATATTTTTAAAAGTCCTACCAAGCCACCAACATGAAGCTAGAAAGAAGAACAGGAGTACTTGTGGCACCTTAGAGACTAGCAAATTTATTAGAGCATAAGCTTTCGTGGACTACAGCCCACTTCTATATGCATCCGAAGAAGTGGGCTGTAGTCCACGAAAGCTTATGCTCTAATAAATTTGTTAGTCTCTAAGGTGCCACAAGTACTCCTGTTCTTCTTTTTGCGGATACAGACTAACACGGCTGCTACTCTGAAATGAAGCTAGAACTAGTTCATTACCCTCCCATCTCTGACCTCTAGCATGATAGTAATACTTGGCAGCTTTAAAACCTAAGCAGAGACAAATCGAACACAAGCAACATTAGATGTTAGGACAAATATTTTTGCAGGGCTAGTACTGACATACAAGTATTTATAATTATTTGCATGCCGGGTATAATGGACTCAGAGGACTTAATCAAAGTATTTTCTTAACAACAGAGGGCTTAGTCAACTGAAAAGTCAGAAGAACATAACATTCTGCTTATACTTCAAAACGCAAGATTTCGTGTCAGGATAAAAAATTTCCTTTTAAAAGAAATCTGCTCTACATTAACATTGCACTAATGACTTAACTCTAGACTCCAGCTTGGATGATGTAATTTTTATACACATTCCAATTCAATTTGTAGTTTATACAATATTTCATTTTTTTTTTAAACCAAAATCATCAGCTATCTGGAAAACATGTAACAATCCCTCAAATAATTGCAAAGTCCTCCTTTCCTCTTGAATAATGTTTGTCATTGTGTGCTTGGGTTTAGAGCATGATTTTTTTTAAAGTCAGCGCTAGCCTTTTACCAAGTATTTGTTTAAACTGGCTCTGCTGTATACAGTTTTATTGATGAAACAGGTTACTTGCCAGAGGCTTGGGGAAGAAGTGAATCAGTCTAGCTGACTGGCTCGCCTTAAAAACCTTCGGCTGCAAGAAGCGTGAAAGCATCTGAAGTATGCCAACTAAATTAGCATGAGATGAAGTGATAATATATTGGAATCCACAGCCCAACAGAGAAGTTTTAAAAAGTTTCTGTAGGCGGCAGAAAAGCTGTCTTTTGGAGAAGTGGTAAAAACTAAAGATTATTAGCCAGTTTGAGTCATCTGAAAGTAGGTTGGACATTACAATCCAGCCTGTACTACAGCGAACATCCCCGCATGGGAAGAGGCATGGATTTTGTGATGTAATAGTGTAGGGCTTGGTGGCTTCTCATGTCTATAATTAGAGCTCAACTTATACACCTCTACCCCGATATAACACGAATTTGGATAGAATGCGGTAAAGCAGTGCTCCCGGGGGGCGGGGCTGCGCACTCCGGTGAATCAAAGCAAGTTCGATATAAGGCGGTTTCACCTATAATGCAGTAAGATTTTTTGGCTCCCGAGGACAGCGTTATATTGAGGTAGAGGTATATAGAGAAGTGACACCAGGTTTGCACCCTCTCCTGCAAGCTTGTTTAAAACCTGGTATACTGGTTTGAAAGTACTGCCCCATACAGCAATGATCTGTCAGAAGGGAGCTGTTTCTCTCTGAATCGGAGAGACACGGACCTTGGCGTTGCAGTTACATCTCCCTACAAAATCATTTTATCTTCTGGATACAGCTCAGGAATGGGGCGAAGCATTATGCAGTATTCTTCCTATGAACCAGGACCCGAAAACGAGCTAAATCCCTCGCTCAGAAATAACTGGCATAATTTCTGGTTCCATTAGGTTATCGGCAGCAGATTCTTTACAGCTTCACAAATGCCCAAGTTGAAAAGCAAAGTTTGCAACAGCTGTGACGTGCACGCTAGCTGTGTGCACAGCATCATTTTGAGCACCACACTTGCTTATTTGACAGCCAGGGAATGTTTACTATATTGGTATCTCTTGAAACATTCTCCCCCACCCCCATCCCCAGCTGTTGTGGCCATATCCAGCTGGAGATTAGATTAACTTTACACCTTTGACTACCTCACCTGCACTCTGCCCACGAATCCTGCTCTACAACTGCAGAATGAACATACTACACTGCTGAGCAGCTTTTAAACAGCTCTCTCCTCCACTTCAAGAGGTGGAATTTGTCCCCAAAACTGTCTGAGCGGAGGTTCAGAATAGGTCATAACTAGTCCTGGATCAGAGAGGTAGATTGACAATCCTTATCTTGTGTTAGAGCGCTAAAAATGCCTGCTTTGTCCCATTGGAAATTGGCAGTCAGCATTTGGTCAAACAATCGGGCTTACATACCTCACTACATCAGGCAGAGAAGGGGTTAACTCCCTGCAAAAAGGAGAACACTAGTTAGCTGGCCCCACCCGGGTGAACCTGCTCCTCTCCACCTGGGCTCATTGGAGCAAGTACTTAAGCAGGAAAGGAAGTCAGCTGGAGGAGTCTTTCACATGGACACAGCAAATATCCTGTTCCTCTTCCCCCATTGTAAGGGGGCAGCAGAGCCAGTCACTTCCTCAGCCTAATCCTGAACATCAAAGCCTAGGGCCTGTTTTATTTATATCAGAGAACTTTGTTTGCCCCTCCTAATCCACGGAGGTGACCGAGCCATCTGACTCCCAAGACCAAACCCAGCTAAGGACCTGCTTTACCCCTGCCAGAGGATGGAACTCCTTGCACAGCCTCTCAGATAAGCCTATTTATTTTCCTTTTGTTTTGCATTTCCCCTCACTGAAGTACCCCAAGCTGACAGCGCTGCACCGGTGACACTTGGTTCACAGTTACAAGGCTTTATTCAGAAAACAGGTATTTCAGTACAATAGGGTTGAATGGTTACAATTCAGCCATGTTTTACTGAAATGCCCATTTTGCTCTATTATAGAGAGCAGTACTGCCTTATTTATGAGATGGGGGTGGAAGAAGCATCAAACATTTTCTTAGTGGAGAGGGAGAAAAGGCTCCCGTAGGCTCTTCCAGTTACAATAGAGGTTAGAACAACTTTGAACTATGGGAGAAATGAAAGCATGTATATGTTCCAACAGTTAATTGAATATAGTCATTCTTTATAAAGCCATTAAGAATCCAATACAATCTCCCATTATTTAAAAGAGTTTCTTACAAATGTAAGAAACAGCTAAATCTTCTGATTTTAAAGTAAGACGACTACATAAAATAGGTATTTGTGATGTAGCCTTGATGGCCAAACCTAGTTTAGAAGGTAGGGTACGTTAGAAGAAATCCTTAGTATTATGCAATCATCCTATCACTTCCTGTAAAAACCCTCACATGAAGAATAAGCAGCAAGGCCAGGGGGCAAGTGACTGGTGGTGAGGGGTCAGCCAGCAGAGAAGATAAATTTTATTTCTGCTGCAGCCAGTTTTAAGGATCAGGAAGAAGTTGAAAACAAAGGATTGTTAGTTTGTACAATGTTTTATTTAGGCAACCTGAGTTCTGTCATGCCCCTTTGAAAGTATACTCAAGCTGCAAGAAAGTCGAAATGTAGTTCATTTCCTGACGTGTGTAGTAATGTACATCAGTGCTATGCCGTTATTGCATAGTGGAAACTTTACATCTGGATTCTCAAGAAGTTTGACCTTTACAAGATACACTAGTGATGTGTGGGAACTCCCCTCCGTACAATTCAGCATATGACTGAGTCCTGCTCTTCGGTAATAGAACATCTGTCAAATGCAGGATGTAAAACAAGGAAACAAGCTGTCAAAATAAATAAGCCTGTCTTCCACTCTAATGAAATACTTTACACCATCTCAGGATGGCTATTGGTTTTACCGCATGCACAGCTATATACAGTTGGAACCTTTTTGGAAATCTCATTCTGACTTAATGCGACAGTCACCAGGTTAATTTAAAAAAAATCAATGTCAAGTTTAGTACTTAGTCATGTTCTACTGGAAAAACACCACCATTAGGTAATCAGTTATAGGAACCAGCAAAGACCTTTTAATGCTCTGTCACTGTGTGGAGTGGGGGAGGGAGGGGAAGGAGCCCAGGTAGTAGAGAAATATTTGCAAGAGAGGAGGTGACTTGAAAAGCAACAGATGATAATGTGAATAACTTTTTGGTAAAAGGAAAAACACTTGTCTGTAATTGAACATTTTCCTAATAGTACTCTCCCAGGCAGGTAGTCACTGTAGTTTTTACAAGCACAGTAGGAGGTCACAAAGGGGAAGGGTGATATTTTGTGCAAGAGTGAATGGAACGGCAAGTGTTCCACAAGAATCCATCTTCCTACATTTTCTCAGATAGCCTATGCACTTGCAAGGGCAACTGAAGGGTTCTTTATTTGAAAAGATGGTTGTACCTATACTACAAAAATTAAGTATGCGAGGCCAGCACTTCTCCTCCCTTTTAACGAGCCCAAGAGGATATTTCCACAATCTGACAGTCTCTACCTGATGGCCTTGTGCCTGGGGAGATGATTTTTCCATGTTTTCTCCTGTTCTCAGGTACTTCCATGTAACCAGATAAGGACTCTGAAGCGTCCATTTCTCACAAATGGAGAGCTTTGTATATTTTCACGCCCAAGTCACCTTGTGAAGGGTGACTAGCAGTAGTAGGCTAACTTAGTCTCCACTACAGCCTTCTGGAATACAAGGTACAGGATGGAATATGTCTGGGCACTGGTTTTACCAGTAGCTGAAACAGTAGAAATATAGGGTATAAATATTTGATTTTAAAAATACCATAGGGTAGTGCTGTTTTATGCTCCTACTTTGGGGAGGGAGGTTAATGTTCAGTTCCATGAAGTTGGACACATGGAATGAATTCCTCAGAAATTCAAATCTCTTCCTTCAACCCTATTTTAAAAGAGTGAGAACAATTGATCTGTGACTCAGTCTGAGGCAATATAATCATGATAGGCAAGTGCCCTGAACTAGAGGTAGCTTCATTACAAGTTTTAGAGTCCGAACTGACCGGAGGCAGGCCACCTCACTGCCAGAGCTTTGGTTGAATGAGCTTTAATTTCATTTGACCCTGAAGTACCCATCTTACCAAAGACAGACAAAGAATGCTTGAATACAACCATTACAACATAACAGTTCTGAGAAAAACTCAAAATTTACCTTTAGGGCAAGACACCTGGAAAAGTTTGCTGGACAGCCAGCCCCAAAAGCACTCAGAAGGAGCAGTTTTTAATATACTGTTTAGCAAGCGTTGCTCTAGTACTTCCACTTTAAGAGCCTGCTGAACTTAAAATCTAGCTGTAAGAACTGACAACTAGTGGCATTAACTTATCCAGAATTACAGCTTTACACCGGAGAAAAGCCTTGGTTACATACCACTCTTCATTACTACATTAGACCAGACATTGGCGTTCAAGGCTTGTACGATTCGTTTCACCCCTGTGGACTCTGGAAAGTCATCTAAACAAAAGACAAAACCCATGTAATTTCTATCAAAAGTTATTCTGAAACCTAACCTGCATGATAGTAGAAAACGAAACTGGGAAAAGGTGGTGCATCATGGTGATGCACATGGTGCATCAACAGTAGAAATGGAACAGAGACCAGCACTCTGTCCCAGACTCCAATTACTAGAACTTGCAACCCAACCCAAAGGCACCTTACTACCGGTGTCAGGGTTTTGTCAGGTTAGAAAACAATCCAAAACTCTCCAGGTCGGGTCAGGGAGGCTCTGATCACTTCCCCCTGCCCGTCGGGGTGTTGCGGTGGCAGCTTCAGGCCCACCACTGCACTGAGTGAGAGGTACTGTGACTCGTCAGCAAACTCACTCTGCAGTGCACACACAGCAGCAAGACAGCGACTGGCAAAAGTAAGGCACGAAGCAGCTGCTGCTGTGCAGAACACATGGGTAGGAAACGGCTGGAGACAAATTGCACAGGAAGACGGGCTGTGGGAAGCCCCCACTAGGCTGAGCTCTAAAGAAAAGGCAGCAATGGTGCTGAAGGGTTGGGTTTGAAAAGACTCAGCCCTCTCAGGATTAGGGTAGGCTTTAGAAGTAGGCCTGAGCAGACCTCTTCTAATCACTGAAAAATGTCTTACATACTTAACCACTGAACATCTATCAGCTGGGCGTGTGAGTGCTTGTCCTACACTGCCGAGCAGACTGGTACTGAGAGTGAAGGAAGGTAAAAAGTAACCTGCTAAGGGAAAAACATTTGGCCCTTTTTGCCTCTTTGATACCCTACATTTTTGCCAGGTTTTGTAATTTTTTATACATTGCTTTATGTCTTCCGTGGGTCTAGACAACATTGATTGAGCGCTCTCAGCCTTAAAATGAAGGGTTGAAGATGCTGAATATTTAACAAAAATTCCCCTTGCCTATTTGAGACATCTGAGTTACAGGTACGTGTGCTATGAAGTGAAACACTATGAACTGAAATTGTCCCCCCTCATAGTGAAGCAGGTGTCACTTACACGGTATTGCGGTCTATTCTGCTCTTGATGAAAAAACTGCTAGAATTATGACAAGTCCTGAATGTAAAAAGCAATCCACCCCTCATCTCTCCAACAATTTGATCTTTATAGAAGACCATAAAATAGCCAAAAAGGAGGCAAGCCCCTTTTTTCCTTTGCAGTTCATTATTTAAATAGACCACTGAATAGGGCAGAGATGTTTGGCCAACTGAACATTTCCTGTTCATACAATGTCCATGCTCTACTATTTAAACGCTCTAGGACACACGATATAAAAATCTGATTAAATTTTGATTGATTAATTGGAATAGGATTATAGGGAAAGTGTAAAATTACTTCTCTGGAAACTAACTCGTTGCTCCTTAAGTTACTGTAACCTGACAGCTATTTTTATTAGTTCAGTTTGCTTACTGCGAGCATCTGACAGCACTTTGTATAGTCAGTTTCACCATTTCCTTGGATTAGTCAGTTTCCCCTGTTTGTGGAGGTCTCTCACAAAGCAAAAGAGGAGAGAGAAACATTTTAGGTTCGGAAACTATGACTGCAAAAAAAAAAATCATGAGCATTTGTGGGATGACTCAGGGGCAGGTCTAGTAAGTGACATTACCTTTAACGCCTTTTAAAAAATAGCTTTCAAGGTGCCAGTGACCCTTAGGTTTAAAATACAAACAAAAAGCCACAGAGCAGGGTGTCTCAGGAGACGAAGCATCAGAGTGATTGTCATGAGGCTGAATTAATAGTTCCTGCTATTACACAAAATAGCTGACTGATATTGTAGTCACAAGGAGAGCTCCAAGTCAGCTGGAGCAGCTCCTTTGGTAATTTTTAACAGATCTTGGCACTATTTCTGTGCTGCATCCATTTTATATTCCTGTGTAAGCATTTCGTGTAACAGGTTTACAGGGGAAACAAGTTACTCATTCGAATGTATTTCCTTCACTGTCTGAGTCACGGTGATTCAATATGTTAACGTTAGAAAGGTACGAGAGCTAGAGTTTATGTATCATCACTCAAAAACTAACATCCTGGCTGATTATTAATATTGCTTATTTTATGTGCATCTAAACAAGTGAGTCACGCTTTAAAAAGAAGGTACATTTAAAAGAAATTTCCATTGAAAGAAAGCATTAGTGACTTTAAAGTACAACTCTAATCTGAAAAGTGATTAAAAATGATACCATGAGGTTTCATAATTGTCTCCCAGTAATTTCTGTATCGACTGACCTCAGTTTACAAGTCAAAACGAGCTCTTTTCCCTAACTGCCAGGCCTGCAAACTCAAACTGATCTAAAAGACAAATGGGGTTCTTTCCTTCTCGTACAGCACCAGTAATGAAGGCCCTGTGAAATATGGAACCTTGTAAGTTTCTGCACAGAGATTCTTCGGGTGAAATTAAGCTCTCCTTGACAGCTGTGCATTCCCACTGCATTCAATGTATTTGAACTGACAAATATTAGTGAATAACTGATCCCAACTGTGTTGGCTCTACTGAAGCAGTAAATGCTTTCCTTTTCTCAACACACGGGAGATCTGCGTCAGGAGGTGCCAGAACTCAACCACAAGAGCGGAACAGATCACATTTGTCGTCACAGATGTCAACATGACACAACCGGTTTTGCTTCATGGGTTTTAATTTTGAACACACGGCCACACAAGTGATTCTGAAACTGGTTTGTTTCCTGCATGACTGCGCACACACACATCTCCCTTAGACAAAAAACTAAAAAATGTTTATTCAAATGGTAATTTAGTAGCCGGAAGACAAGAGATCATTAAACAAAGTTTGTATTTTATGTTTGCTTTTAAAAGTCTTCAAAGCTCTAAAAATATCTCTCCACCAGTTTTGTTTGTTTCAAATGGATTGGGAAATTGAATATAAATGTTGTTTATTTTATACATGACCATCAACTATATCATCAAAGCACTGGGATTAGATAACAGCTGCTACAGAGCCAGAAGAGGGAGCACAAAACCGTTTTTATGTAGGTGCTACATCACCAGCAGTGTATTTTGGAGGGGATAACCCTGGAGGAAACAACCAACTCCTCCTAGCTCTGACAGGAAAAGCACCACTCTAACTCTGAGTATTCTGCAGACAGCCTTGGTAGTACAGAAACAAATTGCAAGCCCCTTTCAATTGCTTCACAATCAGCTTTGTAATTTTACTCATTCTAAAAATAACAGGTTGTAACCCTACCGTCTTCATCAGGCAGCTCCTCTGGGCTCAGTTCCACCAGTTCAAAACTGTGTTTGATGCACCACTCTTGAGCTTTTTGTCGGTTCACACCTAAGGTTATGAAACATAAGCTGCTTTCTAAATGTCTAATTTTTTAAACTCTGCAATACCATCGGTGCAGAAGTTTTTTATAACCCCCCGCCCCCCCAAAAAAACAAAACAAACACCTGTCCCCTTGCCTTGATTGTATGGCAGCAAAGGAAGTACAGAAATAGTCAGGTTCTGTCCATTACTAACATCACAAACAAAGATTCTAAAGGCCTTCGAGTTAAACTGCACTATATCTTAAATCACTCTGTTTCCCTCTTTACAAATCATGTCTAAGTTCTTGGTTTTTGCAATCAGAGCCAAGACTGACATGTAAACGAACAGCCGTCACAGGGATTACTTCTACTAAGGGCTTGATCCGGAGCTAAATTAATTTGCTTTTGCACAATGCATGCCAACAGAGGAAGCAAGCTCTTACTTATAGCCAATAAGAGCACATGGATTTACACAAGAAAATGACCCCAAAAGGCTGACTCTTCTTTCTTCACACTGCAGTCAGTACCCATGATCCTACTGATATGCCCCAACTCTGACTCACGTGGACCACCTGTACAGGCAAGTGTATTTCAGCCCATTCAGTAACGTGACCTCCCAGTTAATAATGTCAATGGTGTTGATAGGTACCAAATGTGGGGGTACACACTGAAAAGTCACATCTGTCCACGAGGAACTGGCCAGCCCAAGCATGTCATTCAGACAAATAAGCAGCCATCAGATGGTACGCTGATGTCATTACCAACCTGGGTTGGATTTAAATTGCAATTAAAGTAAAAGGCTCCATCCAATTATCAGCCATGTGAGTAACTCAGCTCCTCCCTATCAAATCTAAAGCTCTTATCCATATAACTGTAGTAAGTTTGCCAAGAAAACAGCATGCAAGATCACTTTTTCCAGCCAAACTTTGATATCCTTTAGCATCTTACCATTTTCAGATACTCTGTCACACACCAAGATCATAACCTCTGGTAACCATTCTTCTGCCAAGGGAAGCCATGTAGAGACGCTGTCAAGACCAGATTTCTGGAGGAAAAAACAAGGTTCTTGTATGAATACCTCAAAGCACTTTGTAACTTTAAAATGAATCTTAACCCTGTTAATGTAACGCTTAAAGCTGCATGGTTAAAAGACACAGTCACAAAATGAGTGGGTTAAGGTTCCAACAGCAACGCCAGCTCATCTGTGTTGTACAGTTGGTATCTCTTAGGTTAGGATATATTCACAATACTAATATATTGAACTATGCATTTTTAACCAGAGAAAACAGGAATAGCAAAAATCCTGTGTCCCCCATGGCTGAGTTCATCTCACTCGTTCGGATTTTAAATATCAAACTATGCAAATTAACTGAGCATTCCTAACTTAGATTACGGAGGATTTTTTAATTTGTTACATAATAATTTAACATTTAAGCAGTTTCAATGAGGCTTAAAGTTCATGCATCACTGAAGCTAATGAATTATCTTTGCTGCTGCAAACTGTTTATCTGGAGACAGTCTTGCAGTGAAAAGGTATCCCTCAAATGGGAGGGAGCTTGAAATAGATTTGTGCCCTTTCTTGTTCATGGTGTGAAAGGTTCTCCACCCCAAACGGACATTTTCTCCTGGTTTTTTGTTTTGCCTTAGAAATATTAGGAATTTCAAGGCCTTTGCTGATTTTACGGGAAGACTCTTTGGACGACTCCAACCATGTTGGGACTCTCTTATTTTAATTAAAGGGAAGAGGGTGAATCCTTAAAAATATCTGCCCTGATCCCTGGCTGGGTTACAGCAGCTTTGTACAACTAGCATCAAACAGCTCTAAAATCCGCATAACTAGTCTGAGGAGAATGGCCCCAAGGTAGCAGGAATATCTGATGCGTACAGGTGGAGTACCAGCTCTTGTTACCTCTTTTCCTGGGACTGGTGTAAGGGACGATGGTGGGGCAAGGAACTGTGGCTTCCCTAATTGCCATAATGGTTCCTAAGGACCATTGTTAATAGCATAATTTAAGGTTGCTTTAGCTTGCATTACAGGACCAGCCTAGAGAGCAACCAACCCAGGATCGGGGGAACATAAAGATGACGTAATTATAGCAACAGTCCCAACTATAGTGCATGAGAAGATAATCTACAGGAACAAAAAACATTCTTACTATTGTGCTGTCAAAGTAAACCACGAACGCCTGGACAGATTCAGCAATTTCTGCTGTCACAAGATATTTGTTTGGTACCACACACAGGTGAATATCAGCAGAATAATATTTATTGTCTATGGTCCAGGGGTAAAATCTCACGCCTCCGCTTGTAGACACATCTGCAGCAGGGTCTTCTGTTCCAATGATACCTATACAAAAATCAGAGAAATGAATGATGAGACAGTAAAGCCAATACCAAGAGTACAGTTCATCTAGAAAAGTCTTAGACATAAGGCTAAATTTAGCTGGACTGTAATACTCAGAATAGATATTCAAAAACTACCAATACTTGTATTGACTCCAAAAGCTTATTTCCCAATTTGTTACTATATCCTAGACTAATGCTAGCCATGGAGATAAATGCTGTAACAAGCAAGAGTTACAGAAAAGTTTTAAGAAGTTATTTTAATTAATACTGGTTTTTTTAGCCTTAAGTATGCTCTGCGGGATTGTATCTAACAATGCACGCCATGGAGCACATTCAGGCTGTTTTGTGGAAGGAATAAGAAGGTGGCTTAAATACTGAAGGTGCAGGCCTGGCTTCTATCATGAGTGCTCATCCAAATTCCAGCTGGGACAAAAAAGGAGAATTCTTGTCACTTTTGCCTACCTACTTGCAGATTTACTTCAGTGTTTAAGTCTGTTCCTCCAAGTTCAGATACTTGCAAGAGGCTGTACCAGTAACCTCTACTCAGTTCACAACCATCTTTTAAACAATATACAAGCTATAAGGGCATGGAATGAAATAAATGTAGCCAATGTCATTCCTAGCCAAGTCATTAAAAATGGTCGTTGACTATGACTGAAAACGCACAACAAGACAACGGAGGAAATTATCAGCTGTCAAAAGTTTAGTTGTTTGCAGTGTGGTAGCCATGTTGGTAGCCATGAAGGTAACCAAAGTGTCTGTGCTATATACAAGCTGGGACAGATTACAAAAGATTCCTATATGGAGTTCTATGGGAGCCGCAATTAAAGTCCCAACCAACACTCTGAAAACTTACTATAGGCCCACGTATTAGACTATATAGGAGTAACCTTTAAGTTAGCATGGCCTCTAGGGCCTAGGCTATCACCTAGTCTGACAGCCATCTGGTGGAGTTAAATTATAATTAGTAGTAAAGAACTACAACTACATAGCATTGAAAGAGTCAGCATAATTGGGATCAAATTGGGCAAAATCATAAAGTTTTTGAAAAAAGGTATAGAACTGTATCCATTAATGTGAGTCTATCAGAGAACTAGAGTTCTGGGGGGACCAGAAGGCTCAGGGGACTGGAAATGGAATATGCAGTGTGTCAGTTCTCAGGGTCAGATTTTAAAGGGATTTAGGTGCCTAGAGATAGATGCTTAGTAGGATTTTCAAAAGTACATATGGGCCTAACTCCCAGTGCTTTCCAAAGTCCAAGTCTCTTCCCCAAGAAGTTTGATTGAATTCCATTTACAATATATGAGAAAACAGTTTAAATACAGGTAGGTGAGGAAGTCTCATTGGCAAGGACAGCACAGTGAAAATGGGGACTACGGTGGGATTTGAAGGAAGATGGGAAGGACTGGAACACACAGTTGTTGGCGGGAGCAGCTGTTCAAACACATCAGTGGATGCCACATAACAGAGATGTGCATAACACCTCTGTTTACAACACTGAAGCAGAGGAGCTTGGTAGGAAGAAAGCAGTGAAGGAATTAGAGGGTAAGATTTGACCTTGGTAACAGATGACTAATCTAGAAAAGAATTTCCTAATCTAGTTTCATAAACCTTGTTTTTCACAAACTGACTCCTCCACACCTATATTATAAAACTTTAACCTACTTTTCTTATTAATAAATTGTATATGACAGAACCTCCGAGACAAATTTCAGCTTATTTTAGCAACATTTATCATTTTTGGTGCCATTACTTTTCTATTGTCAGAGTGAACTAATGGTTTTTAATATAATCAAGGTCCATTCTGTTGGATAAGAATGTTCACTTAACAACCAGAAAACAGAAGAAATAAAGTAAAGGATTTAAGATAATTCAAGGCCAAACAAATCTTGACTCTGGATTCCCTAGTATTATGTGACCAACTGTTAGTCTGCAAATCCATGGTCCTATAAGTATACTCCAGGGGCCACTACAACATCTAACCAAAATAATCTAGATTAATATGTAATTTAAAAAAAAATT
The DNA here is from genome assembly GCF_011386835.1 of Chrysemys picta bellii. NCBI lineage: Eukaryota > Metazoa > Chordata > Testudines > Emydidae > Chrysemys > Chrysemys picta. The sequence continues at coordinate 4,700,157 of NC_088800.1, read as the reverse complement.
TTAGCTCACTTCTAAAAACAAACAGTTTAAAATCCTAGATCATGAAGATGTTTAGATTTAGTGTATACTGTTTATCAGTAACTTTCAACAGCATCTGAGAAAGTTCTTCCTACAGTTATCTGCCAAAAACCGTGTGCAGGATCCAATATTTACCCTGCACCATTTTATGGCCTTATAGACACCTAAGAAAAGAACTCTCTGTGTTTGGTGGCTGGGTGATGCCATCAGTTGCTATGATGCAAACACCCAAGTCTCTAGTCTAGACAGGCTAGTGGAAGAGGACTGCTTTTCAGTTTGTTTTTAACACACTGAGTATTTTCAGTTCTAAACCTCCTCAAGTAATTTGGATTACACACACAACCTTCAGAAATCCCTTTAGCAGATTGTCCTTAGCATTCAGTAACAGAGAAACTCTTGAAGGGTGACATCTCCTTCCAAAATCCACAGAGCTGTTCACTGAGTCATACATCAGTTTTATTTAGAAAAAAGATTGTTTTAAAAGTGTCCCTTGCATGCCAAAACTAACTTGTTTCTAGTGTGAAGTGGGGGGTTGTAATATTGATTTACTACAGCCAGGTTTACGTACAATGGCATGTACATTTACATTAGTTTGACACTCAGGATATTAACGAGTCCTGTATATAATAATGCCAGTTACTACTGTACAAACAGTTTACTAGCAAATTGCTAATACTACAATTTCATATTCTGCTGCAAAGTCAAGGTAGTTAAGATATTGTTTGAAAAATCCAGGGACTCTTTTGGCAAGTAACAATCAAACAAGCAATGAAGCATTTCTAAATACATGAATACCAGTCCTTTTTCTACAGGGCCAGTTATACGTAGCACACTGTTTCAAATGCAGGTAAAATATAGTTCATTAGTCTGGCCTAGAAGTAGCTATACTGTGGTGGGTTTTTGTTTTTTTTTAATTCCCACATAAAGCATGTTTTGGTGTCTTAGTAATCTGTCTTATGAAAGTTATCTCAGAACTGAATTTTTAGAATTGCTTGCCAATGCTAGTGAAAGTTAGTTATTTAAGTTATGTTAAAGCCATTCCCTGCCACCATCTTGAAATCATAAACTTTTCAATCATTTAGTAAAAAATTCCTTATATTTTCATGTTTCCCTTTTGCTACTGAAGATATTTTTGTCTGAGAGTTCTTATCTCTGCCTTGCTTCTCCCTCCACTTGATCCTTTAATAAAGCTATAACTGTTTGACAATCTGTTGCCACTAAAATTACTGTAAAGTCACAAAATCAGCATTATAACTTCACTGAATGACCAGTGGGAAGAAAATAGAATGAGGAAAGAAAGTCTTTGTTGGAAAACACTTTTTTTTCTTCTTAAGTTAGCCAACTCAGTAAGAATTATAAACATGCATGCAAAAAGGAAGTGAATGTGTTTTTAAAAATAGCTCCCCAAACCTCACTGAAAGATCTTTCACATCAGCTCCAGCCATAAGAAATTTAAAATTATTACAAAATAGTAGAGGCAAAATTGCTAGACAAAGTTTAAGCCTCTGCCTCTAAGAGAATTCAACAATGCAAAAACAAACAAAAAAACCCACAAACGTTAGTTTTCCTTTTAACCGCTAAGGTTCTGCTATTTTATGCAACTTTCATTCAAACAGAATGACTGCCAGTCATATTGTGGAATTTCTCCCCAAGAACCATGTGGAATTAAAACTCTTGTACACAAAACAACTCAAATACTGAAGATACCTTGAAGTTTTATAACTTGCCTCGAGCTATATTGCATACTTATGACTTCCCATAAAAATAATTAGAGGTTTGGGATAGTTACTACATTTCTACAGCACAACCGTGAAGTCCCATTTCTATATATTACTCTTCCTGACAAAATTAAGTGCAGCTTGGATACTTTATTTTTGACAGCTTCAATAGGTTTGCCACTAGTTACATTTCTCACTAAAAATCACTACCTATACTAAGATATTTAAGTGTTTTGCCTTCTGTTTCTGCTGTAAAAACAGAGGCTGTATGAAGGTACTGAAATAAACTGTCTAGACAAATTAAGAATTGTCCAGAATGTAACTCCACCTTGGAATTAGTTTCATATATTGTACATACTGTACTACGTTTCCATGAATTTTCTTCCCAAAATAGAAGACAGTTTGTATTTTAATGCAAAAACAGGTTCTCAACTATAATGAAAGCTTTCCACACCCAGTTCTAGAAAATATTTTTTTAGGATAAAAACATTTCAAATTCTGCTTGCATTTGTCCAAAACAAACATTTCCAGAAAACTGATATCATGGCAAGAGCACGTGTCTCGGTAAACGTACGTCTTTAGAGAATTACTCATTTTCATGTTTGATCTTCCCAACCATCAAGAGGGTCAGTGGTTTAACATCCAAAGAGTCTAGAAAACCAACTGACTGACTCAGTGACCACAAATGCAGGCAGGCCTATTGGACTGACTTCTCTGGCTGTCCTCTTCATGGAACAGAGATGGGTTATTCAGATTACAATAGCACCCACAAGTCCAAATAGTTCAGGGCCCAGTCCTGCCCCAAAGAGACTCTGCTCACAGAGTGTCACACGCACAAATATAACATCTTTTTAAGAAGGCTTCAACTGTAGGGGAAATGTTAATGTTTAAGCTCCTTTGCTCTGAGAATCACAACAGGAGATATTGGACTGGCCCAAGTAGAGATGCTAAAAGCACTGTAAACAACATGGCATTTTTGACTGGTTCAAGACCAGTCTTTGCAACTCCCCCAAGGACTAAAGTTCTTTAAAGTTGAAAATCTTACATTTCCAAAATGGCGTATCAGCTTGGTCCAGAGCAAGACACAAGAAGCTCCCTAATACTTATGGAATCTATTCACAGGAGAAGTGTCTTTCTAACTCCAGGCAGTTAGTGGCTGGCTTATGCCTTAAAGCATGAATTATTTATGTTCCTTAGGTTTTTTAAAATTTTGTTTAGTGTTTTCATTGCCCAAACAAATATCTAGTTCTTCTTTTAATACTGCTAAGATCTTGGACTCTGATAGTCAGGGGCAGCAATATTCCTCGATAAGTTAAATTTGTTGCCTTTCAGATTTCATTGGGTGTTCCTTTGGTCTTGTTACGAGAGAGGATAAATGAAACACAGTAAGATTCTGAGAAGGAAAGGGAAGGCAGACACCACCAAACTTAAGAATGTAGGTGGCATATCACATTCATGCCATTTGTAAAACATCAAAAGCTCAGCAGACATTCTGTACATGGAAGGCATCTAATGTATGGAATAGACTCTCCAAAGCACTTTAGAAGCTTGAAGTATGGCCTCTAAAATGAGCTGAATATGAATATTGAAGAGGAAAGTCACAGGAGATAAGCTACAGGGCTGAAGGTCTGTCCATCTCCCTCCCCGGCCCCCTCAGAATTTACTGCTCTATTACAGCGATGAGAAAACAAATACCTAAAACTTAAGCATCCCTGCTATGTCTAGTATTAACTACCACTGGACTAGTAATGTTCTTTTAAAAACCATTGCAAATCCCCTGTTGCTGCTTTTCTCCCAAAGATTACAGTAAAGCATTCTTGATTTTTTTCTGAGTGCTTCCCAATTTTAACACTGACTAAAACTTAATTTAACACACATTAAAGAACTGCAAAAAGAAGAACAGGAGTACTTGTGGCACCTTAGAGACTAACAAATTTATTAGAGCATAAGCTTTCGTGGACTACAGCCCACTTCCTGAACTATCAAGTCTCCTCTGGTCTGGTAGGTATGCTACTAGCAGTTCTCATATTCTGTGTCTTGAGAGCCACCTGGTGGAAAACAACTATAAGAAATACCCCCTGAAAGTTACACAGGGAGTAAAAACTTTTCAGGAATACATTTAAGAATCCTTTTTCTGAAAGAAAGAGACCACCACCAGCACCAGGGATCAGCAGTACAGCTGCCTCCCTGGTCCACCAGGGTGTTTAAAGTTTGTGTGAGTGAGTAGACAGCATTTGGAGTTGTAATGTCATGATTTTGCAAGACTGTCTCAGATAACTAAAAAAAGAACAGGAATACTTGTGGCACCTTAGAGACTAACAAATTGGTGCCACAAGTACTCCTGTTCTTTTTTGAGGATACAGACTAACACGGCTGCTACCCTGAAACCTGTCAGATAACTAAATACATCTAAGGTGCAGGTGCCCATCCTGGGCTTTGACAAGATGTAACACACAATACAACAGTCATAATGCAGTAAAGTATGAAGGGCTGCTCATTGCATCTTGAAACAAAACACATCCCTCCAACCCTCAAGCCACCCCCATAAAAGGTTGAGGGAGCAGGGAGAAGAGCTTTGGAACAGGCCTGAAAGTTCAGGTTCTAGAAGACCCCGGGGGAAGTGAGTTCCAAAGTAGCTGCAGTTCAAATCATTTAGGACTTTATTGATGAAAACCCAATACCTTGATTTTTGACCCAGAAACCTATTGGAAGCCAGTGCATATCCTAGAGCACTCCAGAGTGCGTTCATGGTAGGAAACTATGCTCAATAAGAGGGCACCACATCCTGCTTTAGTTTCAGCTTCCAAGTGGTCTTGATGCATTGCACTAAAAAGAGCACATTACAGTAATCCAATCTCAAAGTAACAAAGTGATGGATAATGGTGATAAGGTCCCTGCAGCTGAAAGGTAAGGCTCAGATTTAACAAAAAGAGATGCTCTCTGGTCCTCAAGGAGCAACACAGGATCTACTCGCACATCTCAGTTGTGTGTGTGTGTGTGTGTGTGTTACAAATGGCAGTACCACTCCCTTGGTAAGACTGCCACTATAACATCTTATCTATATAAGCAGGGTGCACTGATTTAACTAAATCAATTTAAAATTCACACCGTTGGTTAAACTGATGCAGACAGCCCAAATTCTGCAAACTCTACCAGTGTCTTCCTCCCACCCACTAGTACTTCCTCTCAGTCTTGTTTTGATTGAGTGGCAGCCATCTAGCCCACATCCAAATACCAACCTCAGATAGCCAGCCCCTGTTCCACTATTCCAGCTGGGTCATGTGATTTACTTTCATATACACATCAGCAATTTAATTTTTTTAAATACCTGTCACTATTTTACTATTTCCATTCAATCTCTCTTTTCCTGTGAGCCTTTCAAAGTGGTTACTATTTAAAAAAAAAGTCAAATCTGGTTTATTTGAGTCACTTAGAAGTTCTGACTTCCATAGCTCTCAAACAACAAATTCTTCCAATCCTATTTTGTATCATCAAGTAATCAAGATATCACCACCCTGTCTTATTTTAACTCCTTTAGGTTTCTCTCTAAGACACTTACAACCTCACAATTTTGTGCTTTACGAAAACACAGAATTCCCTGCAATTTCCCACAACTTTCTCACAAACAAGCAGCAACAATAGAACTCCCCAGAGATAAGATTTCCTATAATTTTCTCCTGGTGCTTAACTAACATGCAGACTGAATCAGAACTTCCATGGTTTAAATTACAACCTTAAAGTTGACCAGTTGCTTTGATGTGATTGTCTTTACTTAAAGATCTGTAATGCCATTCAAGTCACACCTAAAGTTGTAAGCATTAAATAATTCACTTTCAAAATCTGTTACTTGTCTTGGTACCCATTAGGTGATTTAGTATGCATGTAAATACATGCAATTATCTGCCAGTTCATGACTACTCTTTCGGACCCATAGCTGTGCCAATTATTGAACATTTACAGGTGAATGATAAACCATGACAATTTTTGCAGAACCATTAAACAAAAGCTTCTTCCTGAGCAGGCTACCAATCCCTGGAATCATATTATGAAAAATTAACTCCTTGCACTGAACATTCTCTGCAATTTTTTCTCACTGCCAGGCATGTGATCAAAATCACATTTTCAGACCATATGAATGCTATTCCTCATCCCCCAAGAAGTCAAAAGCACTACTGCATGCTACAGATTCAATCTGTGCCAAATGCATGGAAATTTCATAAAGGTCATGGAATATTTGAGTGAGGGGAGAAAAGCAGTGGGAAGAAGAGATTTTTCCATCCCTCTAGTTTTTGGTATTGCTCAACAAACCTAAGCTGGAGTTATAAACAGAAGGAAGTCACTTGTTAAGGAGCAGGCCCTGGCTAAGAAGCATGCTCTCAGATACACTGCAGTCTTTGGAAATAGCAGAATGCTGGAGAACTGTGCCCCTTTCATCTCCCCTCCTGAGGAATTTGATTTTAGGATTACCTGAGTTAATCAGCTAAACACAAGTTCATTTTTCTAAGGTACTTCATAGAAGCTCACAATGTCTGATTTCAGGGTTTGTGATTTACTCAGATTGTTCTCTAAATTTTAGCTATTTCTGGCTTTTGGTCATTTCTTTTACAAAAGTGTATCTTAATCCCCAGGAGAAGGTCAAACTCCGAAGTTTAAACCATTCGGTTTAGGTACAGGCTTTCCCAGAAAGCTACTTTTCCTCATAGGGGATCTGGGTGAAACAGATTGTGATCATTTCTCTCAGGCAGGTCCCAGAGCAATGAGGCAGCTGCTCCTGGGCCTGGAGGGCACTCAGGTGAAAGTTACAGAGTAAAATCCTACCCTTTTCACATCTATAAAATCCTCAAGAGAGTTTGCCCAATGCCACAGCATCTAGTGTCAATAACATGCTTAAGCCACAAAGCTCAAACATTGCCTGGACTGCTGGGACTGGGGTTACAATGCTTGACTGAAGGACACGTGGAGTCGCTTAACACGTCCCTGTACAGCGGAGAAGATCACGAACCCACAACGCTACCGGGTCCCACCTTGACAGCAATGACACCCCATAAAGCCTGTCCCATTGTCACCCAGGCAGTTCCACCTGCCAGCCCCGGAGGTCCGACTCAGCGGGCTCTTTCTACCCCCAGCACCGCCAAGACAGCGGCTGGAGCCGGACCTCCGGCAGCTCTGCTGGGAGGATGCCCGAGCCCGGCCGGCTCGCTCGGAGCAGCGCTAGGTTCGCGCCCCCGCCCCCGGGGCGGGAGTGACAAGCAATGGGCGTTAATGCGGCGTGGGGCGGACGAGCCGGGGCGGGGACCCGGCGAGGGGAGGGGGCGCTGCCCGCAGCTCCGGGTGACAGGCAGAGGGGCCCTGACGGCAGCAGAGCCGCGGGGGAGCCCGAGGGGCCAACCCGGCCCAGTACACGGGGGTGGCGGGGGACCGTTGGGACCGGATCGGGGGGGGGGAGCAGAGCACTGGCCCCCGGAGCGTTACTCACTTTTAACCAGCTCCTCCCCGGCAAAGGTGGCAGCGCAGCTGGTTATCAGCGCACAGGGACCCGCCACCGCCATCGCTCCCCCCCGGCCGCCCGGTGCTTCCGCTTCCTCCCAAAGCCCCGCCCCTTCCGGTCTGGGGAATGGTACCATCCGGCCAGGGAAGCGGCAGCTTGGCGCAGGGAATGATTTTTTCCGTGCAGGGGGTGGCCCAGGTCGGAGGGGCGGGGTGTCGCTGGGAGGGGCAGCCCTCCTGGGGGGTGCCCAGAAGGCAGAGAGTTCCCGCCCGCGCCAGTCACATGCAATGTTCCTCCCCCGGCAGCGGGTGGTACAGTCCGGCCAGCGCGTCCCGTTGCTAGGGCACGGTCACGTGCACCCTGATGCCCCCCGGAGCGGTACGCGGGAGCCGTAGCCCCGGGCGCCGATTAATCGAAGCTGCCATGGCCGATGGAGTCGGGACGGGAGAGGAAGTAGGAGCCATTTTGCTCCGGGTAGGTCACAACTGACCGATTCCCCCCTCCCCTCCCAGAGGTGTCCGGGGGGGTTCAGCTGCCCCCCTTCCCATGAGCCTTTGTGCCTTTGCCCCTGGCCAAACTCCCGTGAGCCTCTGAGCGGCCAGCCAGTCTCCCCCCTGCCCCCGTGACTGGGAGGCCAGATGGGTCATGGCTGGGGGCAGCCCAGGCTCTGTGGTTGGGCCGCAGCGCTGAGTGGGGGGGCGGAGGGGTAGAGGGCGGTTGACACTGGGGCAGGCAGCCAGGCCCCCATGGTGGCTGGGCAGTGGGTCACTGGGGCAGGCAGCCAGGCCCCCATGGCGGCTGGGCAGTGGGTACCCCTGGGTGAGGAGCTAGGGATGGTGCCGAGCCGTGTGGGTGGGCACCACAGCATGAGGCAGTCCGAGCCCCCGGTGATGGGAGGGTGGCACCACTGAATGGCAGGCGGATGGTGAGGTGAGGGCAGGGCTTCTCAACCTTCACCGCACCGTGACCCCCTTCGGATAACAAAAATTACTACACAACCCCAGGAGGGGGGACTGACGCCTGAGCCTGCTCAAGACCTGCCGTCGTGGGGATTGGGGGGGGCTGTAACCTCAGCCCTGCCACCCAGGGCTGAAGCCCTCAAACTAAGCATAAATTAGAAAGTAACAAGCTGTTGTTTCTATTGGAAAGAAACCAGTCATAGTAAATAAAACTTTCTACAAGCTGTAAATGGGAACAGTTGCTCTATAATTTAGGTTGTAATATAGTTTAATGCATATCCTTCATGGATCTCAAAGACTTTACCGACTGAGGACGTGATCTGCTCAAATTGAAGTCAATTGAAAGCTTCCACTGATTGCAGGGGAGGTAGGCTATGTGGATGGGTTGGAAGTGCAAAGAGATTAAGGGGATCACCCCAACTACCCACTGAGTTGGCAGACAGGAGGGAATGTATTCACAAATGATGTGTTTATGGAAAGAAATACTGGCACAGTGGATGATGATTTGCTGGTAAACTGGAGGTAAGGACCTGTAATATGAAACCAATCTGGACAAAGGAGTCAAGAGGGGGATTCTGGTACCCCAGGGGATTCAAATTATAATTACTTCACAAAGCCACTTGTACTCTAAACTTTGTGGCACAGGAATATGAGTAAAAAAATGTAACCTAGAATTTCAAATGGTCTCTGATGGGATGGGGTTGCCTGTAGCATCAGGTTTAGGAACATTATCTGAGCTGGCACTGACTTAGAACTCAAAGTCCTAACTCGGTAGGGGGATGGTACCCTGCCCATGTAGAGGGAATGAATTCATTTAATAGGTCTTTTCCATTTCTGAGTACTTGGATCCAGTACAGTTCCTCAAGAGTTATTTTTCCCTTTGTGGTGCTTATAATAATGTATATAGTTCCCTTCTGTCAGTTCTTTTCTCTGCTTCCACAATTATAAGGATAGAAAATAAAATGCACTTATCCATGGAGGTTGCACTAGCTAGCACTCAGCTGCTAGGTGAAATTCAAGGGGATGGTTAACCAGGTTTCAGAGGAGGGAATGTGGGTGGGATGGAATGATGGGGGTCTATAGCCCAGTGAGGAAAATTGTTGCCCTTCAGACACGTAAAATATAAGGGGATATTTTTTCTTTTTCTCCTTCAAGATTAAGATTCTATTTTTGTGAGGTAGGCAGGGTGAAAGGAATGCACCTTGAGTCATGAATGTCACAGCAAGTTGGCTGGGGTACTTGCAAACACAGGAGGGAAGGTGGATGGTCTGGGGAAACTTTTAGTTATATAAATGTGTGTTATAATGTGTAGGAATATATATAAATCATATGTGTATGTATAACAATGTATGTATCATTGACATTTTGCTTTTATGTTATCTGTGTAATTATTGTTTGTCTGTCTTGTCTATTTAGATTTATAAGTTCGGGCAAAGACTGTCTCTTCCTAAATATTAGGAAAGTTCTTAGCATAATGGGGCCTTTTAGTGTTACCACAGTACAAATAATCATAATCAGTGACAAAGACCTATGTGTTCTTGACGTAAGCTACTTCGATGACTGCCTCTGCCTTTCAGACCTTTTGCAGCACCTGCACGCCTCCAGAACTGTGCCAAGAGTAATGCTTGAATGGAATGGGGTCAGGGCCCCACTTGGTAGCAGGTCCTCACTTCTGAATCTCTCTCTCTCAGGTGGCATTGTCCAGGTTTTTGCACTAGCTGTCAGCTTCAGAAGTCCTTGGCAAGATTTCTCTGTGTCTACTGTAAAATTGCAGGGCTGTAGGGGCTTACAAGGGTATTTGCATCCTCTATTTAGGAAATGTTTTTGCTTTGAATTGAAACCATGTGAAGTACATCATATGTTTTGGTGGTATGTGCGCATTATTCGTATAACAACATAATTTTGTAGGTTCAAGAAGACCTTCACCAGCTTAAGGACAAACTGACAAGCATCAACCTTGAACAAAATGGAGAGGGTGTGGATGTTCATGTTCTTGAAACAGCCATTGAAAGAACTGAAATTGGGCTGAGAGTAAGTAGATCCACAGTTCAAACAGAACAGGAAGTACTTGCCAGTAGTGAAGTGTTTGTCAGTAATTCAGTGTAAATACAAGGGTCTAAATAGTTGCCTCTGTCTGTATTCTATTTCTGAATAGCAAGCGACAAGATGCACCAAGCATTGCATTTCAAAACCATGATTGCACTTTTTGGATGGTCAAAGTCAACAGGCCTTGTGGCTTATGAAGTTATCCAAGATGTGCTATAATTACCCACAAATGTCCAACCTGTCATTCCTTTTCAAGTAATTACAAGAACCAGAATGTTAAGTTAATTGATCCAAGTGAACATGCTGAGTGTCCCTAACTCCTCTGTAATAATCTAAACTTGATTTTTTTTTCTCTAACAGAAACATGCTGAGAATTATTTAAATGCCATAAATAGAAGTGTGTTGACTATTCCCTATAGTGATGAAAAAGAAATGTATTTAGAACAGCCCCCCAAATGGTAAGTAAAAATTAAAATAGTTTTGTTGTGGAAACTAATGCAAGTAAATACTGTAAAAAGTTAACTTTCACATTCGAATGGGGCACCCAAAAAGTGGAATTTATATATTCCTACCAATGGAGGAGACAGGAAAAAAACTTTATAATGTCAGACTCCTCTAAAGGGAATGGAAGCAGCTGAGTATTTAAGCCATCAGTTGAAACACTTAACCTGGATGAGGTTAATAGATAAGTGCTCTCTTCTAATTCCAGAATCACATGTCTGGAGAAATATCTTACATTGTTAAAATTGTATTGATTCATGGATTGCTCTTCTGTATTACATAAAATATTGAAAAAGAATATCAAAACAAAATGCAGTTCCACATAGGTATATCAAGCTTTTCTGCTAACTCGTATAACTACTATTTTTTCTGTTTACATGAATTTTAGTAAAACTACAGTAGCCAACCAGATGGAGGCAGTACAAGATTTATAGGGAAAACAAAAGCAAGTCTTGTAACTTTTATTATTTCTGTTTCTTTCTAAACTAGGAGGCTTCCTATTGGTGCTGCTCAGAAGCAGTTTATTTTTCCACGGGTGCCTGTTAAACCTCTGACTGCCCAGCCGTGTGGCAGATCAGCACCACGTATTTCTCCAGGTTCACAGGTCTGAAATAACTTATTACTACTTTGACAAATAGTCTACAACATTTACTTTGGGTCTAAGGTCAAAAAGCTTACCAAGAATGCCTTGGGTCCGAGTCATTTAAATATATGAAATTGCTTAGCAAATACTCCTGTAATTTACATTCTTTTAGCCCTCCTGTGCCAGACTCCACACAGAGTCACTTTAGGCCAGCATGGCCATGTGGTGGCTCAGGGTTTTAGAAACGTCTCAGAAGAATGAGCACTCCTCAGAGATGGGAGGCCCTTTTCCTGTCTTCAGAGCAAGGTAAGATCTTGGCGATAGAGGACTTCAAAACCCTCAGGGAAGCCTTTAAAAAGAGGCTGTTCAAGGCCAAGAAAAAGCCTGCTGCCTTTTCGCCTCTTCACGATGACATCAGAGATTGTGAGAGAATCCTGGAACAAGTTAGCTGCTTGTTCTGCTTTAAGGCTTCAATCCTATAAGCATGTGCTTAACTTTACTACTGTGAGAGTAGTCCCTTTGAAATCAGTAGCACTAATGTTAAGCATATGCTTAAGTGTTTGGAAGGTCGGGGCCTAAAATGGTGCCCTTTTTACTTAAGAGATGCCACAAGCCCTGGGGAACAGAACTCTTCTATGCATATACAAGGTGATTACCTCTGGAGAAAAGTCAGCTCTCCCATTGGAAATCTGACATTTGGCTGGTGTTTTTTGTTTGTTTGTTTTTGTTTTTTGCAGGCAGAAATTTTGATTTCCCACTCTCCCCCCCACCCCCTACCCAAAGTTATGGTTTTTGAAAAATTTTGATTAAAACTTTTTTGTTTTATTCTGTGTTATCAATTTTGATTGGTCAGTTTAGTCACGTGGTAATTTTAAAAGATTATTTTGAAAAAAAATTAAATTAAAAAAAATTCAGTGACAAATTCGAAAAATAAAATTTCTATCAGAATGAAGTATCTCTGAAATTTTCACAAATTTAAAAAAAACTTTTTTGATAAGCTGTAGTCAACATTGGGACCATTGGTTGAATAGTATCCTTTGGGCTAACCCCTAGTTATCTGGTATAATTCACAGTTCTCAGGCTATTTTGAATTAGTTTTTTAAATTAGGGAGGCATCAAATGGGCTGCGAGCAGGCTGTTGGTAGGAGAAACTCTGTTGGATGCCAGAACCCTAACAACAAGGTAGGGAACAAGGCTACTTGCAGGAATGAACCAAGGATCGGCAGCCCAGATTTCATACTGCTGGATCCCTCTGCAGAAAATCAGTTTATAAATTAAGACTAACATTTCCCTAGTCACTGTAAATTGAGGAAATTCGATCTAGAAACCTTAAAGAAACAATGAATGTGGAACTCTATGACCCCCTGTTTGAAGAGGGATTGGTCAGATTACAACTGCACTTTAATTCTCCTGGTTTCTTTCTGTTTTGAGGTGCAGCCTTAACGTTACTTTAATATGTCTCTGTGCACTAAAATCCCATCGTTTACACTTGAAAAGGAATGTAAACTTCACACTTCTGGGGTTCTGTTGAATAGAACACCCACAAGACCATGCAATTTGAAATGGAAAAAAAGTGCTGATGCAGAAAATGATTTTTAGAATCTTTTGGAAACAAAATACAGTTTCCTAGAAAATGTTCCAGCACTCTGCTGTATAAAGACACTTGTGTCATGAAAAATTATCAAAGGCCAACTAGTGTATAATCGGAGTATAATCCAAGGTCTTTCAACAGTTACATGCACGGGTGAACTTAATTTAGAGCAGGACACACACTACGTCCTACCCTGACTTTCCCTTGGGGGGGTTTGGAGTCCCATTGTCCTTTCATTTCTGATATCTCTGACATCTGCTTAAAAATGCATATCCACGGACACACAAGATAGCCCTAATTTCCCATTATGAAGTAAATGACAAACAGTGCTGTTTTGCCAGCTGTTCTACATGCATGGCATGCTAACATAAAAGCTTTTATTATTAAATAGTTGTGAAATCCAGCTGGGAAATTACCACCTATAATTCCCCACTTTCTGTCTTTTAAACTAGGTAATCCCCAGTTGCAACTATAAACTGTTTTTCCACATTAAAAACAATGTAAGGTGAACAGTTATCAGTTGTTAAGGGTACTTAAGCATCTTCAGGCTTAGTTTATTTAACCTGTTGGTTAGAGGAATCAAGTTTCAAACATATATTGTAGATTCTGAAAGAAAAAAATAGTTCATATAGCATTATCTCTGTGGTTTCTGGTTAGTAGCAGGCTGCATGATGGTAGATATGGAGCATAAATTGTGCTTGCAGTAGTTAGCAGAAAACAAGATTACCATCAAATTAACACAGACTATATTTTCACGTACAGATTGTTAGAATTCTTGCCATATGCCAAATAGTCTGGCCACAGATGTGCTAGTATACTCTTGAAATTATTATTTACACGCAGGTACAGTATTTCTGAATCATAGCAACAGCAGGATGAGATTGTGCTAGCCCAGATATATGGAAAATCAGGATGCATTGTCATTGTTGCTTGTTGTAATTGGGTTTGTTCTTCCAGGGAAGCCTGAGAGATTTACACACACATCTCCCACTAGGATTAATTGGGGATGTCTCTTAAATCCCCTGCACAGCAATGGTAGTGAAGGCCTTAGTGTCTCTATGGCTGGGTAATTCAATTCAAATTTATTTAGCAAATCTGCTGGGTTCAAAAGACCTGAACTGATCTGTTTGTTTTTCTTTTCAAAAACTGTTTTACTTATGGTGCCCTAAAGACATAATGTGGGTTCCCTGTTCTCTCATTGGTACCGATGGGAGTTACAAAGGTAAATAAAGAAAATAGACTCTATAGTACTGTCAACTAGGTGCAAGCTGTCAATTGTTAGGGATGAGAATTGATTCAAAGTAGACGAATATACTTTTTGTTTCATAGACTAGTATGATATAGTCAGTTTACAAGGTGGAGTTCCCTTCTGGACAGTGGGCCATGCGCCACTTAAGTTCTCAAAAATAGGCCTTATGTGGTGGACAGGGTTTGTTGGCCCTCTATATGGGCTGCATTTCACCCAGTATGAAGTGACATTTGTACTGAAGTAGAATGAGACTTGATTGTAACATACAGGTCTGTGGATAGTGTTCTCCAGTAATATGAAGTCCTTTAGCGGCTGATGCACCACTTGATAACGTGGTAGACACATCTACACTGCTCTGGGTTGTCCCTTTCCATTTATCTGTTAGTAGAGGGGCCTGTATGGTACTTCCCAGTTATCCTGACCAGAGCCAGTGACACCAGGTGGGATGCCCCGGTTTTTCCCTATTGGCTCCTTTCCTTGGTGCCTGTTGAATCCCAATTACCCTAGAGGCACTCTGAGCTTTGTGGCTTAAGCATGTTATTGACACTAGATGCTGTGGCATTAGGCAAACTCTCTTGAGGATTTTATAGATGTGAAAAGGGTGCATCTTCCATTTTTCCGGCCAGTTTAAAAGTGACTGTGGCACACATCACCCATGACTTTTCTTACTAAAACTGGAATAAGTCCTGTACGGTACGTTTGCAGGGATCACCACTAGATTATTTGCTTGTTGTAGGTGTGTAACATGCCAGTTGCCCTGTCCATCACATCCCCTTCTTGTGCACTGTGATAATAGAAGCTGGAGATATAGATGATAGATGTTACAGAGAAATAGACCTATTAGATCATCCAGTCTATCTCCCTGCAAAGATTGTCCCCAACAGTACATTTACATTTAGAAAGTAGCTTTTGTCAGCTTTCTTTCTTAAGCATTTCATTTCTCATTATCCTGAGTGGAATTTGCCACCGGGAGATTTGTCATTTTACAGTCAGCCTGTGACTGGGGAGTTTACATTGTGAATTGTCTCTTGTTTTTAATTGAGAAGGTCTTCAGAAAGAACCATTGCCTCTTTCTTTCCAACCCTTATTTAATAGCACAAGCAGTTTGCTTGTTGTATAGCGGTGTGGTGTGGTAATAAAATAAATACTGTACCACAAAATAATTGTTGAGGTGAAAAATGAACTTTCTGCCTCAGTGCAGCCATCTAGGTAAAAGAGCAATTGGTGTGGATAATAACTTTTGTTTTTGTAAACCAAAGTTTAACAATCACATTTGATGTTTGCTTGTAATTACTTTCAAAAGAAGAGGATATAAAGGTCAGATAAATTCAAACATGTTTAGTTCTTCAATAAATAAAACAAATCGCAATCTTATATTAATAGTTTAAGAGATCATTTTGAAGGTATTTTAAAACATATACAAATTAATTTTGTTTTTCAAAAAGTGACATCCCCTTAAAACCCCTTTAAAAAACTTGATAGAAATATCAGTGATAAGTTCTTGACTATAACTACATTGTAAATTTAGCTAGATATATTGAGGGTGTACTTTTCCATTCCTATATGTAGATAATGGGAGTTATGACCACAGAGAGCTGGTGTAATATGTAGCTCTATTGACTTCATTGGCGATATGTCAGTTTAGGCCAGCTGAGAATGTTTCCCATTCATCAGTTGGTGAATAAACCCATATCTGTGCAAGGCAGTTGAGCAATGTTACTTCCGTGGAACTACTGGGAGATATTACTTCTCTTGATGCAGATCCAGATGTTTTGTTCTGACTTTCAGTGCAATTAAAACATATGCACTATGGTAAATGCAAATGTTTTCACAGTGATCATGTTATTTTGTGCAGTGCTCCTTCTATTTTGCAAAAATTGTATGCATTAGATTAATTTCAAAATGAAATGATTAAGAAACTGTCTTTACATGTTTTCTGTCCTTTAGGATTATCTTCCACACTAATTTTTATGAGCAAAACAGCTGGATCCATTCCACACAAATGAAACAGGACATTAAAAAAAACCCTGTATTTTAATTCTTGGTACTATAACAATTATTTTCTCATTGACTTACTAAATAAATGCTCTACCTGCATTGAACCAATAGGCCATAACTGATCCACGGAAGCTATTCTGGTCCATAAGATCAATGATTCCTGAATTTAAAAATCCCTGGCAAGCTTGGCCATGATGGATGAAACTATTACTGTAAAGCATATCAACAATGCACATTTAACCCCCTCCCATAATCAGAGCTCATATTTGCCACATCCAGTTAATAGGAGTCTGATTCAGCAAAGAGAGAACAGCACACCCATCAAGGAGAAAATAGATCCTTGTGGCCAAAAATCCTGGCTTACTTTCTGTCCTGAACTGAACTTATTTACTTACTCGCAAGTACATATTCGTTCAGGAATGATCCTCCACCCCACCGAAATTAATAGGAAGACTCCTAGCGAGGGAGGAGAGGGTGGGGAGAATTGGACCAATTCTGAGTTTCAAGCTGTATTTTAATCCTTGCCTCTTTGCTTTCTATATGGTAATTGATTTCAATATATTTTCTGTTCAGCTACAGATTCTCAAGTGTTGCTTATGCCTGTAACTGATCTTAGTATTAGATGTTTGCTGTGTCTCTTGCATACCTTTTACTAAATCCGACTATAGATTTATAATGTAGAGATGTAGCTAGAATCCCTTATGGTGCTTGCAAACCTAGTTTGGAGTTTACCTTTGGTGACCCTGAGAGAAAAGTGTCCAATTTAACAGAGTGAGAGCATACTTTGCCTGTTTAGCCATAGTACATACAGAGTTCATTGGCTAAATCTTTCACTTGGATGGTGACAAGTAAATCCCAGGCTGAATTTTTAGTCCCATCATCCTCACTGGAATCTTTAATTTTTTAAAATTAGGAATATTTTCTTTTGGCGAAATAGAGAAGATGTCCATTTGTAGATTCAATGATAGAAACTACATGCAACCTACATCACTCAAATGGATCAAACCTAATGTATAGTTTTCCTTCACACCTGAAATTTAACTAATGTATGATGTGTAGCTCTAGAACTTTCAGGACATGTTAAATAAGTAGATCCAACAGAGTTTGGTGGAATGATATTTGTGATATTAATTGTCAAATCTAATCACAAATACATTTTTTCATTATTCAATTCAGTGGATTGTTGAATAACATTAATCAAATGATTTGAAATCTTCTCCCCATTTACTGATGAATGAATTCATCAGCAATGTTTTTCATTAACAACAAAAGTGATTGAATAAACATTTTAGTTTATGTAATAAATATATTTTGAGAATATGTATAGTATTCTTTTATGTCTTTGTTTCAGCACAAGCTTGCAATGAATGTGAAAATCATGTATGATCCAGGGGACACCAGTAATAGAGTTCTTTTAAAACAGAACTACGGAATCAGTTTGCCACTTATTAATAAGAGAAAATCAGCTCCTGTAAGTATTTTATTGCAGTGCCCTTTTTTATCAATATTGACCTTATTTTTAGTTTAGGCTTTCATATTGTAATATTTTACATAAGTATATCTTACCCTTTTCCCTCTCTCTCTCTCTCGCTCTCGCTCTTTTTTTTTTTTTTTTTTAATTTCATAAGTATTACTAACATCATTTTAACAGAGCGACAATGCTGTCAAATACAGTAGTACAGCGGCACTGTGTTTAAAGTAACAGGGCCTCGATCCTGTGAAGACTTAAGCATGTGCTTATCTTTACACACTGTGAGTAGTCCAATTAAAGTCTGTGAGTACAGTTAAACATGCACACAATCCTTTGCAAGTTTGGGGCTGATGGGACTTTGGGCCTGCTCCAAATTGCATTGAAGGAAATGGAAAGACTCTGGTTTTAATGGACTTTGGATCAGTTCCTTTGTTGTTAAGGAACTGTGAAGGAATAAACTCTATTTTTAAACTTCTGAGAGCATAATATAAACAATGAGTTTTAAAAAATTATGAAAAATACACATACAGCCCTTGACATTTTGTTGTTATATTCTTCACTGACATTTTTTCAAAAGTAACCCTAACAATAAAATACTGTAATTCCAGAGATAAGGGTCAGTGAACTAACAAAGAGAGGCTCCCTTATTTAAACTAGGGAATCAAAGAATCTTAAACATCCGTATCTTGATGAAGTCTAAAGTTTGCAATAAAGAGAGAAACCCAGAAATACAATGAACTAATCATATAGACTTACATGTTTTAGAAAAATGCTTTAGAGCAGTGTTTCCCAAACTAGGGGCGCCACTTGTGTAGGGAAAGCTCCCTGGCGGGCCGAGCCGGTTTTTTTACTGGCCGTGTCTGCAGGTCCGGCCAATCGCGGCTCCCACTGGCTGCGGTTAGCCACTCCAGGCCAATGGGAGCTGCTGGAAGCGGTGGCCAGTACTTCCCCCGGCCCGCACCGCTTCCAGCAGCTCCCATTGGCCTGGAGCAGCGAACCGCGGCCAGTGGGAGCCGCGATTGGCCGGACCTGCGGATGCGGCAGGTAAACAAACTGGCCCGGCCCGCCAGGGGCTTTCCCTACACAAGCGGTGTCCCAAGTTTGGGAAACACTGCTTTAGAGTAATATTATAGTTCCCTTCACATAAGGGGTGGGGAAGATTTGATAGTAATTTTTTTGTTTGTTTTGGTCCCTGCTGCTGCCTGATTGTGTACTTCCAATTCCAAATGAGGTGTGTGTGGTTGACTGGTCAGTTCGTAACTCTGGTATTCGTAACTTTGAGGTTCTACTGTAGTTATAATTCAGAGCTGTAAAATTATAGTTCAGCTGATGACCTTTCAAACATCAACAAATCAAATGCCTACTGTATTTCACAACTTTGTTACCAAGAAAGAAAAAAGATAGCAAGATCACACTTCATACATGAGACTTCTGTTGTCAAGAGTACATTACCTGTGGAGTGCAAAATGCCACCTCAGATACACTTAGTTGTATAAATGACAGCACCTGGATACTATGGTGGTAGTGTCTTTTTGAAATATTTAAAACAGAGTCTTTGGAATATTTTGGAAGACTAGAATTCTCTTCAATATTGTTTACCTCT
The DNA here is from genome assembly GCF_011386835.1 of Chrysemys picta bellii. Taxonomy (NCBI): domain Eukaryota; kingdom Metazoa; phylum Chordata; order Testudines; family Emydidae; genus Chrysemys; species Chrysemys picta. The sequence continues at coordinate 4,680,932 of NC_088800.1, read as the reverse complement.
CCTTATGTGAGATTGAGTTTTTCTAATATGGCCACTATTATAAATAACCTTTCAGCTCCTCTACATATTGTGTCATTATGTTTGGACACCAAATACAAAACAATTAGGTTTACATCATCCTTGTAGAACAACATTCTCTATTCCTTGCTCAGTCGGGCTATATTTGACAAGCTTTCTTTCTTCAGAGGAAACATATATTGGGGAAGAGGGGAGAGAGAAAAGGTATCATCAACTACCATGTCATTGCCTCTGTTGAGGAGGAGAGGCTTGTGAAAACAGATGTATTGACTATACACAGAATCAACATTAGACTTTGAGCTCTGTTAAACAATTTGGGTAGGGCTCAAGATGACTATCTAGGCCAGGGGTCTCAAACTCAAATGACCACAAGGGCCACATGAGGACTAGTGCATTGGCCCGAGGGCCACATCACTGACACCCCCCCTCCCTTGCAGCCCCCGGCCCCGCTCCCACTTCACCCCTTCCATGAGGCCCTGCCCCTGCCCCGTCTCTTCTCCACCTCCTCCCTTGAACACACGGCTCCCTGCTCCTCCCGCCTCCCTCCTGGAAAGTGCTAAGCGCCACCTACAGTAATGCACCTCACTCAAAGGACAAAACACGCACTTAGTTAGATTTACTTCTGTTAAAGGCCCCGCACTGCACTGGGTGCACCACCACTCCACCCCTGCTCTGCCTCTTCCAGGGGTGGCAGGTTTGTAGAAATTTTGGTGGTGCCTAGAACCTGCCCCCCCCCAAACTCCGCCCCCACCTGCCTAAGGCTCTGGGAGAGAGTTTGGGTGGGGGAGACGGTGGGGGTGCAGGCTCTAGGATGGAGTTTGGGAATAGGAGGGGGTTCAGGGGTGAGGGCTGTGGGGCTGGGGACACGGGGTTTGGGGCATTGAAGAAGCTCAGAACTAAGGCAGAATAGAAGGGGAAAGGCAGCCTGCCCTGGCCATAGTGGAGGGGGGCACTAGGACCCTGCAGCAGCAGGTGATGCCAGAAGCCAGCAGAGTGGAGCGGAGTCAGCATGAGCTGCAGGCTCCCGGGCGGTGAAGGGGAGCCCGGAGGAGACGCGTGGGGGTGGCAGGCAGGGCCGGGGGAGAGACCCGGCCCCAAACATTGGGGAGCAGAGAGCAGGGAGCTTAGCTGCCATATAAAATAACTTGGGGGGTGGGGGTGCAGGGAGCTTGGCGGGCCGCAGGGAAGAGCGTGTTTGAGACCCCTGATCTAGGCCTTTGTTTTCTCAGAGCATGGTTTCAAAGTAACTAATCCCTCCCATCTAATTTGTCTAACTCGAGCAACACAAGTTATCAAAATCATTCTTTCAGTGTTTGAAGCGTTCTGCTTATCCAAGACAGTTCTGTGGATGCTGAGCTGCAGAGGCTCCGAGATTTCATCTTCAATGGGCTTGATTCGGCTCCTGTTGAGGAGAATAGAAAGATTCTTCAGAGAAGTTGTGTCAGACCCAAAGGCTGTTTACGCCATCTCTATAGACAGAAAGAAAAAAAAAATAAAGTAAAACCACTTTCACCAGCTGGGTGCAAGCACCTCGCTACTGATCTAAGGCATCTGCCACACTTAAACCTACCCTCTTATTGGATGAAAATGGACATTTTGAAAAGAAGTGGCACAACTGTGTGAGACTGAAGTTTGACTCTCAGATTTCTGCACCTCCACCACTATCCTTTTTAAATATATGAATAAGCATTAACATGGTATTTTCCACAATGTTGCTTTTATATTTAATATGCGCAGACTTATTCCAAAGATCAATTACTCTCATAATTTCGATTCAGCAGTGTGGACCACAGGGAAGCGCATGCCCAATGATCTAATCCAAAACGCTCTTTTACAATTTAATTTATGTAATAGAAGCATTATGCAGCAAGCCCTGTGCCATACGCAGCATTCTAGGGTGTTTGGTTTTAAACAACGTAAACAGCATCTGTGAATGGCACAGTTGTGGGCTGATACTTATAAAAAATGATTTTTGAACGCCGTTGCCCAGACTAAGAGGTGATTTGTCTAACCCTGTGATATAGAGTTAATTAGAAAAAAACATCATGGCTAATGGCATTTTAAAACCACTCTAAAACAGAGGAATATTATTCTGCTGCAGAGAGTCGTGTTTTACCACTCTCACTGAAACATGTACTGATCAGCGAAAACTTTTAATGTTGACTTAAATTACAAATGTTAGTCTAAATTAGGGAAGCTATTTGATACATACTAACAGTTGCTAAGAAACTGTATATAGCATATGGTTTTATATAAAAAAATATGGCAGGGAGGTGGAATAACCAAACAGGTATTTTCCATCTTCAATGTCTATAATTCTTCAATAGCACTACTTAGCTAGTAGCCTTTTAAAAGTTGTTTGTTTTTTAAATCTCAGGAAGTACTTTGTTTTATACATTTTTTAGAAGATGTTTCAGTTGCTATGAAACCTGATGCCAACAATTTGAAAGCATGAGGATTTTCCTGGATTTTTTTTCAAAATAGGCCTCAGAGGGTATCTTCTGCACTGCGATAAAAGACCTGTGGCATGGCCATGGCTGGCCTGGGTTCAGCTGACTTGGGCTTGCAGCGTAGGTGTTTGGGCTCGGGCTGGTTCAAGCCCCGCGAGCCCAAGTCAGCTGACCCAAGCTCTGAGATTCTGTGCCATGGATTTCTTATCACAGTATAGCCATACCCCTAGTGGGATTGTGGTTGCAGTGATATCCATAAGTGTCAACTATAACGAAACAAGTTACTGTTGCTGCTCCATAATTAAATTAAGATACATAATTGTGGAGCTGGGACTGAAACCATGATCCTCTAGTTTTAAAAATAAAGGTCTCACTTCCACTTTAGCTACAGAAAGACCTCGCTTAGAAAAACCCTTATTCTCTCTAAGATGTAACCAGTCAATAGAGGGCAACATGCCGGTACACACACAGCTCCTGAACTTGCTCCCACTGAAGTTGATGGCCAAATAACTCCTATTAAAATAAATGGGAGCTGAATTTGGACCAAAAGTATCCACAGCAAAAAACGATTGTAATTTTGCTTAATTGTAACCTATATTCTTCACAGACAGCCAGCACCTGAGTATGCAAGGAAAGTTAACCATTTGGAAGGTTTGAAGGGCTATTAACAAACTGGTTTTGAGGTAAAAGGAGACAAAAGATATTAGATAAATCCATTTCAAATCAGGATATAATTGTTTGTAGTGACCTGTAACTTAAAAACAGTTTGACAGATTTTCTTCAACCCGTGGAAACATTGTTCTTTGAAAGAACAGTGAATGTGGCAACTTTCCAAGTCCGTAGCTGATATTGGATTTTTACGATGAAAGCTATGTGCAGGCTTTAACTGTGGAGCAGCTACCGCCGCGCCATAGTTTTGTCATTATGTTGCCTCAACTCCTATTTGTCTGATCAGCATTAGCACTCTTCCTCTATCGTAACATTCCATACATAGCTAAAACCAAGTAAAGAATATAGTTCCATTTTAAACAACAAAGGTATTTTGGGCATCACATTATTTGCCGAGTACATTCTGGGCAACAAATGATGAGGCGATACCCATTAAAAATAGACACTTCCCATGGAGCATCTAGCAAAACAAAATGCTGATCTGAATTGCCGCAAAAATAACTCTGACTAACTGCTGTGACCTAAAAGAGATTCAGAACTGTACTTTCGGTTTTCCTAGGATCGCTGTGCTGCTATAGAATTATACTGGCACTTTGGTCCCAGTTTCCATCTAAATAAATATATAACGTAATGTAAACTTAGAACCTTTTAATTTATTCATGAGGTATAATTTAATACTCTGATTTCTCGTTTTTATAAGTCGCATCATATTCATTGTTTTTCACTAACTTACTTCAATTGCAACGGTATCCATCACCATTTAATTATTCACTCTTTTCCCTGTGTGCATGTTGATGCTAATCTTATACTCTCTCACTAAAAGCATATATATTTCCATAATTATAAAGTAATGCTTAGTGTGGCAGTTCTGTTAATTTCAAATGATTAGAAGGACGAGCAGAAGAAAGAAAGGAACAAAAGACCTCAAAACCCACTTGTATTTTAAGCCCATGCATATGACAACAATTACAGTCAAAACATAATTTGGCAGCAGTTGCAGAATTAGATTTAAACAAATTGATTTTTCACGACAGTAATTCCAAATGAGCTTGTTGCATTTGTAAACTGTACTAAGAAGCACATGAATTGTTGCCACTAAAAATAAAAAAGGGAATAATTGGTGAGATGGAGTTAACTTAACAGATGACTACAGTCAGCATCCTTTCAACCTAGAAATGAGAATGTGAAGGTCACCCCCATCTCAGATGACAAACAGAGAACATTTTGTTGGTAAACAAATTAATCTTTTGAAAGGTCACCATTTGTTTTAAGTTTTTATCCAGTTCTTGTCATCTGGAATCAGAGATTGACTGTCATTTTGCTAGGCAGGGTGCAGTCGGAGCCACCAAAGCTGCTTCTGTACATATCAGCATTCCTTGAGAAAACTCAGTGCCTGATTGCGATGCTATGGGCTGCTGGTTTACAGCTGTCTCCGGACAAGAATGGAGGCCCACCCCTGAATTCCAATAAGATGGGCCTGCATATTCTGCTTGGTGTAAGCTGGCCCTTTGCCCACAAGTAAAATGTATTGTAGTTCAAGCCAGCAATTATCTCTCTTACTTCCTTCTGTGCTGCTTCTGTTCTCTTTTTCAAAAAACAGATGTGGTATTCACTGAAGTTCTGCATCTATTCTCTTTCACACCTGCTATGGCAGAATTTTGACAGAGGTAGATTTGGGGAAAGCTAGCAGTAAGCCATCAGCTATCATTTCTTTGATAATAGTTTAAAGGAACCGTGCTGATTTTTCAGGTAAAGGGAGTTTAGTGCTATCTCTTTAGAGGACCCAAAGGAAATTTAGAATAGATCTGCTATATTATTATGAAGAAGCCCTGGCAGTTCCATATTTAAGGTTGTGTTGGGCTGTCCACTTAAAACAGGGTTTATATCGCCCTGTATACATAAAAGCTCCTGTTTATCGTCACCCACAGTCTATACTAGAGTGTGTACATTGGAATAAGAAGGGCAAACTTGAATTTTTGAGATAATTTTCAAACCCTGAAATCTCAGAATTTCAGCAGACAAACCCCTTGAAACATCGTTCATTTCTGACATTTTTACAAAGACTGTTGTAATTTTGGGCACTTCTCACATTACAATGGCTCTACTGAAGTCAATGCGAATTTGGATTCCACATGCCACTTCATGGTGAACAGAGGAGAAGAATGAGGTCATTTGAAAACAATTTTTAAAAATATTAAGATTATTTCGCTTGTTTGTCGTAATGGCCTTTTTTTAAACAACCATGGAGGCTGATGGAGTACTGCAGCTTCACTGGGACTTTCTATACTCCAATGCTACCCCTCTATCTCCACTGCTCAGCACATACATATCCACACAGAAAAACTGTGTCCGCTTAGAGGCTAAGTTATTAAACTGTACATCCTAACAGTGCAAACCATAAAAAAAACCCTGGGGAAATAGGTAGTTAAGTCACTCAGCACCCTGTCATCAGTTTTTCACAACTTGAATTAACTTCATTCCATCATTCACGGCCCACGTATCCTCCACCTTCCTCCTGAACAGCCAGCGTGTCCCTTTGATCACCAACCATGTATATTCATGTGTTTTGATTATTAATATGGAATTTCTATGGTTTCATAAATCACATCGTACATGCCTTAGCATAGGTGTACATATGTATATGAGGTCTGGTGTCAGATTGCAAATGGTGGCTGCAAAATACATTTTCTGTAATGTTCAGGGAAATGTGTGTGAATGGGTGATCTGTGGTGTTAGTGATTGCTGTTAATTTGTAATGAGGAAGTTACAGGATTGGGTGGGGTTAATAACTTTTTTTTTTTTTAAGTACGTGGAAAATTAAGTTGCCCTTTGAAGAATTACTGGACCTGATTCTTCACTCCATTAGTGTAAATCTGGTGCAACAGAATGGAGAGTCAAGTGTGGAGACAAAATTCACAATCAGATTCTCTGCTTGAATTCCTCTGTAAAAGTCAGTAGATTTATAGCAGTAGAGAATTTGGCTCCTAATCATTATACAGTGAAACAGACAGATTTTATGTGTGCTTCAGGTGCAGATTTCAATGCAGCCGTCACTATCAAGTCACTGCAGAGACCTGTGTGTGTGTGTGTGTGTGTTGTCATTCTCACTAAATACAACTGTTTTTTTTATAACAAAGGAAATAGTGAACTAATGGGAAAATCCTTGCTACATTAAAACAAGTACTCAATTTTAAATGAAGCAAAGAAAAAATACCATATCGAGTGGGACAGTTGTATCCACAAGAGAAACACACTTTTAAAAGGCTGATAGAATTGTTTTTCTCGTGTCTCAGGTTAATTATACTCAGAAGCGCCTGAGATGATAAAATACTTTTGCGACACACTCCAGGCACATTATACAGAGCAAATCTTAGCCTGCACTACAAATGAAGTGCTCGCTCCTCGCCTTTGAAAACTGTACGTTAAAACACCCATCACAAGCAAGCACACTATCTGCTGACTCCATAAAAAGATACTAGCTGAATCATAATGTTTGTAACTTGCTTTACTAGAAGATATTACTCATGGAGGAACAGCTTTTAAATTCTAATCAACTCTCTTAAACCGGTTAGGGCTCAATTATAGCTCTTCTAAGCCTGAGTTGTGTTGTGGACAGAGGAGGTGAACTACCAGAAATTATTAGGCCTGATTCTTTGCTGCCTGATCATTTAGACCTGTGCAACCAGGGTGTAAAACATGGACGAATGAGAATGGTAGAGTTTTACACTTTGAGTAGTCATTTACAACTGTACAATGTGCAAGGTAGTAAAGAAGAAGGCACATTATACCATTGAAAACACTCCATGGGCCTTGGGGGAGCATGGGAAGGAGTGTCACTTAGTCGCCTGTAGAACAGGTGTAACCAGTGCTTTTACAGACCTCCCTTCCCCCAGTCCAACCCGTGAGGTATGCAGGACACATGGTGCCCTTGCCCAGGAATATCCTCTCTCGAAGCATCAGCCAGCCATCTTCTTCTATTTGCATTCCCCAGCACTGGAAGTTTCTGTGCCTTCTTTCCCTCTCGTGCACCTACATCATGGGAGACATTATGTGGACCTCCAAATGTAATTAAAACGCACAATTCTGACCATCACTGTACATGTTCCTTCTTTATCCTATTAATCCTGTGTAGGTTGAGGGGCTAATTGTTCTATAGACTGCCTCTCTTCCCAAGACCAGTTTAATAAACAAACAAAGCTCTTAGGGGGCCTCCTTTTATGTGCACGTCTAGCACATTTTGGATGCTACTGCCATACAAATAATAAATAATACTGATTGTGGGTAACTAGATGACACAGTGAATTAGTACAGTCACTTTTTAACTCTGGAGAAACTCCATTGAAAGCTTGTTTGAAGCATGAAATCATACAGCACTGAATAATAATACAAATAATGAATGATAGCAATAGTGAACTGCACATGGACACTTTCTTCAGTATGGGTTATCTTTCTATTAATTAATTGTATGTTTATTTTTTAAACAGGCCAAAAGTCAGTTAAAGGAAAATAACTAATGCCTTAAAACATACCTGCCACGTTCTGCCTTCCCTTGCTTCTGGGCAGCCCCATTGAAGTCACAGGGAATAAACTACAGGGGAGGGCAAAGAGCATAACTCAGTTCTATAAGCGGAAATGTCTTTGTGGTGAAGAGAGGCTGTGGTGGAAAAGCAAGAGGGTTAGCGAAAAAGAGGAGGTGTGCTGGGCTGGATAGAATTTTCCTGATTAAGAATTTTGGGTCAATTCAACTCAGGTTTGTCCGGCTATAACAACTTCATTGTAGTAGGGTTGCACAATGTAAATGGGAGCATAAATCACCCTACGGTTCAAAATGCAGAGTTCCATCTGTCCCGTTAGTTGACACCTGCCTTTTTCTTTAGAGAAATTTAATTCCACTTACCTGCTTCCTTGCCTTACTCTTCAATTTCCTCCTCCTCCAGAAACAAATCTAGGCTTCTCTTGAACTCATACTTTCTGCTTCAATTGCTTTCCTTTGTAGCTTATTCCATACATTTACTGACACACACACGGTGCACACTACTGCCTATCATGACAAATCTACTAGGATTTAAACTGAGGGTAAATCTGGCCAGCAGTAAAATCAATGCTGCTTTACAGATACAGCACAAAATGGCAAGGGTTTGAAAAGAGAGCTGCTATTTAATTAAATCCCATTCTTTTAGTGTATACTTTATTGTGTCCCCACATGCAGGGAAACAAAACAACTCACTGGTGGCAAGATTTAAGTGTGGGGAGGGGGAACGCGTAGCTGTGACCTTCTTTGCTCAATATCAACCCATTTATAATCCTGGCTGGTGTAAAGTTAATCTTTGCCACATTTCTCATTGTTATACTCTTGAAATATAATGAAGTAAAGATTCCTACCTCTCGTTCCCTTAGAGTGTAATGTTTCATAATAGCCGCAACCAAAAATGTGCATCTGTTATTGCCCTAAAAAATCTTTACTGTAATGAAGCATGCATACTATTCAGTCTTCTTGGTGTGTGCCATCGGCAATGCTATTGTATGAATTAGGGTGGCGAAATTATAAATTGCATATTTCAATCTCTCTCCATTTCCTAGTTGAACAGATCTTCAAAAATGGCCTATTCGTTTTTATAATGTTGATTAATTTTGTTGTTGTTTTGTGTTACAAGAGTGCCCAAATCAAGGCCAGGGCCTCATTGCTCTAAGTGCTGTACACATAATAATAACAGTTATTAACACTTAGCTCTTATAACACTATTCATCAGTAGAGCCAAAAGTGCTTTACAAAGGACATAAGTATCATTATCCCCACTTTACAGGTTGTCCAGGCAACCTTAATTCTGGCATTTCGTAACTTTTGAGTGCTTGACTGTACTATCTTAATAATGTTCTTTTAATGCAATTTTGTGTGTGTGTGTCTGTGTGTGTGTGTAATTTCCTAAGCTGTTAAAAAAGCGAACTGAAAAATCAGAAACTCCATCATGTGGCATCATATTCACACCCACATGGTTCAGAAGCAGGTTCAGAACCTTTAATTCCACCACACAGATCTCTGCCACTTGAGGTAATGGAGTCTTGATGGCAGTAGTACATTATCATACTTTGGGTGGACCAGCACCGTGGTTTGGTGGGGTGGGGTGGGGCGGGGCGGGGCGGGGCAGGGTGTTGGGACACTTAGCCAATGGATTTCACAGGCTTTGCTGACATCAGAGGAATGGTGAGATTCAGGACTCTGAGGTTCCATTCCAGCTCTGGAGGGCAGTGTTCTCTAGTGGGCACAGACTCTTCTGCCTGTTTTCCCCCAAACTTGACCCCCTTCTTGCCCTTCCCCTCCAACCTGTCCCACTCCTATCCCTTCCCCACATCTGCCTCCTAGTCCCAGTTCCATTCTCCTCACCTAGCCAGTCCCAGTTGCTACTCCTCAGGCTTCTCATCTCAGTCCCAAACTCTTTGTCCAGCAAATGCTAATCTCACCCCTTTGGAATCCCTGACCCAGTCTCCCCCCACTTCCAGGCTCCTTGTGCATCCATTCCCAGTCCTTCTCTAGTCTCCCAGCTCTTTGTCCCCAGTTTCCTTGCTCAGCCAGCCCCAATCTTCCTTCAGCCCCATCTCCTCAAATAATGTCAGTCTCCCTCCACCCCACATCGCTCCAACCCATGCCTTTACCTCCCTGGCTGCATGTCCCAGTCTCCCCCCAGCTCCCATTCCCAGTCTCCTTGCCCTGCCAATCGATCTGCCTCTGCACTTGAACTCCTAGTCCCCCTTTCCCTCTCTGCTGGACGCTCTTCAGTCCTGTCTTCACGCCCCCGCCCTCCCAGCTCCTTGTCCTAATCTACTCCCCTACCTCCCTTTGCAAGTCTGGCTCTTGTCCCCTCTGCATTCAAATTGGATAGCTTCCTCCGCCATGCTGCCTGGGCCTAGCAGGAAAATCATTGGCGGCACTGGAGAGACAGGCTCCCTGCTTCCATCCAGATCTGGCACCGCCCATAGTAGCCCAGGGCTGCTGTTCCAGGGAAATTCCTGCTTAGCCCCTGACTGCAGCATGCCCAGTGTGGATTTTCCAAAAAAGTTCAACCTGAAGCGGCACTATGCATAGAAAATTTCAGCCTAAATTGTTAAAGTCTGGCAAAGTTATAAGTAACTGGAAAAAAAAAGGTTATATAATAGGAAATGTTGAGTAATCTCAATAATAGGTGGGCCATCTGCCCTGCCTATGGTAAAACATCGGAAATCTTTTCTGGTCACTTGTCTAGCCATTATCAGTGAGCAGTTTACCGGCAGCTTCACGGTAGTAGTTAGTTTTAAGGAGGACAGGATAATGACCTTGCAAACAGTAGAATAATTGACTCCGAAGAACAGATTTTCAGCATCTCCTCCAATTTTATGTGTGAAATGAATTGGGTGAGAAGCAAATGTTGTTTGCCTTCAAATAGCCATTTATATGTGAAGCTTGGATAGTTGAACATTCACTGGGTGGAAAATGTGTCCCTGAATGCTCTTGTTTTGGATTCGTCCTCCTTTACTTCTGTCCTGCACAAAAGCTCCGTATCCTACAACCCTTCTCTCTACACATGAGGAAGGTTGGATGAATCCATCCTTATTGCTTCTAAAATCAGCTCCAGAGGGAGTTCTAGTAGACACTGAGCCCTTGGCCTACTGGAAAAGGAAGGAGGAAGACTTTTGTCTTTTGTAGCAGCATATTGTGCATCCACCAGACTAATGGATTGACCAAGATTCTCATTTCATTTGTCCTTTGCCTGCGGAGCAGAGCAGCTCTCAGATTAGCTTCTCCTTCCTATGTTGTGTCATTGGTCATAGATTTCTTTTCCTTCCTATTTTGTGTCATTGGTAAACTTAACAAGTTTATATCTGGAACCTTCATCTAAGCCGTTTGTCACAAATGGGTAAAGTCTAAGATGGGCTCGTTATTGCTGACAAAACTCTTTCACTTTTCTTGGCTTTATCTATTGCTACATTTTAACTTGGATCCCAGATACTTCTGATTTCAAAAGCAACCTGGCAGGGGTACTTTATCAAAGGCTTTCTGGAAATCTGGATAAACTGTGCTGTATGCCTCAAAACTGTCAGGCCTGCCTTTTTTACTTCTCCAAGATGGTTGAGAATATTATTTAAACTGGATCTTTCTTGACTCCCTAGATTTACCTATGCCTTACTGGCCCTAGAATCAATCAGGCAATGCCATTTTCCGCTGATGTGGTGTTACTATCTTTGGCCAGATCCCCAATTGGTGTAAATTGTCATGGCCCCATTGAAGTCAATTGAGCGATCATGATTTAAACCAGGTGAGGACCTGGAGCTTCATTTCTCTAGTTATAAAGCAGAGCCCCGTTTATCCAAATGGAACAGGCCACATGGAATTTATTTGGATAAACTGGAGTTCAGAAAAGAAGGGGAAGTTTTTCACAAACTTAATGAAATTGTTGTCCCTAAGAAGCTCATAAACCGTAGTTTTCAGATATGTAATGTATAGAAGGGAACACAACCCATGGGGTTTCAGTAGTGGATTCTACAGCATACATTATCATTCAGGCTTTATGTTCAATACTGTCTTTCTGTCTCCTTGATAGATTCCTCCCAATCCCCCTGCAATAACATCTCGGAACATGTAGTGTATTTAAGAGTTTTTTAAAATCACTCTATATCACCCTTTCAGCATAGCCATTTGTATGGAGATATTTCTATATTTATATTGATAGAACTCACCAATCATTAGAAATTGAATATTCCAGCAGATTTTTAGAACAGTGGTATGAAGCAATGTCAGATTAAAACAGATTAGAAAGAACTTTCTTTCTCTCCTTCCCTCTTTCATCATTGCAGCTATTTGCTCTGACATTTTTCTTGACTTGTGACCAAAGATGTGCTAATTTAGTCCTGAAAATAATAATTGTCAGATCTGTGATCAGATATCAGGACCGACTCATATTGTCTTTCTCCATGTGAGTGCCAGTTATAATCTTGGCCTCTGAGTTTGCATGTTCAATTTTGCATGTGCAGAAATCGGCAAGCATCTGTTTTATGGTCACAAATCAGGATATTTGTGATGTTTAATAGCACAAAATAAGTGCATGCCTACAGTTGCACACACAATATCAGAGGCTTATTTGATCCTCTCGCTGAACATTCATTTGCTTCAGGAGGGATTGGTGCACACAGAATGGCAACATCTGGCCCATCGTGTATAGCAAGATGTATCCTTACCAGTGCGAAACGGAAATGTGTCTGATGCCTGAAGAGGGAGGCAAAATGTTAAGTGATGATGTTGAGTATATGTGTGTGTATATAGTAATGTAAGATTATAAAATCTGTTCTTTCCCCTGTGTGATGCTCCATATATGGGATACTAATCCTAATAGCTATAATCTCATTGCCCTATGAGGATTATGTGTGTGTGAACATGGTGCCTTCACACCGGCACTTAGAAGATGCAGACTTTACCTTTAAGGTACCCTCGGACTCCATCATCCTATAGTAATTAATGTTCACTGATTACAAATAGTTACATATACTGTAAATCCACTAATATTCTGTGCAGTGAATTTGCTTAGGATCTATTTACATATTTCCAACTGCTATCTCCTGCTTCCTTTCCTTTCCAGTACATGGCATGTGTACATGTTTCCTGTATTCAAAGCCTGCTCTGTCAAGAGATACTAGGTTTATAATATAGTCATTAAAATTGAGCAAAGTCCTTGCAGTTCCTTTATTAACTAGTACACTGACTTTGTATAGCAGAAATTGCAAGACGTTGATTGGATTTAATTAACTTTATTTTAAATTACATACACTAATGACAGTAGACAATAGTGCAGCATGTTCATAAGCAGTAAAATCAGTGCCCGTACTGTTACATTATTAAACCTTAATGAAACTGTTCATAGCAGAAATTGTATTTATTATTTAGCTTTATGCAAGTAGAAAACAGAGTTCTTTGCAAAACCAGAAATATTGTTTCTAAAGGAGCATTCTGTTGGTTTTTAGGTATGCACTCAGAAGATAGTGAAAGGCCCTACAGTTGGTAACCTCTCGGTTTTGCCTGCCTCTCATCAAATGGATTCTCCCTTACCTATATTAGAAAGGGATGCAAGGAAAGGTCAGTCATAGATGCCTATTCCTATCATTTTTATGACAACAAGATGAAATACTGAGCGCTAAGGAGGCAAGGTTGTCTGCTGGGAGTCAAGACCTTGTCTGCCTTGTGCAAGCCATTTAGCGTCTCTACTCTTCTCCATTTTACAGACTGGCACAATAATATCCTCTGCACAGGAATATTGAGAGAGTTCGTTATTTATGTTTGTAATGTGCATTGAGATTCTTTGATAAGAGAACTGAAAAGCATTATCATCATCAGGAAAGGGTAAGGGCCAAATCCAGGCTGCTTATCCCATTTATGGATATATGGGAAAAGAGCTTGCCAGTTGGAGAACCTTGAGGCACAATTGTTGTACCCTATGATAGGCTCCCCCAAAACCAACAGAGTTTATTCTCAGCTGCTCTCTGAAGCTTCAAAGAATGAGTTAAGGGACATCGTTGGTATATTAAGCACATGCTTTCTGTAAGCCAGCGATCCACTTCTTGCACAGAGTTTTGTTGCTGCTGGAAAGAAAAATCTGTGAAGACTTTCTGTGTGGGTGCACCAAGATCAAAATAAGTGGCCACTATGAATGCCTGTTTCTTCAAAATAATCAAAAGGGCCTGAAGTTGCCCCAGGACTGTAACTGGAGCTGCATTTGGATTATTTAGAGAATGGATCAAATCTTTTGTAATAATTCCATAGCCGCAATTACAGTGTAATTTACAAGTCTCTCTTTTCAGTAGTTCTACTACATGTACCTCAAACCTACCATTTCACAAACATATAATTCCTGTTTATAATGCTGTCCCAGTACTGTGTATTTCATTTGTATGTCACTGTTTTTAGGCCAAGTTTTCCGTCCTTGGATTTGTCATATAAAGAACACCACTGCTCCTCTAGTTCCAATTGGCATGAGGAAGAATTCATTAAAACAAACAAAAAGGCTTGTCTTAATCTCCATCTAATTTCTTTCTTTACAATTACTAATTGACAACATCTTGTCTTTGATGATTGGGGAAAGAATAGCTACAAGGCCTTTAAAGACGGTGAAACATTTTTCTTTAGGTAACCTGAGATGCTCCATGTAACTTTAGAAACAAGAAATTAAATATACATTGTTCAGCAATGTTTTTCTTTTTCTAGGTATTCTGAATCTAATTGAGCGAAGGCTAATTCCACCAGCAGCAAAGATTACACTTGAGTCACCTCCTGTTTTACCCAAAGCAGCTCCTCTCCATGAATTTCACAAACAGCACAAGAAGCCAGTTGTAGGTAAGGATAAAGGGTTGATCATTCTAATCAGTTAAATTCTGAACTTTGGCTTCTATTCCCCAGGCTCTTGTTTTCTCTTAAGAGAGCTGCTGAAGCAGTAAACTCAGGGCCAGGTATTAAAGGTATTTAGGCAACTAACAGTGCAGATAGGCGTCTACCGGGACTTTCAAAAACATCCAGGCCCCCAGCTCCCATAGATTTTGATTAGGGGCCAAATCCAGGCTGCTTATCTGATGTGTGGATGTATTGGAAAAGAGCCTGCCAGTTGGGGAATCATGGGGCACAACTGTTGTGCCCTACTCTAGGTTCCCCCAAAGCCAACAGAGTTTATAGTCATATGCACTCTTGAGGCTGGAGTTCCAGAGTTTTCCACAGGAGTTTGGCACTGGGACACTCCTGAAAATCCCACTAGATGCTTATCTGCATTCGTAGATGTCTAAATACCTTTGAAATCTGGTCCTCAGTGCTCAGTAGTGAGTAAAGCCCATAATTCAACTGTGACTTATGCTAACTGATTGGGAATTGATGTTGCCAAGACACTGGAAGGAGCTGCGCCTGGCTATCTCAACTAGAGGAAAATCAGAGAGTTACTCAGAGGAGGAGTGCTACCAGAGTACACCAGACCTGAACTGTGGAATACAGAATCTACTCAAATCTAGCGTTCTCTTGCTGCATAAGTCCGTATAGAAAGGCTGAGGTCCTTATGGCAGGAATGATCAAGTCCACCAGTGAGCCGACAGCAGTTGCTTTGGATTTGAAAGGCTTCATCGTGGATGGACATGACCAAAAAATGAAACCAAGGGCTGTGAGTTATTGTGGCAGTGGCATGGAATAACATGGAGTAAAAGTGACAAACATTTCAGCAGTGATATAGTATACACCAGGGGTGGGCAAACTTTTTGGCCCGAGGGCCACATTAGGGTGGGGAAATTATGCAGGGGCAGGGGGTTGGGGTGCAGGAGGGAGTGCAGGGTGCAAGAGGGGGTGCAGTGTGCAGGAAGGGGCTCGGGCAGAGGAGGGGTGCAGTGTGCTCAGGGCAGGAGTTGGGGTGTGGGGTGTAGCAGGGTGCTCAGGGTAGGGAGTTGGGGTGCAGGAGGGGTACGGGGTGTGGCAGGAGGCTCAGGGCAGGGGGTTGGGGTGCAGGAGGTGTGCGAGGTGCAGCAGGGGGCTCAGGGCAGGGAGTTGGGGTGCAGGAGGGATTCGGGCTCCGGCCCGGCGCTGCTTACCTGGAGTGGCTCCGGGGTGGCAGTGGTGCTCACCAGGGCCAGGGCAGGCTCCCTGCCCTGCGCCGCTCCGGGAAGTGGCTGGCACCATGTCCCTGCGGCCCCTGCAGGAGGGGGAGCATAGGGCTCCATGCGCTGTTCTTGCTTGCGGATACCTCCCCCAAAGCTCCCATTCGCCGTGGTTCCCCGTTCCTAGCCAATGGGAGCTTCGGGGGAGGTACCCACAGGCAAGAGCAGCACGCAGAGCCCTCTGCCCCCCCTCCCCTAGGGGCCGCAGGGACGTGGTGCTGGCCGCTTCCTGGAGCGGCGTGGGGCCCGCAGCACCACAGGGGTGGCAGTCCCGCAGGCCAGATCCAAAGCCCTGAGGGGCCAGATCCGGCCCATGGGCCATAGTTTGCCCATCCCTCCTATATACTGATCAGGTGCTTGAATATATTATGGAAAGTGGATATACTGTTGACTGGTACACTAGCTTTAGAAAATGTATATTAAAAATGGCTATGGTTTTCTGTATCCTGATCCCAGTATCTGTGATTGTCCTTCAGTCTGTTAGGCTTTTATTAGCATTTGATGACAAAGTTATATCATTCGTGCTTTCCTCCAAAAATATTACTGGTTTGGTCAAAACTTAATATTTGGATTACATCTTTTGGAAATAGCAACCTATTTGGACATCAAAGTAAAGTAAGATAGCTTCTGGCCAATTTCTACTGGTGAAATTGCACTTTATTTTTATTGTATGGTATTCCTTTTTAGCAATAAAACCTTACATTGCATTGTTCTATTGGTACAGGAGGGATTGGTAGTAAGGTGGACTTTGCTGGTACAGACATCTTCATCTTTCCAGACTCACAAAGAGGTCCCGATGACTCATATTCCTCAAACAAAGGTAGCATTGCTCCACCTCCGTCCAGCAGCTCCATGGCTTCAGCTAAGAAATCAAAGCGATTATGGACACAACCAGCTCAAGGGCTGGAGTTGATAAATTGCACTTCCCCTCCGCCAAAGGTATTTAAGCATTGATGACAACAAGATTTTATCATGTAGATTTTCAGTGCTGTCTTCATCAAAGATTGTTTAAGACATGATCCTGCACCACTGAATCAGGCCAAAGCCAGCTGAAGTAAATAGAAAGACTTCCCCTAATGCTAGTTTGCTAAAGTGTCTCTCCTATAATTCTTGCATTGTTCATATAGGCACACAGAATGTCTCACATGCAGCTATAGGAGAGTTTGAGCTTGAGTGACAGACTTCAGTTATTACTTGAGGCTTGATGGTTGTTCTTGGCATCTATGCATAAGGGACATCTCCTTCCCTTTACATGCACCTGAATTACAGTGTTGCTTACAAATCAGGGCTTTGAGTTTTGCTTGGCCTTTTAAGACTTTTGTATCATTCGCGTGCTGATCCACGCTGTGGCCCAGATGAGAAATAAAAAGGAAAAATAAAGCAAGCTTGGTGAATAAGGCTGGAAAATTTATGAGTTCAAGTCCCTTGAAATAAGTGAAGTTGGAGCAAAAGCTAAAACTGGTGACCGGCTGAAGTCTTCAGTGGAGACAAGAGTTCTGGTAGGATTCAGAAGTGGTGAGTCTTGCTAAGTAGCTTTGGGAGATGAGAGCGCGGTCCCTGGTAAGCGTGTAGGAGAGGATGTTATCCATTCTGTCGGGATTGGTGGACATCTTATGAATGAGATAACAATGTTGGAAGGCTGTTGTCTGGTAAATCATACAGATTGTGGGATCAGCTGACCATATCAGGGTTACTGTAGAGCTTTATTTTATATATGATAAGATCAAGCATAGTTCCCATGAGCAACTAATATATTTCTATAAAAATGTTAATAGCCTTGAGTGGACCCCAAGATACTTTTCTGGTAATGAGTTTTAAAGTATATATGGGCCAACCTTTGTGCTTATGACATGTATATGTTAAATCAATATGAGGAATACATTTCTGGATCCATAATTTCCCACAGTTGTGTGGTAAATGATAAAATGGTAGTATGTCTTGACCACTCATTTAGAAGTACTGTAGCTGCAATTACTTTTAATCTGAGGCTGTGCTCTCTTTCCACAGAGCCCACATATGATGCCACCTCAGCCCTTACAGAATACATTTTTGGATTATGATATAACTATTTACAATGGCACTATAGATCATAAGGCTCCAGATTTCCTGGCATTCAAGCAGCACTATTGTTTATCCTGGGGAAGTATTCTTTCTTTCTTGGAATATGTTGAGAAGCTTCTCAAGGACTATGCAGTACCATTGGCTATAATAAAGAGTAAGAAGTTGATGGAACTCATATCGGACTTTGAACTTAACCAGAGGCCAACCAGAGATGACCTTCTGTCGGTGATAAAGAACCGGACAACTGTGAAAAGGATCTTAAATCAACCTGGCCAGAGATACAAAGGGCAACATGGTACTGAAATGGCTGCCACAAAGATCCAAGCAACATGGAGGCGCTATACGGCCAGAAAAGCCTACATCCATTTCAGGCAGCAGCAGTGGGCATCAGGTGTGATTGCCATTTCTTGGCTCCTGCATAGTCACATGGCACGTGTAAAAAAGACCCTGAAGGAATCACGTCAGAGACACCTGGAGAATTTTTACATCAGGGCCAAGGTGTGCAGTGCTGCCAGCTGCTACTGCAGCACTTCCTTTCTAAACATCTCTTGCTTGAGTAATCGCAATAAGCTGTTTCCATTTTTTTCCCTTTAACCATACATTGGTCCGAGCATCATATTTCATCCTTCATCAGTGATTCAGCCTTTGTGGCTGCAGAATCTGTTGCAATTTTTCTATGGAAAATGTCCCTTCACTTTGACTTTGGTAGTTGTCAGAAAATCAATGTTTTAACTGCATTACCGTAGCTCCCTATATATACCTTGTGGCAGTAAATTGGCTGGAAAAAAATCCCTCTCTTGTCTACATTGCTGTCACCACTTTGTCAGAAAGTATTTAAGTTTGTAGACAGCCTTTTAATTAGTGCTCACAATTTCATTTATGTTTGCTTTCTTTTTTTTTTCATTCATATTCTGTTAATTAAGTGAGCAGCCTCTAATCTTCCCCTGCCAGTAGCTTCATGTAGCCACCTAATTAAATTAATTGGGGAAGATGTTTTAAGTATGTAATTAAATCAATTAATATAATTTATGCCTGGCTTAACTGTACAGTGGAAAAACAGCTGAAGTTTGACTAGATGAATCCACTACAGCTTCCTGTCACTGATCAATGCTCTTCTTGATTTTTAGCATCTGGCAGCCAACTGGAATCGCATCAGGACCTCCAGGAGGACTATTATCCATATCCCATCATTAGGTATAACACTTTTGCCTGCAAATCTATCAGCAACCTCTATTACCCACCACATTATGACTCCTTGATTGAGTTCAAGGAAGGCCCCTTGTTTTATTCAAATTGGTCTCGGCAGGAAAATGTTCTCAACATGATGAGAGTAATAACACAGGGCCCTCGCTCGAAACGGCGTTTAATTTGGGGATTAAGCAAATAAAGTCATTATGTGGAGGCCGCTATTCAGTGGAGAGGTGATTTGCTGTAATTCGCTTTCATCTGTATGAAATGAACTAAAAAGTTGTATTTTTTCCCCCTGAAATAACAGATAATGTTTTCAGTCTTCTTTAATGATGGAAGAACGTGTGCCTGTGTGTGTTGGTGCTGTTACAGCAATAAGCCAGGGTATTGCTTGTACACTGTTTTTAATCAAATGTGCAGTCAAAATGATAAGCTACATTCTCTGAAATTATTTAGTTCTAATTACGAGCAGATGGGATGCTTTATTTGCACCTAGGGCGCCTGAGCAAAAGGAAATGCTGTGTGAACAAGAATAATTAAGAAGTTGAATAGTGTTTTTTGCGCTTAAATAATCTGCAGTTTCATGTTAATTAGCACTAATGTAATTATTTAATTACATTTATGAATTGGGGAACTTAAAAGCTGTTTTCTGCAAAGCAGTGGCCAAATGTAGTTGTTTAGAAATGATAGAATATGATTTCTTGGGAATTTCCAAAATGCACCAATAATCTCTTAAAACATGAATTGCTGTCAAAATGTTTGTGATTTGATTTATTTTCTACGCTTTCATAGCAAATTAATTGACTTTAGAGAATTAGGATTTCATGAATTGAACTGGCTTAGATTTGAATTAATGAAAACTGTGAATAAGTTCTGTCTCTCATATTTATGGAATATATATCCTTTGATTTTTATGAGAAGATAATTTGCAAAACTATGTTAACATAAATATATAGCCAATGAACCACTGTTTTTATTTGCACATTGATCTTAAATTCTCACAGGAATTAATATGCCAGATTAAATCATGTATCAGAACTCTAATTTGAAACATGAACATTTAAAAATATTATTTAAATTCCAATGGTTTTGAACCAGATGAAAATGGGAATTGGGAGGGACACCAGTTATAGAAGAAAAACAATTGTTAATTATATCTGTAAATGTCAGCAATATTACTAAGCAACAAACGCTTTTCAAGTTGTTTTCAAAACTTTGATATTAGAGAAATATTAAAAACTCTTTTTTTTAAAGTGAAATGTCCCAGGTACGCAAATGACCCTGTTAACTTCCAGCAAATGTACAGATATAATTGAAAATATTTAAAACCTCCTGAAGACTTGTTTAAACTAAATAGGGAGTCCATTTTCATTTGGCATTTGGCCTAGTGTCTAGCCCCTTATCCTGCAACTTATTGCATGCAGCAGTCTGCATGTAAGAAGTTATATGATTCGGGCTCTAGACAGGAATCTTCTCTCTTTTAAAAAATAAATAGTCTGTACTAGATACATTTTATTATGAGTTCAAATCTTTTCTCAGAAAATTACCAGATGTATATATAACTACCAAATGAAGGAAATATTAAAATTATGTCAATCAAAATAGGGATTCTTAAGGTATTGTAAGAAAAGTGTATTCAAGTTTATTTACTGTAAATACATGCAACTGCATTGAGATTTCTGTTACAGAATTCAGGTTTTTTAGATCTATTTTAGATTCCTATAAGCATTTTGTCCATGTTGAAAGTTAGAATAAAAGCTTTGCACTTTTTTTTTTCTTTTATAAGAGATTCAGATTGAAAACAGAATTTTTTAAAAAGTTGAGTTGCTTTTGAGATATGCAAATATAAAATATAATAGCTGGCCGCTGACAAGATTGACACTAACAGAGCTTTAAACATAACTTACATTTTAAAAACTGAAAACATGAAGGCTTTTCAGTTCTATGAACTAAGACCCTTTCAAGTATATAATAAAATAAAATAAAATGGGAACATTTTGAAATTTTTAAATATTCTTCTCTGCATGGGTTTGTTTTTTCAAAGATATTTTCATTAGATTTTTCACCCATCACTAAGGCATTTCCAGTTACTGTCATTGTAATTTATCAGAAGATTTTCTCTGATTGTTGTTTTGCTCTGACAAGTACTGTAATAATACCTGTTTTGAAAAACACTGCTAATTGCTTGTAGCCAAGATACCAAAACAACTCCTCTTTTTTTGGGCCTAATTGAGCAATGGAATAAATAAGCTTGATTAGATGTTTACACAAGAGGCTACACTACTCTCTGAACTAATAATATGCATTTTAAAATCTGAAGATATAAACGTATCTATAAAACATCGTGGCCCGACTCAATGCTACTTACTCACAAAATTCCAACTGACTTCAACAGGAATTTTCTCAAAGGAATTGAATCATATCAACATAAAAATATGTCTAAGTAGCTATAAAGTTGGAACACAACTGCTGAGCACCAAAAAGTGCAAAGTATTTTTCACCAACAATATTTTTTCTTTGCAGTATAGTTAGTTAAGAATGGAGGACTAAATCCTGGCTCTGTTGAATTCCGATTGACTTCATTGAAGCCAGGATTTCACCTGAGTGTCAAAACCTGAATCTTTTCTCACATGGATGGAACTTCACTGAAATCAGGCCACATTCTTAACTGAATTTCTCAGCTTTTTTCAGTTTCAAGAACGTTTCAGGACCATTACAAGTATCCATTCTCTGCACATAACTAAGGGAAATATTAAGTGAGCTGATTGGTTAAAGAGACACTGTCAGGTTAAAAAATTTAGTTTTTTTAAGGAACAAATTTCTATATTCATTTTACTAATAACAAACCCTTGTTTATTAAAACTGGATTTTAAAAATCTGATCTAACTTTAATTATTTAAACAGTTTGTTACTTTTTGCATTTTTCTTTGTTAGTATAGTGAAAACAGGCTAGTCAGTTTCACTTTTGTTTATAGTTCAAGTCAATTTCACTTTCAAATTCTAATGCTTTAATACAATGTTGCAATATTTCAGTTGCAAATACTGTTGGAGAATGTTTATTATTTTTATATAACTCTTTTAATTGGATTGTTTTAAAATTATAAAACCTTCTTTTAATCGTTTTTGCAAAAATTAAATTTGGGGCCAAATTTGACCTGACTCTAGGCCAAATTCCATTTGCACTTACACTCATGTAAAATTTGGGGCAATTTTTCTGATCTTTAATATGTATACCAAGCAAAAAACAGTAATGGACTGTAATTATCCACTGAGAATTTATTATCATCTTCATTAAATTAACATGTAAATATTAAAAAAAATATATAATTGCAATAAGATATTCTAGTTCTTGAATTATGGTTTATCTTATTACAAGAAGAGCCTCTTATTACAACACAGAGCCACTGTGGCATTATTTCCTAATAAAATTACTGCTCCACTCCATAACATTACTCTGCAGAAACTTTGCATAATATATGGTTATTGTCGCTTTCTCCTGTGTTCCTTCTCTCCCTCTCCCTCCTCACTACCTCCTCCCCATTTTAACCCCTTCTCTCTGCTGCATGTGAGTGCAACTCCTGTGCAACACTCTCATTCTTTTAGAAAACGGTGTTTCAATGAATACTAGTACTTGAAAGTAAATATGCTGAGTATATTGGGCAAATTAGAGATCTGTTTTAGCACATGTGCCCAATATATTAGGCAGTATCCGCTGGTTAAACTCCAGCTATCTTTCTTCCCTCTTTTTTCTGCAGGGAAAAAACCCCAACCCCAACTTTCTTACACCTTTTTGTCTTTGCCACCTCTCTGCAAAGGCGTACCACTGCTTTTATTTTCAAAGGCAGTTCTGAAAGGTGTTACGGGTTCTTTGCTAGGGCCAGGCACTGATGGGGACCCGCAAAACGTATTTAGAAAGGGTAGTGAGTCCTGGCAGGGGCTGAGATGGGCAGGCAACAGTAGTCCCTTTACCATTACCTTCTACTCCCCATTTTCTCTGACTCTCTTCTCATTTACCCCAGTGTAAATTGGGAGTAACTCCATTGAAGTCAATGGAGCTAGATTGGTGTGAAGCTGGTGTTAGAGAAGCAGACCCTCAGTGTTCTTTCGGTACCATGATCACACATTGCACTTGGAAATCCACAGTTCTTGCTCTAAGAGATTGAGCTTTTCTGTAGTCCAGTTTAGCCATTGGATTGGTGCTGAATGTGAGTGAAAGGGCATATCACCAAGCTCTGATAAGCTGCAGGTTTGGGACGCCAAAATATTACCACATCATTGATTTCAGCTCCAATTGGA
This sequence comes from Chrysemys picta bellii, assembly GCF_011386835.1. Taxonomy (NCBI): domain Eukaryota; kingdom Metazoa; phylum Chordata; order Testudines; family Emydidae; genus Chrysemys; species Chrysemys picta. The sequence continues at coordinate 4,657,605 of NC_088800.1, read as the reverse complement.
AGCATGATCTACCCATGCTGTCAGTATACACCATCCAAAGTTGTGATTCTGTGACTCAAAAGAGGATCTATGGTTATGGCTTGAGCTCATATTCAGAGATTCTATAGTTGCAAAATTGCTTGAACATTTCAGACCCTTTCAAACCAAACCCAGCTGCCCAAAGTATTAGTTAGACCTAAAACAAATGCATAACTGCACATCTCAAAAGTGGAAGTACACGGTATATTCACAGCGCACTGCCTGCAAATGTAATCATAGTAAATGTAAATTAACTGTGGACTGTTATAAAGAGGACAGTGATCAATTGTTCTCTATTTCCATTGTAGATAGGACAAGAAGTAATTGGCTTTATCTGTAGCAAGGGAGATTTAGGCTAGATATTGTTGAAAACTTTCTTACTATAAGTTTAGTTAAACTCTGGAACAAGCTTCCAAGGCGCTGTGGAATCCCCATCATTGGAGGTTTTTAAAAACAGGTTGGACAAACACCATTTGAGGGGTGGTCTAGGTTTATTTGGTTCTGCCACAGTGCAGAGGCTGGACTTGATGACTTCGCTAGGTCCTGTCCAGCCCTACATTTCTATGATTCTGTGATACTGTGAAGGTGATTGAAGCTGCAATAGGTGGAACTGAAAGAGGCTTCTTTAATGAGTAGTACTGGCTCACCAGCCAGAGCATGTAACAGGCGCCAGCAGAGGCGTAGCGAGCGCCCTCCATACCCTCCGACCGGAGGGGGCCCCGCAAGGAAGGGGGCCCCTAAAAGTGGCAAAACAAATGCCGCATTCCAGTTTCTGCATTGTAAGGGGCCCCGCCCGGACATACGTTCGGAGGGGGCCATGTTCTTTGTTGCTACGGCCCTGGGCGCCAGGACTTGCCAATGGTGTAGTGCGTGCTGTTAGCTGGTAGGTGCATGGGACACAATGGGTGAAACTGGAGTTTTGCTATTGTGTGACATCTTCATGCCATTGATTTGTGATTTGACATATGTCATTGGTATCTAGGTAACGAATTTTAGAAAATTACATATTGTAGCTGATATTGTGCATTTGCAGAACTACAGCAATGTGAAAGTTATTGAAATTTGTTCCATGGCTAAAATTTAAATATTTGCCATTTTTAAAATTATGCATTTTCAAAATGACAATATTAATACAATTTTTCTGCCAAAATGTGTTCCCTAAATACTAAACTATTTTCATATGTATAGTACAGTGCTTGCAAAGCAGTTGTCTGTTTCCTGTGTCTAAAATTTAGCCATTATTAAGCACCAGAGTTAGTGTATTAGAAACATGAGAGGGTGTCAGGAACCTGGATTGTAGTCCCTGCTCTACCACCGATTTATTATGTGACTTGGGCAAATTATTTAATTTATCTATGCCTCAGTTTCCCCATGCTGACCTCATTGGGGGGGTTGTAAAATTTAATTTTTCATGAGACTGAGGCCAAGATTTTCAGAAGCATCCACTAATTTTGAGGGCCTCAGTTGAGACGGACATTGAGAGGTGATGACCATTCACAACTGTCATTTAAGTTAATGGCAGCTGTGGGTGCGCAGGGACCACTCAAAATGAAGCTCTGTGTGTCTCAAGTTGAGGCATCGGCAATTAGTGGTTGCCTTTGAAATTTATAGACTAACTCTTTTTAGAATTTAATTTCTCAGTATTTCCTTTGGGGCGTTGCTCCTATAGATCATGGATATACATACAGAACGGCACTGACATACTATTTGAGAATGCTGCTGGTTACTCATGGATATACATATAGAACGGCACTGACATACTATTTGAGAATGCTGCTGGTTACTCATGGATATACATATAGAACGGCACTGACATACTATTTGAGAATGCTGCTGGTTACTCATGGATATACATATAGAACGGCACTGACATACTATTTGAGAATGCTGCTGGTTACTCATGACTAATTTTCTGATCAAAAACAAATTCCTTATAATAAAAAAGGAGAAGATGCAATAGCAGTATCCTATGCAAATCTAATGCTGTTGTCTTACCAAAATTTAATACTTCAGTATTTAAGCAAATTTTAGTCATACCAGATGGCTATCCATGTGCCGATGTATGGAAAACTGTAACATCTTCATGTTACCAGATCTTGTTAACAGACCACTTAAGAGTATATGTCAAACACTGGATATTAGACTGCACATCCTATTGATTTAATGGCAACTGTCTCTATTAGCAATTGATCTTACGTTTTTATTAAAATATTTTTTCTAGCAGGTTCATTTAGGATTAGCTAAATTTTAAAATCTACACAATTAGAGATTATAGGCACTATAAACATGTCATTTACAGAAGTCTTTTAGAAGGTGAGGATGTAATCAGTCAGAAATCTGCCCTTCAAATAGATAATCCTAGCCCAGACAGGTTGTTAGTCATCGATACACTACAGCCTCTGCCACAAAGTGATCAGATGTCATTGAGATTGTACTCTGGGTGCCTTTTTTAATGAGGCATTTTTGGTTGCCTTTTATCTTTGTTTGAAGGAAAAGGTGCTGATAGAATGGTCTGCTTGACCAGAAGGGCTCCTTACTTAATTGTGATGGTACTTACTTTTTTCAACAGTAGAGAAAAGTAACAACAACATGCACAAACCCAAGTAAAATACACACTTGCATGTATTTGGGGATTATAACACTCTACAAGTTCTAATACTGCAGTCCTTATTTAAAAATCTCATTTTACATAGGCGCGATGTTGCTCATGTCCATTAACAAAAATGGTTAATTAAATTCAGACACATGATATCATGTGTGTTTAGTTGGTAAAACACACTTCTTTCAGAAGGCCTCCACTCAGAGAAGTCTTAACAAACAAAAGGATTGAAAACCTTTTATAGGAATGCCAGGTTTGAACGTTAAATGCCTCATTCAGCTGTTTCTAAAAAATATAATTATGTTAGAGGGAGACATGAGGAGATTGTAGGCTCACTGAAGAGGCCAAAAGTCCAAATTTATGATATTTTCCTGAAAATTGGCATAGCAAAAATACACTCTCAGTAGGATTTCCACTAGTCCTAAAAATGAGCTGCTTTTCTTTCTTTCTTTATTTATTTTGTTCCTCCTCTTTGGTGCATGTATTTTCTTTAGTGTTCAGAATCAGCAAATCCTTGCATCAGACAACAAGGTGTTTAGCCTAAATCAGGCTGTCAGTCAAGAATGAATCTGAGCTAACATTTAAAAAATATTGCATCGGCGCTATGCATTGCAAAACCCAATGAACTACACTTCTGGAATTCGAGCATACTCTGCATTTCTCACAATGCATTAAACTTTCATCCTTGCATGTCACAAATCCTCAGTGTGCTTCCATGATCCCGGTACTGGGAGTTTTACTGCATTAGTAAAAGAAAAAAGAATAAAAATAAATAGATTGAAGCTGCTAGTAGCAGAATCAGCTTCTTGGCATGCATTTTATTGGCCTAATTCTCCTGTTATATCAGCAGCAGTTTTGTTTTTGACTTGAATAGGAGCAGAATTGCGCTCTGCGTTTGTATTTCGTACTATTTATTTAAAATAAATAAGGATTTAATTCTTAGCGGTAGAATAACTATAAAATATATTTTTAAATAATGACTTCCAAAGGAAAAATGTAATTGGCTTATCTAAATTCTGATCTCTTTGAAATACACATGAGATGAGGAGTTTTATTAATAGATGTTGGTGCCTTATTTTCTTTGTAGGGTATTCCCAGTGCATTCGTGAGGCTGCTCCTGATTTTGCTCTTCAGCAGAATTTGCAGATGGGGAGGCTGTGTGACATACTAGGTATAGTAAGTGCAGTCAGCTGCCTACATCTTTGTTGTTGTTGTTTGTCTCCCATTTTTAAGGGAAAGAGCATGGATGAGGGAGAGTTCCTTGCTGTAGTAATCTTGAATGCAGAGAGCGTTTCAACCCAAAAACACTTTTCAGTACTTGATCGGTCCTTTATGCCATTTACTGCTCTGTGAGATGTTCATAAGAGGAACATACTCGTTATTTTTGATTCTGCAGTGAAGTAAGATGATCTGATTCGGCATGGTGCTGAGCATTTCTTGGCAGACAAGGGTGCTCCGCACTCCACAGAATCTGACTTATAATTCGGTGGTGCCAATTATGCATTCAGGATCATGTTAGGAGAGAAGATATGCTGGGAAAGAGTAAGCCTTTATTTAAACCAATTTTTTTAATTAGCAAATAAGACAAGAAACATATATTTGAAAGTTTTTCCCAGCATGACAGTTCTCCTTTAAACAAAGCAATGAAGGATATTAATTTGTCAATGACCAACTTTCTTGGCTCCCTGGAATGACATACTTTACATGATTCATATATATTTCAGTGTCATTATTATTTCATAAATGCCATTTAGTAACTTTGTAACAAAAATGTTAGATCCAGAAATTTACAGTAGCCTAAAATAATAATGTAATTGCCTTTCTATATTATCTAGGCACTAATGTTGTTTTTCCATAGTACAGTTGGTTTTTATTTTTTGGAGTTTTTTTTTAAAGATAGATTTGTTACATCTACATTGTTTGTTAGAAAAGGAAGAAGATCAATGCATTGTATAGGAGTCAGTCTTGATGACCGAATGGTTGCTTCTTACCTTCATATCTATGAACATGAAAATTGCATTTCCATCGGAGAATTTTGGTCCTAGCAATAAATAACCTAGAAATAAACCCTAAGATTACAACTGAAGGAGATTAGAGAGATTTTTAATTTTTTTCTCTTTTTCCCCATGTCTTTACTTTGTGCCTTTGACAGCACTTTGTGTGCACTATCTGGTCTGCATGAACTTGTTTACCAGAAACAGCAGCAGCAAAGCTGAGGTTGAAAGTGAATAGGCAGCAGAGGGAAAGGGGAGGGGGCCAATGGGGGTGGTCTTGAGCATGTTGACTGACATTGCTCAGAGCCCTGTTTATCCCCCAAAAGACCCTTCTAAACATAAACAGGGGAGCAGAAAACATCCTAAATATTGTTAACATATTTTAAAAAAGCCCAAAGGTGCAGAACATACTATTAAAGGGTGCTTTATCAAAAAACTCTTTTTTTCTTTTAGTATTAATCAATTTTAAAAAAAAATCAAGTTCACAGTATTCCCTTCAAATCTAATCCTATTCGAAACCTGTTTAATTCTTACTTATTAAAATCATTTATATAGAATCATAAATTTAAATTAAGATAAGGCCCAATCCTGCAGCCCTTTTTCATGTGAACAGTTTCACATTGGCAAAGACTTGGGGAATGGAGCCATTAGACAGAAATAGGACATTTCAACTGGTGTCCAAAAATTCATCTGATCTGCTGTGTTCAGATATCAGCTCTGATCCGACAAACACTTGGGCACTGGAGTAACTTTAATACAGAAGTACTCCCATGGGATTCAGTGGGCTACTCACATGCACAAAGTTATGTACAAGTGTCTGTCAGATTAGGGCCTTAGTGCTTACTTCTGCAAAATGGAAGGGTCTCTCAAAACCAGAGAAGTGAGTTTTCCACAGTTACGCCCTATTCATTTGCATAGGAGTTTATAAGATTACAATCTAACCCCAGAAGCCACCTGTCCTTTTCAGTGAGTTGCACCACATTGTAGAGTCTATCAATAAATAAATATTTTCCCAGCCGTGGTTTCCAGTTGGCCAGGATTTTGGGTGGGGCCATTTCATTTGCCTTGTTTTCACTACAGTTTGCAATCATTCTTGAGCAAGTAACGGAACTGTAGCGTAGAAAAGGACCAAATACTTTTCAAAATTGTGTTTAACCCACAGAACTCATCCACTCCACCTTAAATACTAGATTAGATAAATGTTAGTACTTAGCACAGGAAAAGACTTATTTGGGTGTCTGAGAATGAAAATAAGTAGAAGCTGAAAAAAAGGGGTAAAACACATAGAGTTTATAGATAACCATATATCAGATGCTTAATTTGTGCCCAACAGAAGAGCACAGATTCTTGCAACATTGGTTTAATGGTTTCTTTAGAGTATCAAGAATGTTTCTTTACACTAATATAATCAGATATTAGCTACAGTCTCCTTATGCATTTCAGCTTATGTCTAAATGAGATCTTGATAGCTGTTGCTGGGGTAGTCCTAGCAGTCTTTAGTTCAGCCTTGCAAAATTCTGCTTACCCACTTTACCCTGGGCAAGTAACTTTTTGACAGAGTATTGCAATATCATTAGCTTTTTCATTGTCACAGCCAGGGTGGGTGAGCAGTTTGTCTGCCCAGGTTGGTAAATTGTCAAGAGTGACTGAAAGTGATATTGACTATTGACCAAAGGCCAAATGGACTGTTCTCTTCATTGTAATTACTTTTTGAAATTATGTGGTAATGAATTTTATGCATTCTTTTTATGTGCACAATCAGAGCTTAGACAATGGGCTAGCTCCTCAACTTGTGTCATTTTTTTGTACACCAGTTGAGTACTATATATGTACCGTATTTTTTTAGCATGTGTTGTTTTCCTGCAGTAGTGCACCACAGCAAAGTAAATGAGTGGAATATCTTTTTCCAAGTCCTTTATCAAATGAGGTTTTCCTTCTTACCACCTTTTCCCCTAGATTTGGTTACTGCACCTTCTTAAATTTCATCTTGATGTAATAATAATCATTGTTGGCACTTTTAGGGCTCAATCCAACTCCCAGTGAAGACAAGACAATTGACTTCAGTGGGAGTTGGATCAGACCTTGGTAGTGCTATTTTTCATTTGTAGATCTCAAAGCAGCACACAGTGTCGATGTTATGAGGCCTGTTAACTCATCAATGTCTAATATTAATGTTTTAGAAAAAAACACACGGGGTCAAATTTTCCAAAGTGGCATCTACAGTTGTGTGGCAGTTTTTCACACCTAAGTGTTTGCACATGCAGTCTTTCAGACCAACTTGTTTTATATGCGTGCACTCAGATTTGGTATTCAACAGGCCAATCTGCACACCCGTTTGTTCTGCAGAAGTTAATAATGCCATCCTACTGTCAGAGACGTCTAGGGTGACCAGACAGCAAATGTGAAAAATGGGACAGAGGGTGGGAGGTAATAGGAGCCTATATAAGAAAAAGACCCAAAAATCGGGACTGTCCCTATAAAATCGGGACATCTGTTCACCCTAGAGCCGTCCCTTTGGTACAGTTAATCGGGGCGACTGCTCCGCGCCCCGCGCTTTGGCGGAGCCCTGCAAGCCGGTGTGATTGGCCGGCACGGTCAGTCCTGGAAATGACAGATTCATCACTTCCTCCCCGGGCCCTGGACCCCTCTGGGGACGGCCCTGCCTACTGTGAGCATTTACGTGGACGGGGCAAGAATAAGATCAGGCCATGCAAAATCCAAGCAGAGTATGAAACTGCAGTTTCATCAGCTTCCTAGAACTAATAGCTCAGTTTTATAATTTACTGAAGTTTAATGGGACACACGTTTAAAGTAGTGCATAATTCCCATAGATGTTAATATGAGTTGTGCTGCTCAATCCCCCTGAAACGCTTTGGAAATTCTACCCCAAATGTGTTCTGCAAACTTAATTCTGAAAGCTAGCTATTCCTTTGGGTTTCTGACCTGTCTTCAGAGAAATGCTGAAGCACAGAAAAGCAGTTAAACCAGTAAGGTTTGTGAATTACAAAGCTCATTTTATTTCCAGTATGCTTTTAAGGAAGCTGTCTGTTAGCAAATGGTCAGGAATCATCAGATATCAGTTCACAATGGAGTTTACCTTTCTACGGATAATGAACATTGTGCCCATTTGTTTTAGATGCCAACGTTGACGTCATCTACATCTGCCCCCTTCATCTGAGTGAGGAGTTACTGCAGTATTACAATAAACTCCTGGGTCTGCAGGCAGCTGTTAGATCTGGGAACCCTGAGGACATGGGTGACCTGCAGGACAGGTTCAAAATTCTCACCCCTGAAGCTATAAACAGCTTCCCAGTGAGTTTGTCTTCTAATTACTACAGCTTGAGGGATGCAGTAAAATTAAATTGGAAATTTTATAACGTGTAACGCTCTGGTACCCATCAGTGAAATATTATTGCAAGTTTAAGAGCTTTCCTGATTAGACTACTAGTTAGACTGCTGGAAATAAATATCCCAGTTTAGTTTTATAGACTTAGTTGAGGTAGTCCTATCCCCATTGTCTGTAGCCCAGTGTCCATTCTCAGTCTTTGTCTGGGACTTAGAACTTGGTAGATTTATAACGCTAAGGAAAGCGTAGCAATAAAAACATTTCTGTTATTCAAACTTTAGCTCCTTATAGCTGAACAGCCATTCATGTATTCATTCCTCAAGAGTATTTATTGCAGTGAAATCCAATTTAGAACTTTTTTTTTGTAAAGAGTGTGGAACGTTAAATGTGTTCAATGTAGGTTTTGTCGTAATATTAGCTTTGAACTTGTTAGGCCAATGTTAAGACCAAACAATGGAACGTGGTCCGAAAAGAGACTCAAACCTACTGAAGGGACAGCAGCGCTAAGCCTACTGCAGCACTCTTGCTGAGGCAAAACAGCAGTGACTTCAGTAGTTGTGAGTTTCGGGAGCGTTTTGCTTACGTAAGCAGTACTGGATTAGACCTTTTATAGGTTTGTTTTATGCACCTTTCTTTCAGTTCATGAGAGAATGTCTTTTCTCATTGTACTAAAATTTACCTAGAAGTATCCTCAAAGTACCTAAGTATGGATTGTAACTAAGGGCCAGGTCCCAGCTCTGGCAGCACATAGCAACCTTAATACTGATTTAACCTGCCGCCTGGGGATTGTGGTGTAGGGGAAATTACTGGGTGGTGATAACTGCATAGCCGGTGCTGGGCCACCTCTGGTCCCAACTCTCTGCATGGCGGACACGGCCCAGGAAAGAAGGGTGTGTGGTTCAAACAGCCTTGTGCTCTGGCAATCCCTGGTTGCTGGCATGATGCTTTGGGGAATCACTTTTGGAATCCTGAGGATTCCCCACATCCCCCTGCTTTTATATCTTCTCCCCCTCAGCACTTTGGGTCATGGCTATCACATCACTATCTGAGGCAGAATGAACTAGATTTTACACCCTGTTGCCTTCATTCCTTAATTAACTGTAGAAGCTATTATTGAGAGACCCACAGCAGTTCTCTTCCCTGCATCACCACTCCTGGCCCCAGGGAGCAAGTGACCGGGACTGGAAATTGAACCTGGGTCAGTCAGGCTGGCCCTTCTGTCCTGCTTCCATGCTACTGCTCAGGGGGGAAAATAAAAATATCACTTAACAAAACTTCAAGAGTGTGCTTTAAAGCTGAATAAAGAAAGGAAACTCAGGGACATACGTTTGTTAGCTACTCTCCCTTTGGTTATGCCTCCCAAGACCCTCGCTTCTCCTGCTGGAACTTTAAGGATCACACCTCTCCAAATCATGTCCATCAACTTCACAGAGAGCCTTGGACGCTCTTTGGTGCTCCGCACTGTTTCCCCATTAGGCTAGGGACTTTACTGTTGAGCGATATGAGGCATCCTTTTTAGGGGGTGAGCATGGTGCCTCCACCATGCTCCCAACCCAGACACCAGGTCCAAGATTTATACTTTTTTCTCTGGTCATGGAGCCTGCAGAACTTTGAATGAAAACAGCCCTTAAAGTCCCCATTCAGAAAAACACTTAAGTCCACCCCTATTAAGGAGAGTATTTAAACATGTGTTGAAGAAATAGGAATGCTTTCCAAAACTGGTGGATGAAATCTCATTGTAAAGAAAACTTCCTTCCCATATGGTTCTAGAACGTTATCTTCATTCTTGTGTAGTAGCAATCTCTGACCTGCTAAATGTCTGTAACCCTATTCTATGCACGGCATCCATCACTGTCTTACTCACTTTCTGAATGTGCCTTGATATTTCCAGTGAAGTAACTTATACATTGCGTAATTTGCAATGGATGCATGGGATTTGTTGTAGCAAATATTCCTGAGACTCAGCCTTCCATGACTGATGTTCTTAGTTTAATTTTGCATGATGTGATGTCTCTCATGAACAGCCTGTCCAGAGATAGACATTTTATTTTTAAAAAGAAATGAAAAACTGAAACCCTTGTGTTTTTTTTTTTTAAATCTATGCTTCCTCCTCTGCAGTCAAATTGACTGTAGCCATTAAAACTACTGCATAATGGAAATGTATATCCCCTGTAATTTAATGTGATCAATGAAAGGTTTGCTAAATCAAAATGTTTTATTCTCAGAGAATCATTTAAAATGCTGCTGCACTGTATGGGGAAATATATTCTCTGCTATAGGGGTTTTTCTTCATTTTTTGTATTGATTTTGCAGACGCTTTAGAGTTAAACCATGCCAGAAGTGTTGCAGAGATGAATCACTATTATCCAAAGGCCACCAGCATCTCTGCCGACTGACAGAAGGATAATTCCGCGTGGATCAAATAAATACAGATGTGTAGTAATTAGTTCTATTCCCAGTGAGCCCATTTCCAACACACTAAAGATGTGAACGATTATGGAGCCTCACCCCAACAGCTTTTATCAATTTAAACGGCTAAGCTACAGGATAGGTCATAACCCAGCCTGCTATTAATAATGTATTTATTGTGTGCAACATTATAAATTAGGTTCATGGAATAGAAAAGAACACCTTTTAACAAGAATAATGTTATCTTTATACAGGGCCATCACATGTGCCTGGCCACTCAGCTGAAGTACAGTCCCAAGACAATCAAAAGAATAAAAAATCTCATCCAAGGCAAAGAAGCCTACATCATTGGTGGACTTCCTCACAAAGATGATTTAGCAGTGGCTGACATATTAAATGTGCCCATATTGGGCTCTGAGCCAGAAGTAGCTCATCTCTATAGAACTAAGTCCGGAAGTAAAAGAATCTTTGCTAGTGCTTGTGTGCCAATACCTCCGGGAGAATATGACATCTATAACCATCGACAGGTAAGCGGGAAGCGGTTTGAGAACTTGTGTCTGTTGGCAAAAGAACAGTTTATTTGGCACGTCAACATATGGACGGACGCATACTGTGACTAGGTAGGGGGCAAACTTTGTTGCCTTGCATTAAAAAAAAAAATCTAATGTCTGTTGTTGCATTGATTAGAACCTTACTGTGAAGTGAAGCATTTCTGTTAAGGGAGGTTCCATTTGTTTAGGAAAAGGCGATCATCCAAATTGAGATCCACTCGGCAGATCTGCTGCCTGAATTTTTCCCTCTGTTTAGTGTATCAATTCATTTCCAATTTCACTTATTGCCATGACAAAGCATAAAAGTTTTGCCAAACTCAGTACATCAATCATCTGCGTATGGGCGGCTTTAACAACAGTAATAGAGGAAAAAAGGATTTTATATAATGTGGTCACTTTGTATGTATTTATTCTGGACTCACTGGCAGGATAACTGGTAACTGCAAATTTTTATTGGTGTGCCTCAGTACATTGTTACTTTTTGCTGAATTTATCTAGTTGTGGTGCTACAAATTATGCAGCAACTAACCTATATACAACCTGGTTTTGTTTTCATTATCTTCCTTTTTCCTCTCTCCTGTGTTATGGAGCACTAACTTTTTGCATCCTGTCTCAAATTAGCTTGTAAGCTCTTCCGGGAAGAAACTGTCTCTGATTATGTATTTGTTCAGCACCCAGCCTGGTGCCTGATACGGGCCTCTAGGTACTACCACAAAACAAACAATAATCATATCTTTGGTTACAAGAAACTCCTGCCAACAAGACGTAATTGAGAGTGGGAGTCCTTGGCTCCTCCTTCATAAACAGTATCCAACGGGAATTCCTTTGGTCAGGAGAGGTACAGAACCTGGCTTCAAATTGTGTTGAAAATCTTGTTCCTCTCACTGACCCCCCCTTTTACCCTCTCCCTTCTGTATCTGTGCTCTGGCTTCCTAGCATCATTTTGCTTCTGATGGGTCCTCATCTAGCTGTGAGGTGAGAGCAATTCAGTCTCTACTCTGTGGAGAGAGTATAACCATCGGTTATATTCTCTTTTGTTGATTTATATGTATAGCCAGCTGGTTTTGACTGCCCTTGCAGTTCGATATTAAAAATATTCAAGAGGCCAAATAACCAAGCTCAGCCAGTTTATTGTCTATAGACAAACAGTATGGAATATATAGGAAATAAAGAGCTAATACGTCACCAATCCTTCCAGGAAGTGGGTTCTCACAGTTTGTTCAGTTCACCTTCCACAGAAGGTTTGCTTCCCAAAAATACACCTCTAAAAATACCTCTATTTTAATGGGGTTGTTTATAAGCTAAAACCCTCTATATGTCCTCTAAGATTCCACCTACCAATTTCAACTTATTTTTCTGGTTCCATGGTGCATCCCTCTTGGGTCTTCGAATACAGCATTCCAAACTAGTTGGGCAATGGAGGCACTCCCTACCTGTACCGGGGCAGAACACTTATATATCTTGTTCCCTGTCTCTCTGTGCCAAATGCTGAGTAGTACTGTTACAAGGTATTGTGGGATACTTAGCATAAGAGAGCAAGAGTAGGTGTAGTACAATTCAGCGTGATTACCCAACTTATCTTCAATATACCATAATAACACCACACGCATAATATGTATTACCATGGTGTATGCTCCATCTAACTTATATGTATTGGCAAACAGGTCCCCACTTGTGGCTTTGGTAATTGTATCAGGATGACACCTTTGCCAAATTAATATATGAAGCAGAGGTGAGGGCATTCATGGGAGTTGTATACTGTTTTAGCACTATAAGTATAAACTGCATAAGCGACAGCACGTAATTAATACAATTAAAACTAACACTCCCTGTAATACAACCAAAAGCTTTAAGTGCAACTTCTATCCAGGTGTGGGAAATTATTATTTCCACCATCATGGATAATTTATCTAGTTGAGGTGCTTGTTCTGCTTTGCTCATGTCATTGATAATCTGGATAGTCTGAGTGTCTTTTCAGTCCAGTAATGTTTTTAAATTTAAAGTTAGTGGTTCAATATGTATGTTTAAAACTGGTATGTATTTCTTTAATTTCATCCTGGTGCTGGGGTTTACTTTGAATCATGGATTCATTTTGAAAGACTGGAACAGGCATAATTAGTGTGACCTATAATGCTACGTTCATGAGAAATAAAGCAGAAATTTGAAGTAGTGACATTACAAATGAGGTCTTCATACAGAAATGTTTTGTAATTAGTCACGCCACAGTACTGCCCATCCATATTACAGGTCACCCTTGCTGCTGGTCATCACCATTTGGTGAGCATCACAAGGCAGGAGACAGAAGCGTCTAACTTTTCCGACTCAATAAACTGGTACAGGCCAGCGTGGCTATGCAATGGAATTGTGATGTCAAAAACATCACATCTGCACACCTATCAATATCCTTTAGTGGAACAACAAGCTGAGTGCAGTGCCCTCCAGATTTGTGTTGCTGAGTGATACACAGTAGCTGAGGTAGACCTAAGCATTCCTTGAAGATGCTGTCTTCCAGATAACCTGCTGACTGGCCAGAAGCCAATTGATCAAATATTACAGTGTCAGGATCCATTATCATTTCTTTAAAAGAAATAGACATGGAACCCACCACTGAGCACAGTTGTTTGAATAATATGTACCTTGATTAAGAGGCAGTGTCACTGACCCCAAATTATGAATTGTGCTAAATGGAATTGTTATGATTGTTGCCAATACACTACAATCTCTGTTGTACACTGACGATAATACCATTTGGCTAATTGCTCATCATTAATAAGATTAGGCAATTTCCCTTTTTCAATATTCCCTAATGAAATAATTATAGTAGTTAACACATATCTCCCATAAGCAGTGCAAGTTATTTCTCTACCTATATGATTTTCCCTCGCTTTTTCATTGTTTTCTGTGATGAATTAATTAATATTTACTTATGTTTGGTTAAACAGCTTAGTATTGTCATGTATATGTACACCATTTATCATTCCCCAGTAGCCACGAATTATGGGTTTAGAAATGGTGTCTGCTGATGCTCAAAATAGTTGATGCGCCTTTTTATATTTTTCCAATCTGCCCTGTTCCAAATGGACATCCCGGATCCAAATACCCCTGAAACAAAACCATAATTCCATCTAAACTTTGGAGTCACCTCCTTCGAAAGATACCAGACCGCAGAACAGTTTCCTGCCTGGCTATTAGGCCTTGTGAATATTCCTGATATGATACTATCGTATCAACTAACAAAGAAGTATGCAAATTTTATCTCTTTTATGCAATAGTCAGCTAGTTTCCCTTGTTCACCTGGGTTTTTCACACAGCAACAGGCAAACAAATTAAAATCTGTGAATCTGTGATTAGGAAGAAGAAAACATTTTTGCAAGAGGAAAATGTGATTATGAAACTACAGAATCCTGCGGGATGTCTTAACAGTAGGGGGGGTACCTGAAATTGCTCATACTGTATCTCATTTTTTAAATTGACTAGATTTCAAGTTAGTGGTGTCCCTTTAACAGCAGCATGCTTAGCCATAGATCCTTTTATAAAATTTTCTGATTTCTGACTGCACATTTCCTTCAGTATCATTGTTGATTTTTTTTCATGGAATTTGGATGAATTTTGGGGTAGCTTTGAGTGTTCATTAGATTCTGGAAGAAAATACTTCACCTCATCAGGAAAATCATCTTGTTTCTACTGTGTTTTGAAATTTGCAGCATTCATCCAGCTGGTAATGTCAGCATGTTGTATTTGTGGATGGCAATAATCAATAGCTTCTCTCTTTTTACTGATGTGCATCATAAACCTGAAAATAGTGAGGATGTTATCATTCTTAGGCATTCGTGCTGGCTAGCAAAAGGCTTTTTGCATTCCTTTTCTTTTTACAAATACCTTTAACACTGAAAATAATAGCAGCTAAACAAATATATTACAACTTCCATACAGTTGATAAAATAAACAAATATATGTTCAATTTATTATTCTAAATTAGTTCAATTTATTATTAAGTAATTCATTTATAAAAATTTCCTACCCAACACCCCCACATGCTTATTACTTCCTCTTTTGATCCACGCTGCAACATTTCAGAAGTTCTCCTGCTGTTGTTTGCTCCTATGAAATATTGACATCTTAGGTTAAATAATAAAAGAAAGGTGACACTATGTTAAAGCACTGTTCAATTTTCACTTAAAGAGAGCACATAATTCTTTCCATTGGTACAGTCTTAACAATACTATTGATCGTTTTCATTACTGTAGGGGAGTCATCAACAGAAACTCATTTATAGGGTTCTCGAAAGCAACAAATAATAGGATTTGGAGCAAACAGATGATAATTCTGTTTGTGGTCCAAGTCCAAAAAATATATACAACTAGGAGTCCAAAAGATTACCATGTAAAAATACCTTCTAGTCAATGCAGCACAAGATCTGTATAACACTTTTCGAGGGTCCAATGGCATTTACTGTTTCTAAACAGCTAATTATATTCTGCTCACCGGCTAGTTTTACAAGAAAGCCATTTATGCATATAGATAAATAATTAGAATCACTTTAATAAAGCCTATCTTGTAAACCCTTCATAAATTTATAATCATATAATTCACTCTGCAGCAAGAACATGTCACAGATGTTTGCCTGGGAATCTGACTGTAAGAAGGTTTCAAAGAGAGGATTTTGAAAATAGTCTAGTGCTGCCATCAGCTCCCCTTCCTGAGACACATCCTGAGAAGTACTGAACATTCAAAACTAATAGCCCCGGTCCAGCAATGAGCTCCACGCAGGCAGACTCTGCACTGGCACAGAGCCCCATTGACCTTTCTGTGGGTCTGCATGTTCAGGTGGATCCAATTGCAGGATTGTGGCCATAGGATCCTGAACAAAAAGGGTTCGAGTGAGCTTTACATACCGATCACCAGTATCTCTGCTTTTCTGGGAGGAAGGAGGATTGGTGAATATTGGTAAAACTGGTTTGAACCTGAAACTAGAAACCCTAATTATAAGTCTGTTATAAAACAAATTTTAAATAAAAATATATGAGCACCTTAATGATGCCCTAAGTCACAATGTTTTTGAAGCCATTCCCTTTGTCTTTATGCCACTGTTTCATCCATAGATGCTTGAAGTTCTGAGTCAGCTGATCATAGATAACCTGGGAGTGAGGCGTTGGTTGTTTAAAGTGGACAATGAATTTGGAGGAAACGGCACCGCATATTGTGACATTGCCAGGCACCTGAAATGCTACCATTGGGCCCAGAAGGAATGTCAGAGATACAACACTGAGATGTGGAGGAAGAAATGGGCACACGTAAGTTAGTGAGAAGCTAAAGGTATCTTATTCTCTGGGACTGTTTGTAATGTTTTAGGTTGAGTACGTCTGTAGGGAGTGAAGTATCAGGGGGTAGCCGTGTTAGTCTGTATCTACAAAAACAACAAGATGCATCTGAAGAAGTGAGGTTTTTACCCACGAAAGCTTATGCCCAAATAAATCTGTTAGTCTTTAAGGTGCCACCAGATTCCTTGTTGTTTTTGTAGGGAGTGGGTCATGCTCACTAAGGCTAGGTCTACACTGGGGGAGGGGCGGGGGGGGGTCGACCTAAGATACGCAACTTCAGCTACGTGAATAGCGTAGCTAAAGTTGCATATTTTAGGTCGACTTACCTGGGTGTGAGGATGGCGGTGAGTTGATCGCTGCCGCTCCCCCGTCGACTCCGCTTCCGCCTCGCCACGGTGGAGTTCCAGAGTCGACAACAGAGCGATCGGGGATCGATTTTATCGCGTCTACACTAGACACGCTAAATTGATCCCCGATAGATCGATGGGTAGCGAAGACGTGCCCTAAAGCAAGCACATTGTCGTGTACCCCCCTTCCATGGAATTTGTGCTTGGTGGGGGAAAATGTAGCTCCCTCTGGAGTTTCCAAAGGAGTTCTGCAGGCGGAGGTGGCTGAGGGGAGTTGCTGGATTAATGTGTACCCAGCTCCTGTGGACATTCCCTTGGCTTGCTCTGGCCTCTTAAATTAAGACCTCAGCTTTACAAGAAATTGAACTTTATCTTGTGGAATTATTTGGATAGCAAGTTTTATAACATTTTATTCACATATTATAATAATAATAATAGTACCTTCTCTTCTATAGCACTTTTCATCCCTAGACCTCAATGCACTTTACAAAGGAGGTAGCATCATTATCCCCATTTTACGGATGGGGAAACTGAGGCACGGGATGGTTAAACGACTTGCCCAATGTCACTCAGCAGGGCAGAGAGTTAAACCAAAGAGTGTTATTTATGTAAATCATTTATAAATAGGTGTCGTAGATCAACAGGATGAACACTAGAACCTCTTATACTGAGGTTTGATTTTCAGTGGTGCTGAGTAATTACAATTGACTTCAGTGGGAGTTTTGGATGTCTATGGGTGATCAATATCTCTGATCACAAGAGTGTATCTGTTTTATCTAGTAGAAAAACCACCTGGCTTTACATTCCTAAACATGAACATGAGCAAATGTCACCATGCTTCAGTGTTACTTGTCTGTATGCTGGCGGGTGATGCTATGCTGCAAGTAGTGTGTTCTAACAGAGCATGTATTACTCGCCCTGGCTTGTGCATAAATCAACTGTTGCAAAGGTTTTTAATTCTGTTGTTGCCTTCTGGAAATTAATCCAGCTCCTAGTATTATAAATTTCTCTCCCCTGAAGACTTGCTTGAGTGAACAGTTGTTTGGGCCAGATTCATCTCTGATGTAACTCTATTGACTTAAAGCATAAAAGTGAAGAGGATGTATTAGCCGGGATTAATTTGGTCCATTGTGTTTAATGGCAAGCTGGGAAGTTCACTAAACTATTGTAAGAAAACATGATTTAAATAAGACAGTTTAGCAGAAACTGAAGAGAGAAGCAAATAAAATCCTTAGCTCAATAACTATGGGGGTGGACACAAAGTAAAGGGAATTTCTGTTGTTAAAACTTCACTTTTCTGATCATACTCTGTCGTCATCTATTGATGTGCTGAATTCAGTAGATAGCCGGGGCAGTGGATTCTGATTTGCAGAAAGTTTGGGTGGCTACAAAAATGGACAGCCACAAATACCCAAATAAAATGATGTAAACATTATGACCTTCCAGCTTTCATTTGTGTAACTTTTAGTCAATGTGCAAGTTTGTTCTTTACAAATTGTTGGACTGAATTCATTGGATCCGGTTCATTCAGAATTTGAATTCTGATGCAAATTAGATTAATTTTAGTTAAAGGTCTGTGAATATTTAAATAAGTATTTGATATTTAAGTCTGTAGTGCCAAATTTATTCCCATTAAATTCAGAAGAGCTGTATCAAGGAAGAATATGCCCCATCGTCCTATTTTAAATAAAGAAATATTTACGGCAGTTCAGCTTTTTTAATTCAATCAAGAATAGTTTTAGAAAGTGTAACATTTGATTGAATTGCATAGTATAATATATTTCAAATTGTGCTGGTTAAACTTATTTTGAATTTTAATAATTACAATAGTGCTTTGTCATATGAAACTTTCTGTGCAAACATTAAGGGCTAGATTCTCCAGTCCTCTAAGGCTCCCTTGCTCTGCATAAGCATGACCAGTGCAAAGTGGACTTAAAACAGCCAGAGATGGCCAGTGGAGAATATTGCCTGTGCCAGGGAGCTCTCTGCTTGCATAACGCTGTCAGAGGTAGTATACCGACCTTCTGTGCCAGCTGCCCATGTGGGAGGGGAAGAAGGCACTGCAGAGCACAACTGTACTACATCTGCTCCTCCACTGGTGTAAGTTCCTTGAGAGTCCTTGCACCAGTGGCTTAAGTCAGAGCTGTTCTCGTGCCATTTTAACCTCCCTCAGGGCCCGATGGCGCAGAAACAGGGAGTTATAACTGGTTTCCTTATGGTTCCCCCACTTCCACTGCATTTAGGTGGAGCTCAGTCACAGACAAGAACATGCCCCTTAAAAACTCCTACAACATAAATGCTTACCAGAAGTTGAAAAACATATATAAGGAATGGTACACTCGATATAATTTTCGACAAGTGTGTCAGCAGGAAAACTTCTCTAAATCCAGGCCAGTATTTCAGGGAGTGTAGGTGAAAGAACAAAACACATTGCCATTTAGAGCATCTTGTCCAGAAATGAGAGCTGACATTTTCTGCCTTCTGAGTTGAGCTCTTTTTTGTAAGCATGGCGACCTTTCTTATATATAATGAACTGCAATCTCCACTACGTATTACCATTGAGAGCAGAGGATTAAAATTATCCTTTGTTACAGAGTACCATCGTAATGATACACATTTAGACATCAAAGCATTAGTTTATGGGCACAGGCATGCTTTAATGTCCAATTGCAGTATGTAGACCTGTTTCTTTCGATAATGAAGACATTGTGTCATTGGCCTAGGCTGCCACATACAAAACATATGTTGGCAGGTTATTAAAAAATTCAGCTTCTTGATGAAAGACTATCCTGCAGGCTAAGAGTATAGAGAAAAGACTCTCCATTCTGGTAGAATTATTAGAAATGAGAATATGACTGTAAGCACTAAATTATGTTAATACTTACAAATAGCATCATTTGCATAGCAGTTTATGACACGATACCAAGATTTTTCTCATTGGTATGTAGTAGGCAACAGATTAAAAATAATGTAGTTTGTGAGTTTGAACTGTATAAGAATCTATTCCATCTAAAACAGGGTGATTTTAGAGTCCTCATTTCAAGCATAACATTGGGCAAACTAAAATGCATGACAAGATTAGTGATGTATTTTATCCTGTTAAATTAATGTAGAGTCTGAGTTATCTGAGAGATTACTTTGCAGCTGCAATTGGGGTGAAATCTGAGGAGTACGTTAACGTTGACTGCAGTGGACCAACTTACGGAGCAAGGCACTACTCAGTGTGAGCAAGGGTATCGGTGTCTGACCCTTGTATGATCAGATAGTGCTGAAAAGCCTCAGCACCTCACTGGCATTTTCCAGTTTTGTATTTTGCCACGTAAACGACTCTGGGGAAAAGCAAAACGTTCTCTAGCTAAAATCTGTGAAGCTTATCGATGTCAAACATGTGTCCTACCTGGGATCCTTTTCTACCTGTACACTATCACTTTCCACCTTTATTTAGGATCGTCTTCAAACAGTAGTGAGAGTCCATTTATAACCAAGAGCCTGTGCCTGTTCCCATTGAAGGATTGGCCTGAAAGTTTTGGCAACTCCGCTAGCAATAGAGAATGTAGTAAGCGTTATTGACGATGATTTGTTTTGCATGTGGTGCTACTACTGTAATAGTATTTAGTAATGGATTTTCCAAAGCACCATAGAAGTTAGATGTCTAATTCCCATTAAAAGTCAATGCAAGTTAGGGTCTAACACTCTTAGGCACTTTTGAAAATCCTACCCATATTTACTGTCATTTTTTCCACCATCATATGCCATTATTTTTAAAGGGATAAAAATAAATCACTAACCTCCTGTCTTTCTTAGATACTTCTGGTAACTGAAAACATGAGACTTTCAGAGTCTGTACACAGAGGAGGGTGGCAATGAGTTTGTTTACTTTTTTGTGTCCAAAAACTTTCTGTGGATTTGAAATTCACCCTCTCCACTGCTCCCACTGTTACAGAGGTGCATGAGAAACACTGCAATTGTGTTTGCATTTGTTTTACCCTGCAAAGTACAGTTTATAGCCCAGAATTTACGTGAAAATGAACACATTCCATAACCAGAGCTTGATCTGTTTAATGAGGAGCTCCCCCGTGGAAGGCTCTGTATAATTCTGCCACTAGCTTCAGTGTTACTGTTCTGTGAACACTGAAAACCACACCTTTGTCAAATTTGTATCTGGGAGTCTGTTTTATCACTTCTCTAGAGCTAACTTCTTACATTTATGTCTTCAATGGAACACAGAGCACTCATTAGAAAATGAGTTGAAAATGGTTGGCTGGAGTTGGTGACAGCTGTTACACAGTAGAGACTGCAAGGAGCAGAGGTGGCCAGGTGAGGGCGCTCAGAGCAGCTCAATGCTGCAGGAGAAGATAGGGAAACTTTCGTACTTCCCTGACTTCTCCAGCTGAGGCACTTGATGTGGCTCACCCTGGGTTGGCCTTACCCTGAGGCGAACTGAGGCGGTCGCCTCAGGTGCCAGACTGGAGGGGGGGGGGGGCGCTACTAGGACCCAGCGTGTAGAAAATTGTGTCTGCTACTGGTGCATATGTATTCTCTCTGCTCTAGATGCACAGAGATGGTGGAGTGCTGTGCTGGAGGAAGGAGGGCACAAGAGACAGAACAGGCAGGCAGGAGAAAAGGAGAGAGGGAATAACAGAAAGCAGCAGGAGCTGCAGAGAGAGAGGAGGAGGAGCCTCTTATGTACCTCTCCAGCACCCCCAGGAGCTTGGACTGATTAACACCAGCTTCTCAGGGAGCTTCCTGTTTCCTGCTGCTTCCCTGAACCCACTTGAGAAGAACAGGCAGACAACTGAAGTAGTAGGAGCCAGTTAGGCCCTTAAGATGCTGATATCTTCCCTCACTCAAGCCCTGCTATCAGCCTGCTTATTTGTCCCCTTCAATTGAGTGTTGAGAGCCACTCTAGCTGGCACAGAACAGCAGTCATGAGTGAAAGAAGGAAACACCCCTCTGGGGCAGCATTCAGAAAAAGAAAGAAAGCAAAGGAAGCTTTTCTATCTAAGCAGGAAGGAGCTCTCCTGAGATCCATAGACACAAATGTCTACGGTGAGCCTTCCGGCCCCAGTGAGGACGTGAGTGGTGAGGAGATGCCTGATCTTCCAGTTAGTCAGAGTGCAGGTGACCTGGCAGCTACTGCAGCATCCATATCTCCATCTCAAATGGCTGTAACCATGCACATTCCTGAAGAAAAGTGTAGATCAGAGAGGAGTGTGGTGGAGGTGCAAGAAACAGCTGCTTCTGAGTTTAGTTCCTTAAGTCTAGATGATCCACGACTGCGGACCCACTTGAGCAGTAGCCTGAGGAACTTCCTTGTACTGCATGGGCCACAGCAAGTGAAAAACTTCATGTTCCCCAAAGACAATGAAAATAGAAGTTTCCATCCAACACATTACTGGCATGAAATCCCCAATGGTGACGAAGTGGAGAGGCCATGTACTCAAAAACCCAGAATGCTGCATACTGTTTTTGTTGCAAACTCATCCAGTCTAATGTTCCAGCCACATTGGGTCTTACAGAAACAAAGGACTGGAAGAATCTGGCTAGAAATCTGGCGTGCCATGAGAAGGCAGCAAATCACCAGAGAGCATTCCATAGGTGGAAAGAGCTTGAGATGAGACTAAGGTTAAAGGCCACCATAGATGATCAGCATCATGAGAAGATTGCATCAGAATCTCTTTACTGGCCAAATGTTCTGAAAAGGCTCATTGCCATTGTGAGAATGCTTGCTACCCAAAACCTAGCACTGCGTGGCACTTCAGATCAGCTGTATGTGCCAAACGATGGAAACTTCCTTAAAATTGTGGAGCTGATGGCTGAGTTTGATGCTGTGCTCCAGGAGCATCTAAGAAGAGTCACCACCCAAGAAATGTACACACACTACCACCTTGGGAAAACAATTCAAAATGAGATCATACAGTTACTGGCAACAAAAGTCAAACAGAAGATTGTGGCAAATCTGAAGTCAGCAAGATATTACTCTGTTATTCTGGACTGCACACCTGACATCAGCCATACAGAACAAATGACTTTAATGGTGCGTTTTGTAACAACAACAGAACCTAGTGAAAATGTCCCTGCAATGGTGACTGTCAGAGAGCATTTTCTAGAATTTATTGACATTGATGATACTACAGCAGCTGGTATGACAAATGTGCTTCTTAAAAAGCTGGAAGATACGGGAATGCGATAGCTGACATGAGAGGTCAGGGCTACAATAATGGCGCCAACGTGAGGGGAGAGAACAGAGGAAGTGCAGACATGGATCCGAGATTTAAACCCTCGAGCTTTTTTTGTCCCATGCAGGTCTCATTCATTGAACTTGGTGGCCAGTGATGCAGCATCAGCTTCTAGTGAGGCTGCTGAATTTTTTAATATAATTCAAAGCATCTATGTATTTTTCTCTGCATCGACGGCAAATTTTGAAGCAACATCTGGGAACATCCTCTCTGACACTGAAACCACTGAGTGCCACATGATGGGAAAGTCGAGTGGAGGCGATAGAGCCTATCAAACACCAAATTGGGAAGATAGATGATGCCATAGTCGCTATTATGGAGGATAATGCTATGACAGGAACTGTTCATGGGAGAACAGTGGCAGAGGGAAATGGAATCACCAGAAGCACACACAACTTCAAATTTCTGTGTGGCTTAGTGTTGTGGCATGACATACTGTTTGAAATAAATTTGTAAGCGAGAGACTCCAAGGTGTTGACCTTGATATGTCTGGAGCAATGGAACAACTGGACAAAGCAAAGTCATACCTACAGTCTTACTGGTCAGATGAGGGATTTCAAAACGTTCTGAAGAGTGCACAGAAGTTGGCAGAGGAACTTCACACTGAAGATATTTTCCCACCCATTCAAGAATACAAGAGTCACCGAAGAAGAAGACGTTTTGATTACGAGGCATGGGATAATCCCATAAGAGACCCCAAACAACAATTCAAAGTTGAATTCTTTAACCAGGTGCTAGATTGTGCAATACAGTCAGTTGAAGAACGTTTCATGCAGCTCAAGGAACACAGCAGTATTTTTGAGATGTTGTATGATATTCCAAAACTCCTCACTATACCTGAAGAAGACCTGCACCAGCAATGCAGGGCATTAGAGACCATGTTGACACATGATGACATGTGCGATATTGATGCAAGTCATTTAGGTGATGAACTGAAAGCCTTTTCAAGATACATTTCAGCAGGATCAACTCCAAAGGCTCTTCTGGAACATATGTGCACAAATAAGATGACCACCCTCTTTCCAAATGCTTTTGTTGCTCTGTGCATAATTCTAACACTTCCTGTAACAGTTGCCAGTGGAGAATGCAGGTTCTCCAAGCTGAAGTTAATAAAAACACATCTACGCTCCACACTGACACAGGAGAGGCTGGTCAGCCTTGCAACCATCTCAATAGAGCATGAGATGGCCCAGACTGTGGACCTTCAGGAAGCAATTCAAATCTTTGCAACCAAGAAGGCACGGAAAGCACCACTTTGTTTTATCAAACAGATAAAAATGCCAGTGTTTACTATGCAGACAAGAAAAGTTACATTTGCTGTTCAGGCATTTGAAAGTTAAGTGTTACTTAAAATTTTCGAACAAGGCATTTTAAGTTGTTAGTTCTCCTTTATTGGGGTAGGTAGCAGAGCAGTACCGTGAGAGGAGTAGAACAGGAAGAAGGCAGAATTGAGAACTTTCAAAGTTTTGGCCCAAGCGAGGGAGCATGGGGGCATCATTTGAGCTTCCCGCCTCAGGCGTCAAAATGTTGTGGGCCAGCCCTGGGCTCACCAGAAGGGAATCCAGTGTTGTTAGCCAAAACAGGAGTGCAGCAGTGGGGTTCTTCTGCAGAACCTAGTAAATCCCCAGATCTCCAGGCAGTACCTGGGGGCAGTAGCCTGGGAGTGTGTTCTGACTGGTGTCAGAAGTCGGCAATCTACTAGGCCAGTGTTTCCCAAACTTGGGACGCCGCTTGTTTAGGGAAAGCCCCTGTCGGGCCGGGCTGGTTTGTTTACCTGCCTCGTCCACAGGTCCGGCCAATGGGAGCTGACTGCAGTTTGCTGCTCCAGGCCAATGGGAGCTGCTGGAAGTGACGCGGGCCGAGGGACGAACTGGCCGTCCTTTCCAGCAGCTCCCATTGGCCTGGAGCAGCGAACTGCAGCCAGTGGGAGCCGGGATCGGCCGAACCTGCGGACGCTGCAGGTAAACAAACCGGCCCGGCCCGCCAGGGGCTTTCCCTAAACAAGCGGCGTCCCACGTTTGGGAAACACTGCACTAGGCTCTCCAAGATACCAAAACCAAAAGGCTGTTGTTGTTGGAAGGCTCCGAATGAAAAAGGCACTCTCTAGAAATGCACGGCCCGCCAGGGGCTTTCCCTAAACAAGCGGTGTCCCACGTTTGGGAAACACTGCACTAGGCTCTCCAAGATACCAAAACCAAAAGGCTGTTGTTGTTGTTGGAAGGCTCCGAATGAAAAAGGCACTCTCTAGAAATGCACGGTGTTTGATCTTAGTGATCTTCTCTCTCATCTTAATAAATCTTTGGTTAATTAGACCGGCTGAGTCTCTGACTGCTGTTTGGGGAGAGACGTGAAACAGCCTCTAAGATGAGGTAGGAAGCAGGGTGTTCTGGAGCCTGCCCACTCAGGATTCTCACTCCAAAAAGCACACAGACTAGGGAATGGTGTCCTGCAAAGGTGTCACTTGAAGGGCTGTGGTCTGACAAACATACAGAAAATACCAAATGGCTGTCACAGTTACCAGTGAACTGCACCTCTGCCCCCTCCTGGTTTCTTTGAGTGCACCTCCTCTCAAGCCAACACCTCTCTTTAGGGGTAGAATCACACAATTTTCCCCATGTCAGGCCCTGGGCTTCAGTCCCCTATGATCAACCATCATTACCTCAGCAGGTCTGGTTTATCTTTAGTGACTTCAGTTCTGTTCCCTCTGGGGACAATAACAGAGTTGCCCTTCTGTTTGTTTTCCAACAGCCCCCATTGAATTAAAAGCAATAAAGGTATATGGTAAACATTCCATTATCCCAGTATAAGTCTATCTCAATAACAAGGTTACATTTCAGTATTCATAGATTGTTGCATCACAGCTCCATATCCGCCACAGTGACCACAGACTTGAACTCGGTTCAAGGGGCGTAAGGTGACAGAAAGTTTTAAAGATAAGGAACCCTAGATTGGGGACAGAGAAAGGGATGAGTGCAGGAGATGTAGAAAAGGAGAGAAGTGAAGGTGGCATAGAGAAAAGCAAACTAAATGTGGCAGCAGAGGAAGAGAAGGTTCAACATTACAAATTGGCCAGTAGCTACCGAGCCATTAGAAAGCTCTAAATCGTACATCTGTTGTTGAAAGAAAAAGGCTGTTTAACACACAATGTATTGTTTTATTTCAGTTTTACAGTTTTTTAAATCGCTGTTTCTAACTAGATCACTGTAATTTTGTCATTATTATTTGTATTACTGCTGCACCTAGGAGCCCTAGTCATGGACCAGAACACCAAACAAAGACATCTAGGTCCTGGTTAACTCACTAAAATTAGTGATCGAGATTTAAAATCTTTTCAGAGGCAGATAAAGCAAAGAAAACTCAAATTTCCATCAGTATTGACTAACTATTTTAACACTCGTGTTAGGATTTGAGATTGATCACCATTGGAAAATCCCTGTTTCAGATGCCAGAAATAACCAACTGTTTCCTTAACATTTAACATTCTTGATCATTTTTCAAAAATTCCTTAAAAAAAGAATTAAATAAATTCAGAGCTTATCAGAAAATCAGGAATAGTAGTGAAGAGGTAGTGAACTTTTTGCCTAGGGTTCCATAAGGAAAATAAGCCTTATCAACAATTTTCATCACCCTTTGCATCTTTCCAAAAGTAAGGGAATCAAAATAAGCAGCATGTATTTATCAACCAACCCAAAATATAACTACAATACTGCCAAAGCCTTAACTTCAGTGGCATAACATCATGCTTTATAACTAAGCTCTGTTATTCTCTTGCACACATTAACGTTGCTGAATGTGTACTTTCTACTTCCTAAAACTCATACTTATTCTTATCACAACATTTGTTAATCACATGCAGTAACAGATTCTAAAATAGTTTGGCTCCAGAAATGTTACAGAGATTGCTGGGGTTCACAAACAGTTGAGTTGTGTTTGCTGACATACCTACTAAGGTCTGTGGAGAAAATTCTTTAAACAAGCGGTCTTTCCTGCTGATTTTATTGATTTCACATGCAGTTTTTGGTGTGATCATTTTTCTAGCCTGAAGGAGGCCAGAAACACAGACAGTTGCACAGAAAATCCACATACAATATTTTGAAAGGTGTGACAGGCTTTTAAAATTTCTTTTAATTTAATGTGGTGTACGGTAGGATGGTAAAAATTATCTTGGCTAAAGGAACAGATCCCTGCTAGCTTCAAACTGTGCAGTTCAGGGTTGTTTCCTCCCTAACGAATATAGCCAGTGCTCCATCAACAGACTATCTTGGGTAGTTTACATATTTATTATATCTGAGAACGATCTACAGTGTTCTCATTCAGTCAATTATTATATTTATGTAGCTGCTGGAGTTATGTTTCAGGTGATTCTTAAATCCTAAGTAAATAACAAAGCATGATAATTGTATCCTTTGGTTAAATTAAAACCATGATATCCATTCCTAGGACCTACAATAATCAGATATGCAAGCTGTTGGTTTGTATGTCCTATTGATTTAATATGCTTCTAATCAGTACATAAAGCTATAGGCCTGCAGTGTTAATTTTTCATATGCTTACAAAGTACCCTTTGATTTTCTGTCACGCGTTAATTACAGTGTTTTGCCATTAAATAGGAAGCTTTGTGTAAACTAATTACTAGGTAATCATTGTCTACCGCAAGCGTGCTGTTTGTACCTTTTTATTTTATTCTAAAAATGCACAGATCTCGCAGTCTGGAACCACTATACCTTCCAGCCATTAGCTCTCACTAATTCATAGCATTATTGTGTTAAGATTGTAGGAGTTGTAATTGTTGTGGTATCAGTGCTGTTAATTACCGGAGTAAACAGTTGAAATGGTGCCAAGGTCTATTGTACAAGGCAGAGAGAAGGAGGTTTAAATGTTACTTCCACCATCTGGGGACTGGAGTAGAGGCAAATGCTAGAAAACAGCAGTGAGGCAATATCAGAACTTCAGCTCCAGGGTTTTAGGCCATATGGATCTAGAATATTTTGAATCAATTGAATTTAACTGCCAGTTTTTAGCAATAACAGTGTGGAAGGAGAGGATAAAGCAAGAGCAGTAAAGAAATCTGAAAATCGTTAGTGTTATCACATGCAATAAAATGCCTGTTTGGATTATTTTAAAAATGTTTGTTTTGCTAAAATCCAAAAAGACAAGTCTAAGACGAAAAGAAGTTCAACCGTGTGTCACTTGTGAAACATGACATCGTTTTTATCATACTGCTCTGTAGGCTGTTTTGAAAAATAACTCTGCAGTTTACATGGAGTTCTTGTCAATTTACTGAGATTATCCTTTTATACTTTTTAGTATTTCATTTTTTTTAATCACATTTTTAAAATGCACATAGATTTTTTCCCCCCTGTGGAAGCAGACAAAGAGAATGGCCGATGAAATAAAGCAAATTATGTAGAGTTAAAAATATATATATTTTTTAAACTTGGAAAATCTAGTGATCTTGAGGGGGCATGAACTGAGCATGTATTCACAGGGGTCTGATATACCAAAAGTGTGCACTCAGATGCTACTCTCATAGGAATTACTGGCTAAGGCTCTGATCCTGCAAAGACTTTGCTTGTGAGTGGTTCCACATTGACTTCAAAAAATTATTTTATTTTTAAAAAAGAAAACCTTTGTTGGGGAAAATACTATTAAGAATACATAGTAATACTCCAACCTTCGATGGAGAAATGCATTTATTGGGGAAATTATTTGGGAAATTAGGACCCTATCTTGCAAAATACTTACACGTGAGCATCTCTTTAAGCACAAAATAGAAATCCTCCAGTCACACTGGTTTAAAAAAAAATCCATTGTATAAAATTGTCATAATCGCAATTAAATTACATTTGGGCTGAGTATATATCTGCATGACTATTTGATAATATCACTTTGCCTCTAAGCTCCTCTTTCTGTCTGATTTTGGGTGGCACTGGATATAGTGGTTTTATATTTAATTTCCTCCCAAATTTTGTTTTCCAAGGTGAAATCTACAAAAAAAAAGAGGTCTCTGTAGCTTGCTGCCGTTACTGGTTTAGTATCATTCAGAGGAAATAGAAGGGATCTCTCTTTCTAAACAATCCTGGTTTATTTATTTTTTTATTGGTCTGTTAGCAGATGTTGAAGTAGTTCAGGGCACAATGTAAACGTGCTTTTAAATAGAGGTATTGTAAGTAGCAAAGTATACAATGAAGCTGGAGCAATGGGGGTTTTTTGGACTAGGACAATGTTCTCTGCTTTTTTTGTGTGCATGTAGCTGAATTTAGAATTAAAAGAAGTGCTTGATCTTTATATATTGAAATCCTCAGCGTGCAGAGTGACAGCATGAGCCAGAAGAGAAAACCATGGCCCCATGTGGTGTGAAAAAAGGAACAGCAGTTTAAGTGCTGGAAAGTTGAAAGAGAACTAACCTCCTTGTTCTTGTAGTCAAGGAAAGTGGCTGTTTTGTGCTCTCATATCGAAGCATAGCATATGTGCCTCAGTTTGACAAAAAGCCTCTTGAGTCAAAGCAACCCTGTGTGCTGATCCAAAACGAAGGCCACAATAATGAGGGACGGGCCTCTCAAGAAGCAGTGAGTAGATAATACTACATAAGTAGAGAATTCTATGTAGTGTTCTCTCCATTCTACTTAATGCAAGTCAAAACCACGGTGAATTGCTTGCCATCCAGCCGAAATGGGCCATTAGCTATCAGGGAAAATTGTCTTTGCTACTTTCAGCAGATGGAGCAAATATTTTACAAAGCAATTTTACATACAAAAAACATTTGTGTTACTTGGTAATGACGGCTGTTTTACATGATGTTACCTTCTCCCAGAACATATTTTTTTAGCTCATGGAAGGCAAAATTGGCACTTTTTAATTTTAAAATTTGCAGTTAACAATTAAATGTTCGTTCTTAAACCAGCTTTTAAACTTTAAGTAGGTGTGTGGTAGGCAATGTATCACGTCCAAAACCGTTTCTGTTTTTTCCCCCAACCTTTCAAAATGTTTTTGGTCTTTAGCCTAGTATCGCTCTAGATATCCTACACCTGTCTGGACGAGAAAGAATATCCATTCTTTGTCAGTTGCAAACAAGGGAGCACTTACAATAAGGTGGGACAGCAGTCAGGACATAAGCTTTGGACTCTTTCCATGGTTGCCAGTGCTAGTAAGAATATAAAAGTAAATAGGGCCGGACATAATACAAAGCAGGGCAGATCCTCAGCTGGTATTGGCATAGCTCCATTTGTATTGTTCTTCTCTGGCCCATTCGACTTTTTGCTGTGTCGTTAGAGCCATGTTGGTCCCAGGATATGAGAGAAGGTAGCAGAGGTAATATCTCTTATTGAACCAGCTTCTGTTGGTAGAAGGTACAAGCTTTTGAGCTACACAGAGCCCTTCCTTCCTCAGGCCTGAAGAAGAGCTCTGCGTAGTTCTACCCACAGAAGTTGGTACAATAAAAGATATTACCTCTCCTACCTTATCTCTCCCATTCATCTTTACTTATCTGGGATTTCTTTCTTTGCTCTATTTGCTTCTAAGGCCCACATAGCTTCCTTTCACTCTGATTCCATCTATAAGCCCCAGGCCTTTCTCATGCACTCCGCTCCAGAGCCTCTTTCTATCCTGGGTCTCTCTTTCTATTTCTAAACCTATTTCTCTTCTCTTCTCTTTTCTCTTCTCACCAGGCTTCTCTTTGTTGCCTGATCTTTCTCAACTAGATCTGCTACCTGTTCCTTCCAGACACCCTACCTCCAGTCCTAACATCATCTCTTGTGGCTTCTATTATTGTCACACAGCCTTGCAAATTTCTATTTGCTCTAGGGCCAGGAATATTTTTTGAGGGAAAAATAATTCTTCTTCGAGTGATTGCTCATATGTATTCCACAATAGGTGTGCATGCTCGCCATGTGCACCGGTGCCGAAAGTTTTTCCCCAGCAGTACCCAGAGGGGAGTGCCCTAGCGACCCCTGGAGTGGCGCCTCCATGGCGTGGTATAAGGGGCACTGCGAGCTCCCCCCACCCTCAGTTCCTTCTTGCCACCAGTGAAGGTGCTTCGGAACTCAACACCATTTCCCAGGGCTACACCATCCAGTTTACTTCCTCTCCACCCAGCCACCCCCCGCCCCGTCCCTCCTGGGGGACCCCTCACATGAGGCTTTGCTCGAGCAGGAGGTGGGGCGGCTCCTGAGCCTAGGAGTGGTGGAAGCGGTACTGCGGGAGTTCAAAGGCAAGGGGTACTACTCCCGCTATTTTCTTATCCTGAAGGCCAAAGGGGGGCTCAGGCCCATCTTGGACCTGCGAGGCCTGAACCAGTACATGGTGAAGCTCAAGTTCTGCATGATCTCCCTGACCTCCATCATCCCCTCCCTGGATCCCGGGGACTGGTACGCCACCCTCGATCTGCAGGACGCGTATTTCCACATTCATATATTCGAGGAGCACAGACGCTTCCTCCATTTCACGGTGGGCTAGGAACACTACCAATTTATGGTCCTCCTATTTGGCCTGTCCACTGCCCTTAGGGTATTCACAGAATGTATGTTGGTAGTGGTGGCCTACCTCAGGCGCCAGGGGGGGCCAGATCTTCCCCTATCTGGATGACTGGTTGGTCAAGGGCAGCTCCCGGTCGCAGGTGCGGGATCACGTGGCGCTCCTTCTGTCCACGTGCACCACTTTGGGCCTGTTGGTAAACAACACCAAGTCTACGTTAGTCCCGCTACAATGCATAGAGTTTATCAGGGCGGTCCTGGATGCCTCGTCAGCCAGAGCCTCCCTCCCACCGGACGGGTTTGAGACCCTGAAGGGGCTCATCGACACAGTCACAAGGTTTCCTGTGATAACAGCCATAGTGTGCCTCCAGCCCTTGGGTGACATGTCAGTATGCACGTATATGGTCCGTCACACCAGACTCAGGATGTGGCCCCTCCAGCTCTGGCTGGCCTCGGAGTTCTCCCAGGCCAGGGACAGGATGGACCAAGTCCTCACGGTGCCTGAGCCAGTGATCACCTCCCTATGGTGGTGGTCCTCCCCAAGAAACATGCTCCAAGGGGTCCTGTTCGGGGCAGGGCCCTGTCGCTGGAACTAGTGTCTGACACGTCGGACCTGGGATGCGGGGCCCATGTGGGGAATGTTCAGACCCAGGGTATGTGGTTGGCTCAGAATCTGACCGTCCACATGAACGTCAAGGAGCTCAGGGCGGTTCGGCTGGTGTGCATGGCCTCGATGTTCTACATCAACAGGCAAGATGGGGCCCAATCCTCTGCTGCGAAGCCCTCAGGCTGTGGGTTTTTTGTATAGCCCATGACATCTGCCTACAGGCCTTTCATCTGCCGGGCACCCGGAACACGCCTAGACGGATCGCTTGAGCAGGGACTTCTTCTCTCAGCATGAGTGGTCTCTCCACTCAGAAGTGGTGCACAGACTTTTCCAAGTGTGGGGAACTCACTATCCGTGACTCGGCAGAACCGTTTCTGTCCCCGGTTCTGCTTCAAGGGGGCGCTGGGATGGGGTGCTATCTCCGATGCCTTCCTCCTATCCTGGTCAAGCCAGTTTCTCTATGTCTTTCCCCCATTCCTGCTGATCGGCAAGATCCTGGAAAAGATAAAGATGAACAAGGCCCAGGTCCTTCTGATTGCCCCAGGATGGCCTAGGCAGCATTGGTACGGGACCCTTACGGGCCTGGCGGTCACCCTGCCGTGGCCGTTGCCATCCCACCCGGACCTGCTCTCCCAGGACCAGGGACACCTCCTCCACCCCAACCTGGCGGCACTCCACCTCATGGTGTGGCTGCTCAGTGGTCAGGTAGGGAGGAAAGGATGTGCTCAAAAGGGGTTTAGCGCATCTTCCTAGAAAGCAGACGGCCCTCCACGCACCGAACCTACTTGGCAAAGTGGTCTTGGTTTTCCAGATGGGCAGACGAGCGGGGCATTTCCCCGGTGGCCACCCCGATCCAGTTTATTCTGGATTACCTCCTTCACCTTAGAGCCCAGGGCCTGGCTCCCTCGTCAGTCAAAGTGCACCTGGCAGCCATATCGGCCTTCCATGCGCCGGTGCAGGGCCACACGGTATTCTCCCATGCTATGACTGGCCAATTCTTTAGGGGGTTGGATCATCTCTTCCCATATGTTAGGCCCCCCAGTCCCACAGTGGGACCTAAATCTGGTGTTGGCCCGTCTCACAGGGCCCCCGTTTGAGCCACTAGCCGCATGCTCCTGGTTACACCTCTCATGGAAGGTGGCCTTCCTGGTTATGATCACGTTGGCTAGGTGGGTCTCGGAACTCAGGGCCCTGACCTCCGAGCCCCCGTACACGGTATTTCATAAAATAAGGTCCAGCTCCGCTCACACCCTTCATTCCTCCCGAAGGTGGTCTCCGCCTATCACATGGGTCAGGACATTTTTCTGCCGGTCCTCTGCCCCAAGCCCCATGCATCCAGTGAGGAGCGCCATCTCCACATGCTGGATGTGAGACGGGCTCTGGCTTTTTACCTGGAGCGGACTAAGCCCAGGAAAGTCCTTGCAATTGTTCATCGCCTTGGCCGAGCGCATGAAAGGTCAGCCGATCTCCACTCATCGTCTCCAATTGGATCACCTCATGCATCTGTACCTGTTATGACCTGGGAATCCTTCCGCCACCAATTGTAAAGGCGCACTCGACTAGGGCGCAGGCCTCGTTGGTTGCCTTTTTGGCCCATGTCCCCATTCAGGACATTTGTAGGGCTGCCACGTGGTCTTCAGTTCACACGTTCACCTCGCATTATACGATTGTCTCTCAGACCAGGGAGGACGCCAGGTTTGGCAGGGCCGTTCTCCATCCCAAGAGGTTGTTAACTCCTTCCCACCTCCAACAGATAAAGCTTGGAATCACCTATTGTGGAATACACATGAGCAATCATTCGAAGAAGAAAAGACAGTTACCTTTTCCGTAACTGGTGTTCTTCGAGATGTGTTGCTCATGTCTATTCCACATCCCACCCTCCTTCCCCTCTGTCAGAGTTGTCTGGCAAGAAGGAACTGAGGGTTGGGGCAGCACGCAGTTCCCCTTATACCGAGCCATGGAGGCGCCACTCCAGGGGTCGCTAGGGCGCTCCCCTACCGGTACTGCTAGGGGAAAATCTTCCGGCACCGGTGCACGTGGTGAGCATGCACACCTATTATGGAATAGACATGAGCAACACATCTTGAAGTTACAGAAAAGGTAACTGTCTTTTATTTTTCTTGCTCATCCTTCATTATGGTAAAGAGCAGGCAAGCAGACTTTGTGCCTGAGCTTGTCATGTAAAGTGCAACAACAAAAATCTGTGCCGACCCTTTTTTGCTGGCACTGAGAAACATGAGCTAAGAGGTTAACTGCTGTAAACCTATAATTCTGCATCAGTCTGAGGCCACAGTTGAGATAGCAAGAGCAAGTTCTGCTGAGCTACTGTCCAATTTAAATAAAATTGTCATGAAGATCAGAGACTTTTTTTAAAAGGTCTGGCTTCATGAGTAAATGTCTGACCTACTGGTTTGAGGGGGTTTGACTTTTATTTTAATGTATTCTCTCCTCCCTGCTATACTTCCTTGTAGTTGGCAGTATTACCACTCTAGGGGCACACAGTGCTGGAGGTGCTTCAGCTAGGGACTAGATTATTAAGGGAACTTCAGGTGGGTTTGATCCCACTTCTGCTGAGAAAATTTGGAAAATGTGATGGTTTGTTTTAAAGCCACCTCCTTCTCCCTATGAGTTGATTTTCCTTCGTCATTGTCATAGCTGGGAGACAGTATTTCCTTGGGACTTTGCAGGTGAAAGCTCTGGAGGTGAAGGGGCAGCTTCTCATCACTACTTTCTGGGTTTGGTTGGCTAAGAAAGACCAAAGCCATTTATTGATCCCTACAAGTTTTCTAGGAAATTGAACAATATCTCACTAGAGTGCAGCATCAAATGCTTCCAAAAGGTGTAGTAGTGTGAAAAAGAATGTTTGATCATCTTCCATGGCTAAGGGGAGACCATTCGCTAGCACCATTCTATGCTTTGTCATGGTCTAAACCCTAGCTAGCAGGGTTCAAGAATATTAGTGGAGATCAAGTATTGCCAGAGTTGGCATCTTTCACCAGCGTCTTAATCAGCTAGCTCAGGAACTGGCGTCTGGCCACTGGGCAGTAGTTAGTAAGATCAGTTGTAGCAAGTGATGACTTGTTGAGTATCAGTTTGAACCCTTTGCAGAAATGTCAGTCATCTCTGTGTTATTAAGGGTGCAGAGTGGTTGAGGAAAAGAGCTTAGTGACCTATTTCTAACCTATTTGCAAGGAAAAATTGAGTATTCAAAAGGGGAAACAGTTATAAAATACCGAGCAAGTGGCTTCATATTCCTTAACATTGTTGCAATGGAAAATGTTAACACGACTCTATCGCATGCCAATAATTGAGATTTGTATTTATACAGATGTGGTCCCAGTGTCCCAAATACCACAACACACACTGGAAGGAATTTTAGATTTTTTTAAATCAATTTATGAAAATCTTTTCAGTCCACATCCCACATATCTGTGTGTGTTTGTTTTTTAAATTGCACCATGCCCAAAGTCATTAGCTCTAAATGATCAGGCTCAGTGTGATGGAGGTATTGCTGAACCTACTGAGA
Organism: Chrysemys picta bellii; assembly: GCF_011386835.1. Classification (NCBI taxonomy): domain Eukaryota; kingdom Metazoa; phylum Chordata; order Testudines; family Emydidae; genus Chrysemys; species Chrysemys picta. The sequence continues at coordinate 4,622,177 of NC_088800.1, read as the reverse complement.
TGTGCATATTGATTTGTAGCTCTGACCTCTCAATGGCATTAATCACTGAAAAGAAAACTTCTGTCTACTGCGTTGTATTTATATTAATTGTATAGGTAACAATACAGTTGTTTTGAGATGGTTGCCCCATCTCAAAAAAGATGTATTAGAATTGGAAAAAGTACAGAGATGGGCAACAAAAATGGTTAGGGGAATAGAAAAGCTTCCCTATGAGGAGAGATTAAAAAGACTGGGACTGTTCAGCTTAGAAAAGAGACAACTAAAGAGGGATATGATGGAGGTCTATAAAATCATGCATGGTGTGGAGAAAGTGAATAAGGAAGTGTTATTTACCCCTTCACATAAGAACCAGGTTTAAAGCAAACAAAAGGAAGTAGTTCTTCACAGAACGCACAGTCAACCTATGGAACTCATTGCCAGCGGATGTTGTGAAGGCCAAAAGTATAAGTGGTTTCGAAAAAGAATTAGATACGTTCCGAAGGATAGGTCCATCAATGGCTATTAGCCATGTAGTCAGGGACACAACCCCATACTTTGGGTATTCTAAAATCCCTGACTGCAAGAAGCTGGGACTGGATGACAGGGAATGGATCACTCAATAAATTGCCTGGTTCAGTTCATTCCATCTGAAGTGTCTGTCAGAAGACAGGATAGGGGGCTAGATGGATCATTGGTCTGACCCACTATGGCCATTCTTATGTAACCATTAGCGCTCTCAGTTTCTTGGGATTGTTATATTTAAAAGCAAAACACAAGCCCTGATGAACTCAATTGGTCTTTGCTCACTGTTCTGATGTTTTAATCATCTTGAATTCCCTGGTACAGTTCCTGCTTAGATGACTTTGCTTTATGTCACTGTTTGGCTACAGTTCTGATCTTTGACCTCACAGTTTGGAAGAGGAGTAAATCACACCATTAGTGTGGTTGTCTGCTCAGAGGGAGACCTAATCACCTGCAGTTACCATTGGTATTTTCGATCGTAGAGTAGCTGCTCTTAGGAACTCCAGTTTGTATTATAGGCTGGTATGAGAAACTTAAGTTGAAGATGAAAAAGAGTTCTTTTTTGGTGGCATTATTGATATGGGCATTACTTTTAAGAATTAAAGTGCAAGTCTATCGTACAAGGAAAGAACCATTCTCTTGGACAGGAATGTCCCATGCCTGAACTGGTCAAAACCAAACACCTTGTACTCTGCACAAACGTCAATAGGCAGCCAATGCAAATCCCACAGTGTTAATGCAATAGTCTCACAGCAAGAAACCTCACTCAACAAGCAGGCTGCTGCATTGTGTACCAACTTCAGTTTCCAGATGGATTTAAGGTGTAGTGGTATGCTGAGAGCACTGCAGAGCAGACAATTCTAGAGGTGACTAAAGCATGGGTAACAGTAGCAAGACCAGCATCCGAAACACGTCCCAGCCTCCAAACCAGACACAGATAGAAAAATATAAAATAAAAAACAATCAGTGGGACAACTCAAGGAGTAAGGGACTAGTCAGTGTGGGTGACCGAACGTGGGCCCAGGATTAGGCTGAGGGCCAGCAGTAAGCAACGTCTTTCCTGTAAACTTGCTCTTGTGTTGTGTTCTTCTCACACAAGACGTAGACCACCAGACCTCTGTCTGATGTGGATCCTGGACTGGATACTGCGGAGGAAGGACGAGCTGATAAATGAAACGTCATGTGCCAAATGATGCAGTTGGTTTCACTGGCCCAAAATAGCCCAAATCTATTAACCTTCAGGGCACCCTGCAAAACCCATGTGTTATGCTCAGGCTTTGGAAGAGCAGGGAACAGGCTGAGAGGTGGTAATTTGGGCAGAGGTCGATGGTATTGTGTTATTTCAGGCTAATCATCTGGGATGGTTTTGGCTGTGGGTGAAATGTTGTGCTGCTAAATTTATTTATTTATTGACGATAAGTGTTTTTTAAAAGGTTTGTCAATGGCACCTAGAACCAGCGATAGACATTTAAAATATATATACTTCCAAGGTCCTTATATCACCTGCACTGTGTAACATCTGAGCACCTCACCGTTTTTAATGTATTTACCCTCACTACACCCCTGTGGTATAGGGCAGTGCTATTATTCCCATTGTACAAATGGGGTCTGGAGGCACAGAGAGGCTAAGTGACTTGTCCACAGTCACACAGGAAGTCTCTGGCAGAGCATGGAAACCAGATCTCCCCATCCCAGGCTGTTGCCCTTAGCCTCTGGGCCATACGTCCTCTGCTACCTTTTGTAGATAAATCCAAAATTAATAGTATTAAATATGAATTAAAGAACCCCTTTATGTCCCATTGCATGTTATGGAAGTAACAGGATTGATTGCTCATGTAGAGTAGTGGTTTTGTTCATGTTTATAGAGTGTTAATCACAAAGTTATACTGAGCACCTTCCAAGGCCAAAACAAGATCAGGGCTCAGATTGTTGCCAGGATCGGCGGATAAGTGGTCCTCTGCTGGAGCATGGGACATTTCTCATTTCAAGAGTATGTAAAACGGAAAGAAAGAGACCCAGGGAAAGCATGAAAGTGCTTATGAAGCAGCAAGAAAGAGGGGCTCGGGGCTTTAGAGTCAGGGTCCTGGCACTTTACGTACTTGCTCACCTCTGGGCCTCTTGAACAGCAAAGACAATGGAGTTAGTTTTTGCCAAGATATGTTTGATGGTTTTTGTGGTAATACTGGGCGGGACTGAGGCTATTTTATATCCTATAATATGAAAAATCAAATTCCAACCAAAGCTAGAGAGCCATCAACCAATCCTCTAGTTTGCTTGTCTGACAAATTGTAGAGATTTACAAGGATACCTCCCATCGTAAATACACTTTGTGTGTAACGCTACCAACCTTGTATGGGCTCACCCAAATTCATGATGACTAGAATGCTGAGTTTTGCCTTGAGTATAAAAGTAAAAGAGTTAGGAGGAGTATTATTGGAAACCATAGCCATTTTAACACTCTCTGTTTTAAAATACACATATCGTAGAAGTTATCGACTGTTGATATTGATCACTAAGCCATGACCAAGGCTTTTATGTCATTTACAATCACAAGGTCATGTTACTGATAAAAGCGATAATAGAATAGATGCTACGCTGAAAACAAATCAGCCTGTCAGAAAAAAAGACTGTTTTGGATAAATGTAAGGAGAAAAATTTAAAAAGCCTGTCTGACTGTGAGTAAACAGTAACCACTTTTTTTTTTTTTTTGGTGCCTGTTGGAGGCCTGGTTTTTAATCACCCCACAAGCAGTTTTCATTTCTGTAGTAAAATTGCTTGTGGTTCTATTTAATTTGTTTCTGCAGGAGCCAGCTTTGGTGAAGATCTCCCAGGAGCTCCCGGGCCTTTTAGCACAGCACGCACAGCCAGTCAATGAGAAACGATTTCCTACATGGGAAAAATTCCTCCAAACATTTCTTAGTCAAGGTAAATAAGACTGCAAAGTTCCTGTTTAGTATTATAATGGGTAATTATACCATACTGTATACCGTCTTCTTGTTAATCTCGGGCTTGTTTAAAAATTTCTTATTTCCACATTATATTTAACTGTCCATTTAAGAATTCTATATAGGCAGTTATTCTATCATTCTTCTTTCCTACTCACGTGTTTAACCTGAACATTGAAGCTACCTCTCCTACACTATTCTGAGTGAATAAGGACCAACCGGTTTAATTTTGTGTTCATATATTGGAGCTTATGTTGCCTTTGGCAAAGAAGCTCAGCAGGAAATGTCAGCATGTGGACTTGTGGCATCCAAAACTATAAGTAGTTCAGTCCTCTGAGTTATTGGTCAGGAAACAACTGTGGGAGTGTGGTTTTGCCATCCTGCTGGACCAGAAAGTGAGTTGCATGTAGCACTGGTTGCCTACTGAGGGGAGGAATTCGCAAGGACCTTATAACCCCCAAGCCATTCTTCTGTCAGGCATGTTTAGTAAGTTTCTGGAGTGAAGTGCCCTGCAGTTATATTAAATTTGATACATTCCATGGATTTCATTATCTGTAGAAGAGTCAAGGGTAGATCAGGATTCCCATTTGAAAATGGTTTTGGCAAAAGAGCACCCACTGTCACATTTAGGAATTGTATAAAAAACATGATCATTTATCATAGCTGAATCAAATATTATATAATAGGCAACAGTAAGTTAACACAGAATGCCAAATAATCCTGTTAATGCTCTCCCTATGAACAGCTATGGCGTGTTGTTATTTAGAGAACATACACTCAGGAGCGGCACCAGGGTTTTTGGCGCCCTAGGCGGGGGTCCTTTCGCACTCCCGGTCATTGTTGGCAATTCTGCGGCGGGGGGGTCCTTCCGTGCTCCCGGTCTGCGGGGCACTTCGGCGGCGGGTCCCGGAGCGAGTGAAGGATCCGCTGCAGAATTGCCGCCGAAGACCCGGAGTGCGGAAGGACCCCCCGCCGCAGAATTGCCGCCGAGGGCAGCAAAATGTCGCCCCCCCCCCCCAAATCCTGGTGCCACAGGCGACCGCCTAGGTCGCCTAACTGGAAGCGCCGGCCCTGCATACACTTTCCAAGAGATGTATGGGGGTTAGCTACACAGTTCTTATTACATTTATTTATTTAAGGCATTTCTGTAGCAGTCCGCACCATAGTGTCTGAGTGCAATAGATGTGGTTGGCTGAATTCTGTGCGGCTCTGAAAATGCTGGAGTTTGAATTCTGTTACAAGTCTAACAAAAAATTCCTTTCTTACCAGGCGGTGTGATAGAAGCCTTTCCACCCTCAGAAAATGTCACCAACCTTACAGTGGATATGCTGATAGAGCCAATGGGAGACATAAGAATAGTTTCATCCGGAGATCAGATCCATGCAGATGGTCCTTTGCAATCATCTGGCACCACTGTTCCACAGTGTTCAGTTGATCCAGCAGTTCTTAATTCATTATGTTTAAAAATTGGAGAGGCCTGCAAATCTAGAGGGGTGCTTGGCTACTTCTCAGTTGACCTTGTAACTTTCATCCACCCGCAAACAATGGAGCAGCAGGTGAGTTGGACAGAAATACATTACCACATAGTGTACCAGAAGTATTTAGAAATATCTGAAATCCCACAAGACTCTAGCACGGTGTTTCCCAAACTTGGGACGCCGCTTGTGTAGGGAAAGCCCCTGGCGAGCCGGGCAGGTTTGTTTACCTGCCACCTCCACAGGTCCGGCCGATCGCAGCAGCGGCCAGTACGTTCCTCGGCCCACGCCGCTTCCAGCAGCTCCCATTGGCCTGGAGCAGCGAACTGCGGCCAGTGGGAGCTGCGATCGGCCGAACCTGCGGACGTGGCAGGCAGGAGCGGCGCCAGGGTTTTTGCCGCCCGAGGTGGCAGAGCTTCTCCTCTGAGCATTCAGGGGGCCTGGGGTCTTCAGCGGCGGGGGTCCTTCCGCTCCGCGTCTTTGGGGCACTTCAGCGGCCCGGAGCGAGTGAAGGACCCACCGCTGAATTTCCTCCGAAGACGTGGAGCGGAAGGACCCCCCGCCGCCGAATTTCCACCGAGGGCGGCAAAATGCCACCCCCCAAATCCTGCCGCCCTAGGTGACCACCTAGGGTCGCCTAGTGGAAGCGCCAGCCCTGGCGGCAGGTAAACAAACCAGTCCGGTCCGCCAGGGGCTTTCCCTACACAAGCCGCGTCCCAAGTTTGGGAAACACTGCTCTAGCAGATCATGTTAAAGGCATTACATTTAAAAACTCATTGAGCTAATCAACTTTTCCCCTGCAGACAAATTCTGACACTTCTGTGCTTCCAATTCTCCATCTCTAAAATGGGAATAATACTTCCACCTGGAGCTTTCGTGAGCCTTAGTTCAGTAATACTGTATTTGAAAGTGTTTTGAGTTCTTTGGATAGAAACTGCTGTACAAGTGCAAAATAACTTTTTCATAAATGTAGTGGTTGTGAAAGTTACCAGAAAGATGGTGGTAGAGATTTAACTCCAGAGATCAGGTTCCACGCAAGCAATGCAAGTGCAAGTGTCACACTCCTCTATTAACGTGCCTAAACCATCATCTAGAGGAACCTCCTTCAGTCACTCTACCAATTCAATCGTTGGTTCATTTCAATCCAGGCATCTCTCTCGAGACTGACTACAAGGGTTCCAGTAGAACCAATGATAATGATGGGTTTTGTGATGTGGAATTTTTCCACTCTGTACTGTTCTGAAATCCCCCGCTCATTTTGCTCAGCTGATCACTGATTGGATCGTTGTCACAGGCTGATGATTCCTGTGTTGTACCAGCCTGGTCCTGATTTGAAATGGTGACATAGAGGTCTGATGCACTATATTTAATTGCCAATTTCTGAGCCATCTACCCCTCCTCCCCCCAATTAATATTTTTAAGGTAAAGTGTTGGTATTAGCAGAAGGTTGACTAGTTTGAACCTCGTTTTTTTCTCTTAAAAATTCTATGGATTATGGTATGATACGCTGAATTACATCAATAAGAGCGTAGGTCCTGAAGGTTCTGCTCAATTCTGCAGAAAGGAGTCATTCTGTGGCTGCAGAATTGTGGAATAGATGGGGCCCTGACAATATACTTTCCCCCCATCCAGCCTTCTGAGGCAAGGTCTGAGAAGAAGAGTTGGCTCTGTACCGTGCCCTGCAGACTCATGCCCTCTCTGATGAACTGTGGAAGTGAGTTTCAAGGTACAGTGAGTTACACTGAAAATACCCTGGCACCAGCTTCCAGATATTCAGATTTAGACAGTGTAAGATGAAGTGATATTGACTGATCTCAGCTGTTGCAGCGGTACGTCGGGTGAGAGGTAGTCTTTCAAAGAGCCAGGGCCAAGCAAAGTTGGGTTTTAGACTGGGCTTTTAATAGGGCAATTCCTTGAATTACGCCTAGAAGCGACTGTACTAGGAAGCCCAGTGTAGTTTTTGGAGCTGTGGTGCAATGTGCAACCTACAGCAGGCACAAAGCAGCAGATGAAGTAGATGAGAGCGGTGACCAAACAGAATCCTGTGGAACCCTGCCTGGGAGAGCCCTTACTGTGAATGAGCAATGGCTTGTCTTTAAAGAGGTAAAATCAGAACTGCTCAAGTAACTCCATCTACCCCTGCCTGAGTCTGCAAGGCAATCAGTGAAACCTCATTGTCAGCTGTATCAGACTTCTGACAAGGCGAAAAGTAATGTAATAAATCCACCAGGCAGAGTATCAGTTCCAAAACACGCTGCTACCTACAGCAGCTCGGAGAGAAAGAAGAGTAGTTAGGACCACAGTCTTTCTTATAAACCATCCCACTCAACATCCAGATTCCTCAGGGGGTGTGCTGCTCTAGTAGTCGCTTCTTTCCAGATGGTCTTAAGCTTGCAGCACCAAGGAACCCACAATCAAGAGCACGGATTTACAGCAGCAGTGTACACACAACTCCAATTAGAGGTGAGTTACCCTCTTTAGAGCATATTTTTGGGATGGGGCACTGCATCAGCAGGTTACAAAGGAATTATTTCGAGTGCGTGCTGAAAACAATGATACAATTTTTGATTTCATTATTTTAGTATCTTTTCTGGAAGGGCTCATAATGCAAACGACCTATCTAATTTTATTAGCTTGAAACATGATGAAAATTGGTAACTCTTGTTCCATATTTATTTCCTTTTCCTTCTGGCATGAACAAGGCTGATCAGCTTTGACAAAATTGTGGGACAAAATATTGATCTTGTCATGTGTTTTGCTGATTTTGAGTAATCTTGCATTTGTTTTGTTATACGGTCAGATTTCTCTGTCATTATGAACTCATCCACCAAAAAACATCCTAATAACCAAATTCCGACTACTCTGAATATTTTCTTCTTTAAAAGAAAGAAAATCATGTTGTTATATTAAAAGGGGAATTGAGATTAAGGGATTTTGCAATTTACACAATTGGCCAACAATGAAAGCCAGGTTTAGAGACCGAAAACTAATGATAAAACTTTAACAAAAGGTGGAGCCTTTGCAGGTTGTTGTGAGCGCTGCTATACAGTTATTGGGTACAAATACACATGTTCAAAATCAGGAAATATATCAAAATACTAAAGTCCCAGAACCCAAACCTGTTTACATCACAAATTGACAGCGTCTCCCTGTCTGCTGGCTCCTTTCCTATTGACTCCTGATTGTAGAAACTCCTAATTATCAATGCAACGGTGTTGTCTTCCAAGGGGCTCAGATAATTAAGGCTCTACTATATTTATAAGGTGCAACTGCATATATTAACATATGTATTTAATAGGGTAAATTATGCAGCATGGTTGGGGTTTTCAAAGGACCTTAAAGGAATGGCATGCCCAAATCCATTCAATGGAATTAGTGCACCTACTTCCCACAGGCTGCTTTGAAAATCCCAGCCTATGTGCTTTGTGAAAAGAGGAGGGGGAAAGGCCTAAATACAGGGTTTCATTTATAGCCCAGAAGTTACTACAGGGTGGTATCTGTTGGCAAAAGTTAACTCTCTGTAATGGCACCACTGTTATGACCATCATGTTCTATTGTAAGTGTAGAGGAAACTGTGTGGTGGCTGATCGCAGATGTTAACTTTGAAATGGGGACCACTGTATATACATGACCCAAAATATATATGTGCTCAAGTGGTGTGATTTGGATTGTCCTGGAAATTAGCCACATTGGATTACTTCCATGAAAAGTTTAAAAACAAACAAATAAGAACAGATTTAAAATTTTTATTAAAGTGAATGTTTAAAATTAAATATACACAAGTTAAGAGGGAAGGTACTGTACATCTGGGGTCAGGCTTGGGTTTGGTTAAAGGCTGAAATCCTGTCTCCACTGAAGTCAGCAGGAGTTTTGCAATTGACATCAATGGAGACAGGATTCCATCCAAATACAGAAACACTTTCTAGATCATATTAAGGTTGTGGCACATTCTGACAGAAGCCAGGAAAGTTACAATTAATTAATGCTGTTTGTTCTTTTATTATTCCTGTCTGTTCTCTCTTGTTTTCCCTCCCAATGATTCTACCTTAAAATTTCCTCCATTTGTCAGCTTGTACCACAACTTTAGCATTATTTAAGCACAGTTTTTTAAACTTAATTAGATATAGAGGCAATTAATGATGCCATCTGTCTTGTTGTGTGTGTGAGAGAGAGAGATTACACAAAAGATTGTGCTTCTGAAAGCACTATTTTTTGGCAAACAAGAAATCCTATTAGACTCTTAGAACGCTCTCACGCTAATTTCAGAAGTACCGATTTTAATGCAGTAGCTGAAAGGCTCAAATAAATTTTCAGGAAGCACTGTATACTTAGGCATCCTTTCAAAGTTATATTTTACAGAAAATATCAAATGATCTATTGTTTTTTCAGTAAAACTAAAAATTAAAGATATAATTGAACATCTGTTACCAGTACAGTGTAACAGTATTTAAATACTTTAAAATCCCTGAAACCTTCATAAAGTTATATGTATCTTTTACATAAACACAACTCTTCAAGCAATGTGAGGGGCCAGATTTTCAATTGTGGGTGAAATGGGTGCGAACCCACACTTCGGGCATGAGCAAAAACCCCTGCATTTGCACATGCAGACTGAGGTGTGTGTGTGTGTGTGTGTGTGTGTGTGTGTAAAAAATAAAATAAAAAAATAAAATAAAAAAAAATAGATTTTTAAACTCCATATTTCTCTCTTCCAAGCATGGTTTAAAATCTTTCACTTCATTTTTCAAGACAGTTAGTGTTAGCAAGTATTTCCTTGCAACATCCATATTTTGTCATGTTGTTTTGTGTCTCATTTATGTTGCCTCCGTATATGAGATGCAGTAGCAAACAGGTTAATCTCTATATGCTGAATAAATAACACAGACTGTCGATCAAACAAGCGGAACAATCCCAGGTTAGTTATCATTGCTGGCTGATATCATAGAAAAACTTGCATTAATATTGCAATGATAAAATAGTCAAGATTTGACTACAGCCTAAGGTCTTGCAGCGGTCCTTGAGGAGGCGCATTAGAATAGAAGACCAAGAGTCTATGGGCCAGATTGTGATTGTCCTGTGTGGGAGTGGGACACAAACACTGCTAGGAGCCTTGCCCACCTCATCAGGCTCACCATGCCAGGGCCTGTCACAATCAAAGAGCCTGTACTTAGGGAAACAGTGGGACCTTTCCTCCCTTGCAGCCTGTGGGGTGCATATTGACCAAGAGAAGATGAGAAGGAGGACATGGTCTCACCCTTATCCCCTGGCCATGTCATCATTTGAAAGGATGAGTTCACCGGGCCATGTGATGGCTTTGTGCCTCCCTGGGGTGCAGTCCTTCCCATAGTTTCCGTGACGGGGCAGCTCTGCACCAGGTCGATGTCTTAATGGTGCAATTTGAACAGAATGCACAAGGAATCCTAGGCTGAAAGGTACAGAATGATTTAAGGTGTATTTTCCTCTTGCTCCTTGGAGTGTGTTGTGCACTCAAGTCCCCTGCTTTGAGATGAGAACACATCGCTTCATACAAGACTATAGCCTTTTCAAATATACAAGGTCTGCCTGCTTATACTGAATGCAATTTAGTGTCCGACAATTTAATGTGTGATAGAAATGCTTGTTTCTCTTGGTCCCTCCAGTCTGTTCAAGTCCCCTCTCAGCCCAATCCTTAGCCACTGAGCTCTTCAATCTGTCATGAACTGGGCACTTTCCAAAGTTAGCACACAGTTTGCTTTATGTGTTGTCAGATGTTCACCCCTCCCATGCCGTCACCCCTGCGAGAGGGATCTCCAAGGCTCCCTTGGCGCAGACTCTGTTCCTCTCTCATCCCCTCTCCTCCGAGATCCTATCTTTAGCAGACATCCTTCCGGGGGAGTCACCACTTAGAGGCCTCACACCTTAGGGAGGCTCAGCAGCTCCTGAACAAGCCATATCTCCCACCCAAGCCGTGGGACCAATGGATGAGGGAACATAGCAGACACGTATCCTCACTAACCAGGGTTTGGGAACACACTAAATTGTGAGGGAAGGGATGGGATTCCTTTCAGCCCTGAATCTGAACCAGATTTTTAGATAGTTGAAGAGTGAGGCAAGATGAGGCCTACCACTGAATGCATTGTGCCCTCTCCCTCCCCTTCCCCCCGCCCCCGAGCCTCAGAATTTAGCACTAGAGTAAGTTCAGGACTGAGTCTGCTGCAAGGAAACGCACCACTACCACTGTTTGATGGAAACGCCCAGGGAGTGACATTGCCCGAGAGCTGTAGACTTGACAGAGCTCTCTGCTTGCCTCAGGATTCTACCTTCTTCCAAGTGACACATCTCTGTCTATGTGCTGTGAATCACCCGTTTGGGGAAGAACAAAAATACTGGAAGTGCATGACTTGGACAGATTGGATCGCTCCTGATTTCATCCTTCTCCATTTTCCAACTTCACCTTTTAAGGGCTGGGCGTTGCCCCCTCTGAATAATGTCCAACACAGTGTTGATGACATGTCAGTCTCTTACCATGGATCCTGCTCCTGTACATACTTACACACATGTGATCCCACTCCGCTGCATGGGCATGCTCACGTGTGTAAAGTTTCTCATGCACATATTTGGAGGACCTGGGACATAGATCGCTTCTTCTCAGATTACAAATTTCTGCTTCCTATGCACGGGTAGTGAGAGTGCCCTGGATCAAGCTGTTCTGATCAAGACTTTTCTTCACCACTAGATGATATTCTGCACATAAATTAAGACCTAATTTAAAAGCTAACTAATCTTTTATGTAAGCAACAACAGTCCAGGCACAGGGCATGTCCTGGGGATTAATGACCAGCTGAGAGCAGTTGGTGGCCCAAAGCAAACCATCACTCACTTTCTGTGCACTTACAAAGAATTAATACCTACCTTATTGGCTAGTCAGATCACAAAAAATAGGGGTATTGTCTGCAATTCAGATATTGATGGCATATCAAATGCCTTCTTGTTTAATGAAGCAACATAAGGAGAGGGATTCTCCATCACATTATTACTATCTGTACACCACTGCTTGAAAGCCCTGGAGCTGGCCTGGGAAGAATTCCACTGGCAAACGCACTCTGTAGAACAGCTAGAGGCTACCCTGCACAGGCCCAGCACGTCACAGGTGAGGGAAGAGAGCAGTCCAGTTGGGAGGAGTGCACTGTAATTTAGAGCAGGCAGGGGCCGCTCTAAATTAGGTTGAGGATGACAGAAACCGCCAGAGCAGCTCCCAAAAGCGAGGGTGCTAAAGTGGTTGAAAGCCACCTTTGCGCATTTTCTTTCTTCTGGACTATGCCTCTCTATGCTGCGCTTCCAGGAGGCACAGCACAATTTCAGCCAAATGATCTGAGCATCTCTGTATATTCCAAAGCATGAGAGAGACATTTGTATCACTGATTTGACTATTTATTGCTTTGGGGTATTGATTCATATTAATAATTTATTTACAAAACATCCTTCTGCCAAAACACTTGGGGCACTGCAAAACACGATCAAAATACAATCCACATGCTTTGAAAACCCACCCTTGCTAAAAAATCACAACAGCTGAGGGAGATCTGATAGCAAGAGAAAGAAAAGAGGAAGAAATGTAATAGTGATGGGAATAGAAATAAGGCACCACACTGATAAGATGGAAGAGATCAGAAGAAGACTATTGGGGGGTGGGGTTCTGACCTTAATTTAAAAAAAAAACAAAACCAAAGATTGAAAACAAAATCTTTAACAAAGCTGCTATAAACTGTGTATAGTTGATGAGTCTCTTACTATCAAGGAAGCTAGAGGCCTTTAAATTCTGTTTTACCTTGCTTGACAAGCTCTGTTTTCTTTTTTGTTTGTATAAGTGCTCTGTTTTCAAGAGTTTTATAAAGGCCAAAGTCAGTCTCCAAACAGATAAATAAGGTAATGGTATTTATTGGTGAAAACAAACATTGTAAAATGTATACAGATCTGTGGGCACATATTGTGGGCTATAGAATACAAAAATAAATATTGACACATCCAGAAATTATGCTTGAATGCAGTCATGGAAACAACAGAGCTTAAATGTGTTCTTTGAGAGAGGAAATATTAGTAAAGAGAAGCATTTATATTTTGGGTGGTGCAAACAAAGTGATTCCTTGTGTACTTTTCATCACAGACTCCAGCATGGCTCACAGCAAATGCTATTCTAGTAGGAGTTAAAAAGTCAGAAAACAATATGTTTCATAAATGACCAAAGTATTATTTTTTATGGTAAAGCATATGCAAGCCCATTCTGTACAAATTACATAGCAACGCAGGGTTAAGGAGCTTACCTGACATTTGTACCGTGCCATTTTTCAAAGATTGCAGCAAACTTTATATAAAAGGATCATTGAAATACTGCCACTTCTGGGGGTTAGAAGGTGGCATTCCCATTTGAACACTACATAACAGTTTAGGAAATATCGGGGAAGTATGCCTTGTCTAACTTACTGTTACAAAGGAAAATTTTATGTAGGCCATTAGCCAATGGAATTTAGCTTGAACACCTCACCAAGGGTGCCACCTCTACTGTGAGAAATGTGAGGTGATTTTTAAGGATAGCAGTGGCCAGAATATTTGTTTGAGATCTCACCTGGAATGATGGCACTCAAACAACACTGTCCTTCCTTAAACCACTGTAACACCTGGAAGGAAGGATACCACCTAATGACTCAATGACTTTTCTTAGACATTCACTATTGACCAGGCCTGACGGTGCTTAGCTTAAGATCTGATGAGTGCACAGAGCTACGATAGTGCAAGTGAGCACTGGATTTTCTTAACTTTACTATTCATAATCTTTGCATCCATACAATACAATCTTACTAAATACTGATTTCATATTTGTTCATCTAGTAAACTCTACCCTCTTTCTAAATACTGTACGTTATAGTTGAATCAACATTTATTTAGCATTTTTTGAAGGAAGTTCAATAATAATCTTTGAGCTAAGATCTGGTCTAAGTGTTAATCTTCGTTATAGTTATCCTGGTTTGCACTGGTGTTACTAAGAGCAAAATTAGACCAGGTCTCTATACCTGTTTTATGAATCATTACAAGAAATTTAGACAATTAGTAGCATTCTTCAGAAATCTGCATTTCTGAAATGTGCTTCTTGTAGTAGTACAGAAAAGGCTAGCAGAGATTCAGAATTCTCCTGCAGAATAATTGCAATGATCTCTTGTGTTGGACAGTTCTGAGTTGCAGAGTATGGAAAGTTAATATGTAGAATTATAAAACACCTAGCTGAACATGAGATGATAGGGGGCAAACCGGCATGGCTTCTGTGAAGTGAAATTGTGCCTTTCTAATCTTAGAATTCTTTGAACATGACAACAAAAAATCAGATAAAGGAAAACTGGCTGACATAATATATTTGAACTTTCAAAAAGCCTTTGGCAGAGTCCCTCATAAGAAGCTATTAAGGAAACTAAATAGTCATGGGGGAAGAGGTAAAGTAGTGTCATGGATCAGAAATTAAGAAACAGGAAACAGAGTAGGAACAAAGAGTCAATTTTCAACAAGGCAGAAGCTTAACAGTGTGGTGCTGAAAGGTTCTGCACTAGGACCTTTGTTGTTTAATAAGTGTGTGACCTGGGAAAGAGGATGAGCAATTTCCAGACATATATATGGTTGGGTTAGTCAAGATGAGGCTTAATTTTAGTGCGATTCCTCATAGAGTAAGATACTATTCAACCTTATTAATTCTTAATCGCATTTATTACAGTAGTGCCTCATGACCAACTGAAAATGTGGCCCCATTGTGCTTGGTGCAGCACAAACACAGAGTAGCAGATGGTCCCTGCCCTCCAAAAGTTTGCAACCTAAATTAACAAGAAAGACGGGTGGGGGGAAGAGATAAACACAAGCAGAGTGAAGCATGGGATGACTGCAAACCTCATTAAGTGCCAGGATGGTTTGGTTTGTTTTTTTGGGTGGGTTTACTTAGGAGGGGAATCAGCTAAATGGAAGAAAAGGGAGCGGGGGAGAATAGGGTAACAGGGCCAGGTGTGGAGTGAAACTGAGATGAAGAGACTGAGGGAGGAGGAGGGTTGGAGCAGACAGCCAGTCACCACAGGACAGAAAGTCTAGTCAAAACTGTATTAAGTTCTCTGAGTGTCCAAAGGTTCCTGCTTTGACTGCTTCTGCTCCTGCTGGCTGGAGTCTCCGGCTAGTTCCTTTCTGCAGTTTTCTCACAAGGCCATATGGACTGGGGCTGTCCAGGGAGGCACCACTTGGGGGTCCTAGTGCCCCCATAGTTTGTTTTGGGGGAGTCTCTCCTGCACAATTCTGGGTCCAGGGGCACCCTGCCTGGACAGCACAATCTGGCTAGAGCTAGGTAGAAGGGCAGCAAAGTGGCAGATGAGTTGCAGTGCTGACCAATGCAAGATATTGCACATTTTAAAAGGATAATTTAAACTATTCATACGTGTAACTGCGTTCAGATTAACTGTAGCCACTCTGGAAAAAACCTGAGTGTTGTTTGCTGTCAAACATTCTGCTCAAGGTGCAGTAATGGTCAAAAAATGAAAAGCTAACTGTTAAAATGTAGAAGTTCTGGGAGAGAAACCCATACAGAAATAGTGGGAAGGTGTTCTATAAATCAATGACATCTAGGATACCGTGTGCAGTCTTGTCAACTTATAAAGCATGATTACAAAAATGATTAGCGCCAAGGAAAGGCTTCTGTATAGACTTTAAGGTCAGAAGGGACCATCATGATCCTCTAGTCTGACCTTCTGCACATTGCAGGCCCACCCACTCCTATAACAGACCCCTAACCTCTGGCTGAGTTACTGATGTCCTCAAATTATGATTTAAAGACTTCAAGTTACAGAGAATTCACCATTTACACTACTTTAAACCTGCAAGTGACCCATGACTCATGTCCCATACTGCAGCGGAAGGGGGGGAAAAAACCAGGGTCTCTGCCAGTCTAACCCGGGGGGGGAAATTCCTTTCCAACCCCAAAACTGGCAATCAGTTAGACCCTGAGCATGTGGGCAAAACCCACCAGCCAGACACCTGGGAAAGAATTCTCTCTAGTAACTCAGAGCCCACCCCATCTAGTGTCCCATCACTAGCCATTGAAGATATTTCCTGCTAGCAGTCACAGATCGGCTTACATGCCATCATAGGCTGGCTCATCATACCATCCCCTCCATAAACTTATCAAGCTCAGTCTTGAAGCGAGTTAGGTTTTTTGCCCACACTGCTCCCCTTGGAAGGCAGTTCCAGAACTTCACTCCTTTGATGGTTAGAAACCTTCATCTAATTTCAAGCCTAAACTTGTTGATGGCTAGTTTGTGTCCAGATTGGCACCTGCTGTCAGAATTGTGATGGAAGCCTAATATTGTGGAATCTGCAATATCTCAAGTTTAAGTAGTGCCTTATTTATTATTTATTAGATAGGATAAAATATTAGGAGACATGTAATGGAGTGTTATGGTTCTTTAAGGCTGATGAGGAGGGTGCATGCAACCAACACTACTCCATTCTAGTTGAACAAATAAAGACAGACTTGTGGGACAAGAAGGGCAGCCACTGGCAAGCGGAAGCAGCTTCTGTGAGTCAGTAGAGGGTTTAGGAAGGAAGCCCAAACTACTGCCTCTGTTTGGGGACTGAGGCTCAGCTCCCCAAAAGTATTTAGGCTCTTAACTTCCATTGATATATCTGCAGATCTGAGCCTGAGACGGGAGCTCTTAAAGTGCAGGATGATCTGGAACTCCTTTCTCCTTTGCTGGTAAATGTAATCTCAGAGTGGCAGGACTTGTAGACCAGCCTGGCAAGGCATGCTGGGAAGAGGATAGGGTATTTCAGCAGCTTCTGAAAAAGAATGAGCGTAGAGGGAGATAAAGTTAGTGGTAGTTTCTCATAGAGACAAGGCTCTAAAACTGCCAGTCTGGTTCCTGGGTTTGGCCCCTCCTTTCTGTGTTTGGCTGAAGAACAGATTCCCTGAGGAGGGGAAATTTGTCTGGTTTTGAACTTTGGTCACAAGCTTCTCTGGAAAGTGTGTGTCTTTCCAGAAGGACTGGGAAACAGGTATCCTGGAGAACTTCTTCACATGACTTCCAATTTCATTTCCTTTGAATTTCACCCTGATATCCACTGGGGAGAGTTAGTTTTCTCAGTAAGGAAGCCTGACAGAAAGAAACCCTTTGAAGAGATAGTTTGTTTTGATGGAACCCCATCTATAGGGCCTTTTCTTCATTTCTTCAGTATTGCCAATCCTGGGTAGATCCATGAATCAGAATGAGATTGACTTTAAAATCATGACATTTTATCAGTTCTGACATTTATAGCATTAAAACTGAAGATTTAAAATAACATTACTGTAGATGAAAGCCTGTAAGAGACTTATCAAATGGCTTTTACACTCTTATATTCGTTTGTTATTTGATGCCAAAATGCAGACAGTAAAGTACAATCTGACAATGGCTAGGCAGGTGGAGAGCCGTGATCACTACTCTGCTTTGGATAAGAATTTGCACATCTATTACCCCATCTCTCCCACCCTGTCTCACTTGTTGTATCATCCACCCATTAGACCATGTCTCTTTGACTGTAAGCTCTTTGTGGCAGTCATTGTCATTTATTTGGTGTTTGGAGCATGTCTAAACAATGGGGCCTAACTTGGTTGTGGGCTTTCAGTACTACTGCAATGTAAATGTTAACTAATAATAATAATAATAGTAATAGTAATTGTGACCAATAAAAAAATTCCCAGATTCTTCTTAGTACAGCATAGTGCTTTCTCTGTGCAATTTTCAGACAGGTTCCACAGCTTTCCCTTTAACTGTTTCCACATCAGACATCCAGCCAGCCAGCGCTCAAAAAGTTTGTCAGAGATGACACTGGGCTATCACGATAACTGCCACTAGGTGGCAACCTGATAAGATACTGTATGCAATCCTTGCTAAAATATTCAACTCCATTGTGAATTTGAAAAGTAATAAAAAGAGCTCTCTTCTCAAAGCCCAAGTTGCATTAATATTTTACTAATTGACGTTTTTACCGTGTCATCCAAGCACTTCTTTAAAAATAGCAGGTGTGCTCTTTACAATAATGTAGATGTCAATACTAGATGCAGATAAAACAATTAAACTGGGGAAAGAAAAGCTATAATTTAGTAACTGTTTAAGAATTTATGTTTTCCTTCCCTTCTTTTGTTTTAAAGTTGAAGCATTTTTATGGGAGCTGTAAAGAATTACACTATAATTGTGACTTTATTCGCTTGAGCTGGCTTTATCATGAGGTGCAGCCTGTGGAGCCATGCATTTTAAAGGAAAGCATCTCCTTGCAGCATTCAGCAGAGTTTGCATACCAAAAATCTTTTGCAAGTGATGCCAGATCCCAAACTGTAACCTTCCTTCCATAACATTTTCTTGGCCAAGCAGTCAGTACATCTTATAGGTTGAACCTCTGATTTTTTCACTAGACATTGTCTAAAGATTGAGAAGTCTGAAAAATCTGAGTTCTCCCTTGGGTAGGCCCACTCCAAAAGCCCAAATATGATCAAAGGGTGTTCAAATTCTGAATCCCAATTTCGCAAATAGCCTCTATCTTTATAACGGGACAGTGCAAAATCCCAGATCTGGACACCTCGGAACACTGGGATGTTTGAAATACAAATGTCAATTTTAAGTCTTGGGTCCATTTCTAGGCTTCACAACTGAGCTCTGTTTCAGTTAAACTTCCGAACACGTACTCTGTTGCTGTTAATAGGAATTACACACACTTGTTGGAGGGAAATAGGTAGAGCCCTGCACGGATACGAAATTTATATCCGCATCTGAGAAGTAAAAATTATCCGTGGATATCCGCAGATTTTCAGGGGTCTAGAAATAGGGCCTCTGTTTTTGGCAATATTTAGATGGTGACCGAAGCCTGTGAAAGCCCTGACATTTCAAGTTAAAGTTGACTGCATTACTTTTTAATTTGTCATGTGGTGGGTTTTTGGTACTGCAGGGGCCTCAAATCAGTTTATGACGTCATGTATCTAATGCTCTACATTGCATAGAGGTACCAGGGCAAATTAGGAAAATGAGAACAGGCTTAAAAACATTACATGTTCAATATTTTCCTGGTTGTGTCACTCTTTTGATTTTACTTATACATGACCTCTAGGGCACGCCCTTTTTGTATCAGCACCTGACTGACTAGAGCAGACAACTCACTTGGTTATTAATTGCTAGTAAATGCCTGACCTGAGCAGTCACTATTGCTTTTATAAACCATGCAAATATCATTAAAAAAAAACAAAGGCTGAGATTTTCAAAGCATTCTGGGGGATTTTGACACCCCTCTTCCATTACAATTTAAGGAAGATATGTAATCCCATAGACCACATTGGAAATAACTTTTCAGCACAGAAGGGAAATTAAGAGATGAACAGCACGTCCCCATGGACACAGTTCCATTTACAGTACGAGTCTCCACCAGTCCATTCTCCGCCAGTCTTTAGATTGACACTTTTAAATCATTCCCGTGTCTGATTTGTTAAAATGATACAGCAACAACAACAAAATTAGCTACCACACCAGCCATGTACCACACAGACAGAATATCTGTTACCAGTAGGATTTCCAGTGAAAACAGGCATCTTGGTGCACAGATGCATTTGGCACTGATTGTTCATTTTTTTAAATTATTAAAAGCGGTAACTACAAGCCACCTTTAAAAAAAAAAAAAAAGAATTCGCTCACGTGCTGGCCTTTCTTCTGTCTTCCATTTGGGTTCTGTAGATTGTGGCTTTAACTGAAGAAGTATGCAGTATCAACAGGCATAAGCAGGGATCACATTTCATTTACCTCTGTTGCTTCTCCCAATGAAGAAGGACTGTTCAGTTCTTCCAGAGTTTATAGAGATCGCCACTGTCCGTCACTCTGAGTTAAAGGAAAATCATTACAGTAGATGAGAGAAATGTTTTTTCATGCAGTTTGGTTAGTTTAGAACTTGTTTTATATAGACTCTGCAATAATAATTGGCTTTATAGGGCCTGATCCAAAGCCCATTGTAGTCAGTCAGAAGGCTTCCGCTGACGCCAGTGGAGTTTGGATCAGAGCCATATCGCTCTGTTAATCAAAAACTGCAGCAGATAGAAACGTCAAACTTCACTTGTTTCACAGTTCTCACTCCCACAGCTTAGCAGGGAAGAGAAACCTCACTTAGAAGCAGGAGCCATCTTGGAAACGTGTTTGTTTTCCCTGCTGAGCTGTGGCAGTAGGTGCTATTGGAAACCAGCAGCATCCCAGGATCTGCTCTCCAGGCCTAGCTCTTTCCTTTAGTATCTCATTTTAGTTTTACTCAGTGCTTTGGGGGGTTGTTTTTGCCTCACTCTAGTTCTTTTTCCTCCTCTCATCTTGGTCTTCCTTGTCTGCTGTTACCTTCTTTCTTTTTTGGACATAACATTAGTGGGTCTTGCCCTGCTTGGCATTCTTCCCCTGTCCTGCTTCCACCTGATGGTGACAAGAACAACAATTGCCCTGTGGTCTGCTTTGTGCTACCTTGCGCTGCAACTTTCTTGAGCTAAGCAGGTTTTGGGCTTGCTCGGTACTTAGAGGAACCTATAAGCAAATCCCAGGTGCGGTGAGAAACGCTGTGAACATTGAGTAGTGGCGTTCTTTCCTCTGGGCATGGTGCTCTGGGACACTGAGCTGCTGTTTGTGGACTGAGCTGTAATGCCAGTGTCCTAACCACTTATGGTCATTAAAGTTGCCATAACACTTGTGTGGGCATTAATTCCCACTGTCTGGGCAAATTCCAACTCAGACGACCACATCCATCTACTTAACATTCCCAGCAGTCCCACTTAGCTCACGTAATCTTCACTTTCCCGTTGGAGTTGTTGCGTTTTGCGCAGACTTGGCTGCATTTTTAGCAGAGGGTGAAGCACTCCCTATATATATCAGTCTGGGATGAATGGTGCTGTATACGTTATTAATAATAAGGAATCATTTTCCTTTCATTAATGCCACCAGACTTCTTCTGCCGTGCTCGTCACCCTGGGCAGTGCTTCATAAGTCAGCGACAGAAAGTGGCCAGCAGCAGAGATGCTCAAAGCAGCCTGTGTGCATTCAAGCTAGCCTCTTGGGAGGAGGAGGCAGTGGAAGAGAGAAACTCTACTGGGCAATAGGCATCCCTAAAATATTTGTTTCCTAGACCATGGCATGTAGGTGTCAGGCACAGATACACCATGAAAAACAGAGGGCAGATCGCCTGTAAATCCTTGCTTTCCCAGTTTCTGTGCTCTTGCTCAAAGGTTATATATTTTTATTATTTCAGGTTCTTCTCCCCTGCTGCTGCTGCTGGCAGCTTCAGCCACATTGATTTAGCTCAGTGCTCTGCATACAAAAAAGCCCTTTCATTGCAGTGGAAACAGGTTTTCTTGGCATGTGCCTGATGAGCCCTTCAGGGAAAATGAAAAGTCAACACCTATGGAATCCTCTTGGCCTAGAATTCTTTAGACTCCGATATAAAGGCTTCTACTTCTTTTTCTTTTTTATTATAATTAATCCTAGGCTATTACACCCACGGGACACCTGCTAACTGCAGTGGGGTAAAGCGTGTGCTTAGTATAAGGTTACAAGCGCTACTCATTTCCATTTGAGGGTGTGTGTCTATAGATCACTGGTGAAAGGTGCCAGATGGATAGGCCTGCAAATGGATGTCCATTCCGCATCCCCAGAATAAGTCCACTGTAGGCAGCTGGAGGGCAGACTGGCCCTGCTGCTCTCCCCGTGAGCCTCAGCCTCACTGAATCCGTAGCCTCACGGTTGAGACAATCAGCAAGGTTACTTGTCTTTATCAATTACTGTGAATTTTGCAAAGGGCATATCTGGCCAGTGGGAACTGGAGGGAGACTTCCAGCTCATTTCATATAGGAATCTACCCACCTGCTGGATGGTGACATCGGTTGGTTACTAATGACCTGGGCTGCATCTGAACTAGTAACATGAAAAATTGCACCCTATTATCAATCCCATGAAAACTAGGGGCAAGATTCTCAGTCCAGTCTGTCTCTCCTTCACATTGCTTCAGCAGTGCGCAGGGGACTGGAAGCTGAACTAAAGGGACTTTGGGGGATTTTACCCATCATAGTATAAAGCCAACGTAGCTCGCTTATGCACCGGATCTCCCTTCTTTCCCCTACGTAGGAGGAGTTCCAGGACATGGCCAGAGTGCAGTGTGCTCTGGCAATCCTGGTCCCGTGAAACTTCCCTAGGGGAACATTCCAACTGGCATAAATTAGTGACCATTTGGCATCTCCAGCTTGCAAGAGCAATGGTTCAGCCCCCAGGCCCAGGATTAGAGGAGGTAAAAAGGTGGCTCCTCTCCCTGAACTCAGTGTTGTTGAGGACTGCACCCTCTATTTTAAAAACTGGGTAATCTGCACCTTTAATGACAACCTTCTTAGCCCTGGAATGTAATCATGGTTAGAGCAGACATGCCAAACCCGCCAAAAAAATGCAGAAATTGGGCTTGGTTTTGGCTTAATTGGCTTGTGAGTTGCGTGTTTGTCTTGTTGTAGCTTGTTGTTTCTTTATTTTTTGATCAGCTCCCAGCAAGCAGAGACAAGGGGCAAGGCAGGGAGAGAGTCAGGGGTGCACAGTGGGCCCACCTTAGTCCCAGACTGCGGGCCGGGGGGATCTAGTCACATAGAGCGTTGGGGTTCTTAGGGACTGGCTTGTTTTGGCCTAGTTTTGAAAGGGGATTAGCTTGATTTTTGGCTTATTGTGAAAGTCGGGCTGCTTATTTACCGCGGGAAAGTTGGCAACTGTGGGTTAGAGGTGATGGATGTCATTCTCTGCTACATGCTGTAGGTTTTTAGAATCTAACTCTTGATTTAATCTATTCATTTTTATAGAACTTTTTCACAAGGGTAAAATCATCATAGGATGATGAAGCAGTGAGCATGGAATGTAAGGAATGTTGATGGGCAATAATGCCTCCAGCATTCAGCCCAGTCCTATGACTTCTGGGTATGGAGGCTGTCCTGCCCAAAGGCCTTCTGTCACTAGCATGCAATCTTATAGCCCTTCCCTGAGCAGGGAGCTGAGCCAAGCTCGGCTAACTTCTCATTCACTGAGGACTCTCTAATGCCCCTGGGTCTCAGAGTGGTGGGTGCTTACTTTTTGGAGGGTCTGTTAGAACCAGCGTTACATGCTGGGCATTTTATTAAAATGATATGAAGTGTGCCCAGGCTGAATTTGATGGGCCTGTTCTGTAGATCTAAACATAAATAAAAGTGGCCTACACACACTTTACAATGAAACGTACAGGAAAGTAGCTGCTAACAAAGCTTGTATGATTGTATTACTTGTTACATAAAATATGTAACATCCCATGTTTTATGTTGTCTATTTGAATTTCTGTCATGTTTTAATAAATTTGTCATCTGCTAATGTCTGTTTCAAGATTGCTGCATTTCTTTGAGGGTTTATCTGTTGTTAAGTGGAAGGCCGGGTTCTTTCCATACTGTCAGAACATGACTTTGACTGTCCAAAGCCATGTAATTATCCACTGATCAGGTACAACACGGGCAATGGCAGTGCAAATGTTGCTTACACTCCCTGCTTTTGTGTCTGAAGCCTGTCTTGGAGAGTCCAACTCTAGAGGTGAGGGATTAATTGTCTCACAGCTTTTGAGATCTTTCCCTCCTTCCCCTGTGTTGAGGCTTCCAGCAAAGCTTTCACTTAGTGCTGACATTGATTGTGGCTTTACTGCTGTGGCACCAGAAACTGGAGGGAGATCATCAACTCATGTCACACGGGTCACTGAACAGACATTGGATACTAATGACGGTTGGTCACTGCCATTTTGGGACAGATTTGAACCTATGAACTAAATATTTTCCATAATCTTTGATCCTCTGATTCACGCCATCCAGTTCTCTCCTTTGTAGAATCCTTATTTTAGATTCTAAACCTAATTTTCACACAGTTAAAGATACACTTGCTATTATTGATTTATTACTAATACTTATGGAAATACATTTAATATGAATTCATCATGAACTACATGTGCTGTAAAAGTGTAGCTCTTTTGAAGGGTTATCACACGCTGCAATAGTCTAAATCTATTGTATTTTGAAAGCTCCTTCTCACCTCCATAGAAAGTGACTATGTAAGACTACATTCTTAGGGAAAATTAAGAATTGTAATTGGTGAACGTTCCCTCTACTGTTAAGCAAAGCCAGCCATCAGCATCTGATTTGCATTTTATACCATGCAGCAGGAAATATTTAAGTTGACAAATAGCATATTTAATACAGCAACAGATACTTGGCAGTTAGTTATTAACAACTGTTACAGATGTGATTTATTTGCTGTTATGAAAAGGGCATTACTGTGTGAATACGATTCAGAAATTAGCTCCAGTTTAGCAAGAGGCCTTGGCTGCCTGACCTCTTAATATCCTTATAATGATGCCATTTACCACTCAAAGGCTTATTCAAGTCACTCACTGCTAGATTTGTTTTAAAGGAGTCCACTCTAGGGCAGACGTTTTATGTATGTTAATGTATCTGATTGCAGGGTTAGGCACATGGATTTTTGGGGCTAGTCTAGACTAGAATCGCTACTATGGCGCAGCTGTAGCACTGCTAGTGCAGAGAGCTTCTCCCGCCAACAGAGCACTGTCCACACCGGTGGTATAACTTACATCACTCGGGGGTAAGGTAAGAGAGCTTCTCCCGCCAACAGAGCACTGTCCATACCGGTGGTATAACTTACATCACTCGGGGGTAAGGTAAGAGAGCTTCTCCCGCCAACATAGCACTGTCCATACCGGTGGTATAGGCTGGTATAACTTACATCACTCGGGGGTGGCTTTTTCACACCCCTGAGTGACTTCAGTTATACCGAAGTAAGTGTTAGTGCATATAAGCCTTAAATGTGAAAAATGTAAGAACAAACTATGTACAGGCTTCTGTGAGTACAACAGTCTGAGGAGAGGAGGATTCAAGGAGCTTCCCTAGCCACAACATGGTCTTTGTGCCCCCCTTAGCGCAAGATGAAGCTAGTGCCACTGCTAGTAAAAGTCTCCTAAAAATGGGTGGGAGGAGCTTTCCTTCCCCCGCCCCGACACTCCGTACTAGCCGCTAGAGCAAAGGGGATAGATGCTACATCCCCTTCAGGTGTGGCACATTGCCCTCCCTCCCTCCCTGCCCGGGTGCTCCCCATTGCTCCAGGAGGCATAGTATAAGTGTCAGGCATGAAGCTTCCAAGAGCTGCAGCTGGGACAGTGCACCTCTGTGGCATCCCAATGTGTGATGGCTCTTAAAGGCACAAGAGCCCCAAGTCTTCCTGAAAATACAGTTACATTTCAGTTTCCTTCGGTGCAAGGGTATTGCTGCTATTATCAGCTCTGCAGGACTTCATAGATGCTCCACAAGATACTTGTTCTACAGTTCATGGTGTGCAGGGAGGAAGAATGCTTAGGGCACAAGCCTAGGACTTGGAAGACCTCAGTTCAAGTCCCCACAGACTTCCTCTATGACCATGGGCATGTATCTCTGGGGCTCAGTTCTCCATCTGTAAAATGGGGGCTAACAGCACCGACCTACCCTTGCAGAGGTGCTGTGAGGCTAAATCCATTAAAGATTGTGAGGGTGCTCCAAAAATATGGATGATGGTGGTGTCACACTTCAAGGTGCAATTCAGACCAGCGAGAGGACACTGTTTGTATCATTACCCTGAGTGCCCCAAAATGCTTCTGCTACTTGTGGCTCCCAGCCTGGGCCACACACGCAGCCAGCATGCACTCTATGTTCTGTAAACTGTCCTGCTCTGATTCAACGACCTGGAATCCAACAACCTGCCAGCAGTTATCACAGACACACTCTTGTCTTTAGTAGACTTGGTTAATATTAGCAGGTGACCCCAATGCACCCCCAGCCCCATACTTTCCCACACCCGTGTGCTCTGCAATGCCCAGCCCTCTCCTGCAATATTCAGAGGAATAAGATACATTTCCTCCTTTAAAGAGACAAAACCCAACAGTTGGCCACATTAACTGGAGTTAACATTCACTTGAATCAAACACAGCACTGTGGGCTTAGATGAAAAGTAAAATAAGGTTATTAACAAAAGAAGATGGATTTTAAGTGGATTCAAGTATAAGAGAGAACGTTAGAAATGCTTACAAGCAAATAACGTGAAAATACCTATCTAAAACTCTAAAACTTAATCTAGCATGGTACAGCCTTGTTCAAGTTGTCTTTTTCTCGCCCCCAGTCTTCTAGCAAGGTGACTGATCCCCCCTCATTTTGGTCAGGATCTCCTCCAGAAGTCCAATTTGCTGTTTCTTTTGTCATCTTAGGTGAAAGAGAGAACTTGGGGTTTTCTGCCCCTTTCTTTTATAGTCCAGTGAACCTTTGAAATGATCCCTCAAAGTAGAGTTTATTCAAATGGGGAGGAAGGCGACATGGAGTCTGGTGGTAAAGGAAGCTCCATGCTCTTTCTTCCCCCCGCTGGTGTTTGCTAAAATGCAAATTGTTCTTTTTCCCACAGTCTCTTCCCCTTGTTAGCTTGATGGCCCTGTTTACTGCTTATATTTAAAGTGGTGTAAACCCACATTCCTTTGTTTAGGATAGATTATTTAACACCTTTACCGAGGCAAGGCTGTCTGGTTGTGAACATGGGTAATAACATCATGCAGGTGGAATTTATAACTTTACATATAGTGTTGCGACACACATTTCACCATGATATTACTGACCAGAGAGTGGATAGTTTTCAAATGGTAACTCACAAGGCATATTTAGTACAAAGATTATTACTATTGTGTGTGAATACAGAGTTGTTTAGGGTCATATCAATTCCTATGGTAGGTAGAGGCTAGTAACCAGACAGCTTATTTAACATTCCTTGTAACTTGGACTTTGATCTCTAATAGTGTATAGGCTTAGACATAACGAGCCAAAATTTCAGAATTGAGATCAACTTGTGTCCTCACAACACCCACATTAGCATTTGTGTGCCAGTGGGTAGCATTTGTGTGCAGTGAGCCAGTTTGTGCAGAGGCAAGGCTTTATGGGTGCACGTGTCACTCTCAGCCCTAACATTTTAGGGCCTGACTCTCTGCTCACAGTTACACAGATGTAAATCTAGAGTGACTCCATGGAAGTTTAAACCTGCAAAAAAGTCAGTGTAAAGCAGAAGCAGAAGCAGGCCCCAAGGCACATTACTTGCTACATACAAGACAAAGCAACTGCTGTTTACGATGCCGTATACTTCAGTAGGAATATGCATTGCTAAACACCATCACTAAAATCGTGCAATGACTAATGCATGTGTTATATACAAATAGCATTGCTTTCTATGTGAAACTGTCCCTTTCACTCACAACATCACTCGGCCCTTAAGGCCCTCCTTGTTTCCAGCTCAAAAAAACGTTGTTTTTTTGTAACTAGAGTGTTTTTAAGTGTACAAAATTTTTAGGGGAGAAAATCCCAGTTGTACATTTTAGCTCCATTTATGAGCTGCTCCACCACATGAGCACATCTACATGTACGTCCTTAATTCCTGCTAAAACCTTTGCAGGGAGTTTTGCTATTATCTTATAAGTCTGTTCCTCAGCCTTTCAATGTTTTCTGGTAGGTAGCTTTCTAAAATGATGTGAGAGTTTTGATTGTTCCAGTTTGGAAATGGTTTCTTTATCTCAGTCCAGTAAATGATATACCAGCATTCATAAACCAGTGGAATCCCAGCTTCATTAAATAAACTTGGTGAATTTCACTTTTTTTTTTTTTTTTTTTGTGGTCTTGTGTTTTGATAGGTGTGGGTAACAGACCTTGACCTTTGCTACAGTGACCAGTTGGCCTTCACTCAGATCATGTTGTATGTGACGAATGGCAATCTGGATGGGTGCTCTAGCCGTTTTGAAGTACCACTTACATGGAAGAAAACAAAAAGTCACAGTGTTCAGAGTGAGGAGGCAGAAACTGTAAGTAATTTTTCATTTCCAACTAACATTGTTAAGTGTCAGAGGGGTAGCCGTGTTAGTCTGAATCTGTAAAAAGCAACAGAGGGTCCTGTGGCACCTTTAAGACTAACAGAAGTATTGGAGCATAAGCTTTCGTGGGTGAATGCCCACTTCATCAGACACAAGTAATGGAAATTTCCGGAGGCAGGTATAAATCAGTATGGAGATAACGAGGTTAGTTCAATCAGGGAGGGTGAGGTGCTCTGCTAGCAGTTGAGGTGTGAACACTAAGGGAGGAGAAACTGCTTCTGTAATTGGACAGCCATTCACAGTCTTTGTTTAATCCTGATCTGATGGTGTCAAATTTGCAAATGAACTGGAGCTCAGCAGTTTCTCTTTGGAGTCTGGTCCTGAAGTTTTTTTGCTGTAAGATGGTTCCCTTTACATCTGCTATTGTGTGGCCAGGGAGGTTGAAGTGTTCTCCTACAGGTTTTTGTATATTGCCATTCCTGATCTCTGACTTATGTCCATTTATCCTCTTGCGTAGTGACTGTCCAGTTTGGCCAATGTACATAGCAGAGGGGCATTGCTGGCACATGATGGCATATATAACATTGGTGGACATGCAGGTGAATGAGCCGGTGATGATGTAGCTGATCTGGTAGGTCCTGTGATGGTGTTGCTGGTGTAGATATGTGGGCAGAGTTGGCATCGAGGTTTGTTGCATGGGTTGGTTCCTGAGTTAGAGTTGTTATGGTGCGGTGCGTGGTTGCTGGTGAGAATATGCTTAAGGTTGGCGGGTTGTCTGTGGGCGAGGACTGGCCTCCCAAGGTCTGTGAAAGTGAGGGATCATTGTCCAGGATGGGTTGTAGATCACTGATGATTATGGCTGACCTGGAACAACGCTTCCTCAGCTCTCGTCCACTCACGCCCCTTCTCTACCTACGCTACATTGATGACATCATCATCTGGACCCATGGGAAGGAGACCCTAGAAGAATTCCACCATGATTTCAACAGTTTCCACCCCACCATCAACCTCATCCTGGACTAATCTACACGGGAGGTCCACTTCCTAGACACCACAGTACAAATAAGCGATGGCCACGTTAACACCACCCTATACCGAAAACCCACCGACTGCTACGCCTACCTTCATGCCTCCAGCTTCCACCCCGGACACACCACACAATCCATCGTCTACAGCCAAGCGCTGAGGTACAACCGCATCTGCTCCAACCCCTCAGATAGAGACCAACACCTACAAGATCTTCACCAAGCATTTTCAAAACTATGATACCCACACAAGGAAATAAAGAAACAAATCAACAGAGCCAGACGCGTACCCAGAAGCCTCCTGCTACAAGACAGGCCCAAAAAAGAAACCAACAGAACTCCATTGGCCATCACCTACAGTCCTCAGCTTAAACCTCTCCAACGCATCATCAGTGATCTACAACCCATCCTGGACAATGATCCCTCACTTTCACAGACCTTGGGAGGCAGGCCAGTCCTCACCCACAGACAACCCGCCAACCTTAAGCATATACTCACCAGGAACCACGCACCGCACCATAACAACTCTAACTCAGGAATAAACCCATGCAACAAACCTCGATGCCATTCTGCCCACATATCTACACCAGCAACACCATCACAGGACCTAACCAGATCAGCTGCAACATCACCAGCTTATTCACCTACACGTCCACCAATGTTATATATGCCATCATGTGCCAGCAATGCCCCTCTGCTATGTACATTGGCCAAACTGGACAGTCACTACGCAAGATAAATGCACACAAGTCAGATATCAGGAATGGCAATATACAAAAACCTGTAGGAGAACACTTCAACCTCCCTGGCCACACACTAGCAGATGTAAAGGTAGCCATCTTACAGCTAAAATACTTCAGGACCAGACTCCAAAGAGAAACTGCTGAGCTCCAGTTCATTTCCAAATTTGACACCATCAGATCAGGATTAAACAAAGACTGTGAATGGCTATCCAACTACAGAAGTAGTTTCTCCTCCTTTGGTGTTCACACCTCAACTGCTAGCAGAGCACCTCACCCTCCCTGATTGAACTAACCCCATTATCTCCATACTGATTTATACCTGCCTCTGGAAATTTCCATTACTTGTGTCTGATGAAGTGGGCATTCACCCACGAAAGCTTATGCTCCAATACTTCTGTTAGTCTTAAAGGTGCCACAGGACCCTCTGTTGCTTTTAACATTGTTAAGTTACTTCAGGTATAAAAGGCTGTTCAGCACCTTCACCTTCAGAAACACCAGTTAATTTGTGGATTCCAAGGTTTGGGGTTTCCTTTAGCATAACCACCAGCTGCTCTACAGCCACCCAGCACCAAAGGGTTAATAACGGAGCAGTTACTTCTCTTGCGTTTTAGGAAGGTTAAAAAAATGACATCACATTAGAAATGAAAAGAAAGCGCTTGGCCATTTATGGTGACTCTGATTAGCCACATTTTGCACTCATCAGCATTGGTTCTGTTTATAGCACTAATTAAATGATGAATACTCTGAATTAGTTCTCAAAATTTTAAGGAATCTTGTGACATTTAATTCTTGAATGTTGTGAAACAAGATAACCAAACAGGTAGTAAAAGGGGCACTGTAGGGAGAGCACCATGGTGTCACAAGAGCTAAAAGGAGGAAGGATAGTCATGGTCTTGTGGCTGAGGTCCAAGATTAGAAGTCAGGACACCTGTGTTCTACTTCCTATGTAAACTTTAGGATGACCATGAACAGTTCTGTAAATTAAGCTTCCACATCTGCAAGATAGTGCTAATAATACTGCCCTACCCCATATGGATATTATGAGGCTAAATAAGTCACGATTAGTAAAGTGCTTTGAGATCCTCATATGGATGGTGCTATATAAGTGTAAACTATGGTTATTGAATTTATTAAATTTGATAAACTGTTTGGCTTATCAGCCTTGAGATTATCCTTATGATGGTGGCTATCCCCAGCAGAAGGACAGACAAGGTGAAACCCTCTGGAAAAATCAGGGTGAGTTAAGAGGAGGTGCCAGGAGAACAACTGCGGTGTTTAGGTGTTTTATTAGAAAGTGCACAAGCTGCTTTTTCTGTCTAGAAAAGAGAGATGTTGTGCCATTCCAAAAAGTGTCACAGTGTTGTAATTTAGAGGTTAATGAGATCCTGATCTATTGTTCTTGTCAAGCAACCACTTTAAGTTGGAGAGGAGTGAATTAGTCCCAGTAGTACATGTTCTAGAAATGAAAAGTAATCAAGTAGCAACTTTTTGAATAAAAATTCTGTCAGGATTAACATAAACTGTCACTCTATCCTTAATTTTTTCCTCTTCTTTATATCTTTGGCTCTTACCTCCTTAAAAGTTAACTAGAAAAAAAGTACTATCTTTGAAGATCTTTCTAAAAAAAAAAGGGAGAGAGACAAATGTTTTTACAGCACATGATCTGTAATGAATGATTAAGTAAAGCACTTTGTGTAAAATTATGATGTTAATAATGAAACTGTCCCCTTTATGTATTATATATTCCCAATGCTGCTAGGGCTGATATTGATAAAATGGAGCAGCGACTGAGTTTGTGTGACGATTGTATTTTTAGAAATCCTTCTTTGAAAGAACAAATTTCCTAGATACTGCTGCTACTGTAATTATGTAGAAAACCAATCACTCATTATAGTTAGGATACATTATCTTCTAGACAGATGAGGCTAAATAAGCAACACATTAATAATTCATACTGCAGTTCATTATGCATGTGTATGCATGCTTTGTAGCTGAAATAAGCACCTCATCAACCTGATGCCAACCCTTAAACAATAGTTCTGTGTTATTGCAGCCACATGCAAGTTTACGCTTGTTAAACTGCTACTTGGATGATTTTATCAAGCGTTCATTGATTTGTGGTCCCCTACTGCAGAGAACAGATTTTGGAAGCTCCTTCTTTAACTTAATGACTTGAGCAATGGGTGTTATTAATTCTCAGAATATGATAACCATGATTAATTTTCAGGCAGAGATGTATTCTATAAGGATTTCAACTATGTCAACTTAAATGCATCAATGTCAAAACAATATCATTTTGGGGAAAATACTGTAAATTACACGCTTCAAGATGCAGTATCCCCATTCAAAGAACTCAGAACCCAGTCCTGCAAACAACACCAGACTCAAGCCCCCGTTCAGGAAAGTATCCTCAAGTCAGGACAGCACTTAAGTATGTGCTCAAATGCTTTGCCGAATCTCAACCATAGAATTGTCTCTCTTGATTTTAAGGGCTACTCATCGTAGCGTATGCGCTATCCCTTCTAATAAGCCTTGGCAGGACACGGCCTATTAAGGCACCTAACCTCTGTTGAGTTCAGTGGGATTTAGGCACCTAAATACCTTTGAGGATCTGGACCGTGGTCACTGTAAACCGTGCCTAGAAAAATATTATTCATGAAAAATGGTCTTTAAGGTTTTCTATATTTAGCATTAAGTATTTTTGTGATGATTCAGGTGTTTAAATGAAAGATGACTTAGAATTAATATTAACCAGACATTTGTTCCACATTGTTTTTCATGTAGGGACTGATCCTGGAATAGCTGCATGTTCAAAGCTCCCCCTAACTGCAAGGCTGAATTGCGCAGCAGAGTGCATTCTGATTCTAGTATCAGGCCTCTAATGAGAACAAAGCTACAATGTGGCTATGATTTAAAGAACTCACTTGAATTACTGGCCCTAGTTTTGCTGTTCTCTGGCAGGAAAAGTCTATTGATTTCAAGTAGGAGCTCTGGCTTTGTAAGGACTACTAGATAGGCCTACTCTGAAAAGGACAAGGGACTGGTTCTTCTCTCAGTAAGGCACAAAACTTGTCAGTTAGAGTTACATGCAGGCATGGAAAGGATGGTAAAGACATCCCCCACCCTTCCTTATAGAGCTACAGGTTTGTCTTCATTAGGTTTTAAAGATGTGTTGTTAGGGCTGCCTCCAGGCTTCAGCTGAGCCCACTAGCATGTGCTAATGTAAACGCTGCCTCGTCTACACTTATACAATGTGCTACTTACAACATGTGTTCTAACAACACCCCTTTAAATCCTCGTCAAGACAAATCCTCATAGCCCATCCCTTTGCAGGGGATAATGTAATCTGAGCACAGGATTGGTAATCCAGGCTCTGACACTGTAGCCTTTGAAAGTAAATTAAGCATCTGGTCCATTTCCCATTACACTCACTGGAAAGACTGCAATGA
The DNA here is from genome assembly GCF_011386835.1 of Chrysemys picta bellii. Lineage (NCBI taxonomy): Eukaryota > Metazoa > Chordata > Testudines > Emydidae > Chrysemys > Chrysemys picta. The sequence continues at coordinate 4,589,074 of NC_088800.1, read as the reverse complement.
CTTCAGAGAGATTTGGGTCAGATCCCTTGTACTGGCAGAAACCTACAATGAAAAACAAATCAATATGGGGTTTGAGCCTGAGAAATGTGTAATGATATTGATTGGGCTGCATGTGTAAGCAGAACTCAGGTCCATTTTCAATACAGAGCTTGGGTGGACTGTAAAGGATATTTTAGAATATTATGTTCCATATTTGCTAAATCATTTAGATTCTGCCAACCTTATACCCAATGAATATCACCTCACTCTCATGAAATATGTCAACTAAATCTGTGGGATTATTTAGGAGAATAAGGTGCTACTTGATTAACCATTGACTTCAGTGGTATAAATCAATTCCGCTCCATTGACTTTAGTAGAGCTATGTTGATTTGCACCAGGTGAGAATGTATCCCAGTGAGTTGAGTGTCTTGCAGGATCGTACCCTGAAGGCCTGATTTTCAGTTACACTAAAGCCCCTTTATGCTGCTCTGGCCATAATGATGTAGAATTACCTTAGGGTATGTCTACACTACGGGATTAATCTGAATTTAGATAATTCGGATTTGAGAAACAGGTTGTATAAAGTCGAAATGAGTGCGGCCACACTAGCACATTAATTCGGTGGTGTGCGTCCAAGTACCGGGGCTAGCGTCGATTTCTGCACCGTTGCACTGTGGGTAGCAATTCCATAGCTATCCCATAGTTCCCGCAGTCTCCCGCGCCCATTGGGATTGTGGGTTAAGATCCCAGTGCCTGATGGGACAAAAAACATCGTCGCAGGTGGTTCTGGGTACAGCCTCACTTCCTCCCTCCCTCCCTCCCTGCATGAAAGCAACGGACGGCAGACAACCATTTTCGCGCCTTTTTTCCTGGGTGGGTGAACACTGCAGACTCCATACCACGGCAAGCATGGAGTGAATGGGTATCAGTCTTTAAAGCAGCTTAAACCATGAAGAGCTTTTGGTCATGTGTGTAGGTAAACAACATTTGACTTGCAGCATTTCTGGAAATTCAGTTTCTAAAACCCCAAACTCCAAACAAACAAGTGATTCATTGCCATCCACTGCAAACTGAAGCCACAAAGCTAATCCACGTCTATTTTAATGAGGAGATATATGTGCCCATCTCAGGGCAGAATTTCCCCCTTGACTGTTGTAATTTTCTTACTCTTGCAACTTCAGACAAAAATAAGACTGGAATTATGATGTAACTTCATGGTAATTACCATGCAATAACATGCTCAGTAATCACAATGGTCTCCTACACACCGATAGTTCTGGCTTCTGCTTTTTTATGTGAGAAACCAGGATGTGACAGATCTGATATTGACAGCTGGGATGGTGTTGAGCTGTCCTGTCTGAACCACATGTTGACTGTTTTATTACTTCTTTGATTGTTGCTGAAGATACTGAAGAACCATAGTGTCAGATTGAAGAGAGGTTGGTCATATCCTGCTTGGGGATGCTGTTACTCTAAAAGTAAACATATATTGATTGCAAGACCCTTAACTGTTTGCTCTCAAGATTAAGTAAATCAAAATGAAACAATGAACAGGAACTGGCATTTTCTTTGTAATATCAAAACATCTTTCACACATAGGGTGCTCAGAATTTTAGCATTTATTTTCTTCATTTTGCTGTGTTTTATGGTGTCCAGATTCCTGAAAATGCAGACCGCAACTCCTTGCCCGGGAAGCTGGCTTTGCTCTGTCACATTGGCTTAAACATTTTTAGATTTGTAATACTGTATAATAACAAAAACTATACTGCATTTGATGTGCTACAGTATAAATACTCAAGGCCACACTTTTTAAAATGGCCTCTGCATTTTCAAACACAAACTCTTAACAAATGCAGATTGGGGGTGAGGCATCAAGTTACGAGATTTACATAAAGAGAGAGCCAAATGTGCATGCAAATGCAGTGGCTGGATGTGCAGACCTGGAGTGAGGCCAGCTGTAAATCTGGCTCTGGGGAATCTATATGCCACCCTCTATTTCTAGCTCAAGACACTCCATTGACCGTCACACTGGAATTTCCATTCATATCAATAGCAGTTGAGTATAAAACTTGAAAACAATATAGATTTGCGCACAGTGTGAAGATTCTGCTCTCAGGTATAGCAGTGCACATCTGGAGGGGCTCCACTGTAGTCAAAATCGGATAGAATGGTTCCAGAGCGCTTCAGTCATCAGTGAAGTAATTGAAACATCTACAGGTGATTCACAAAGAGCATCTCAGGGGAGTTACACCAATATAGCTGAGAGTAGAATCTGCCCCACAGAAACCTACATTGCTTCTGAGTTCTATGTTCAACTGATATTGATCTGAATGGGAATACCACTGCGAATAGAAATGGAGCTACTCCACAGTTACACCAGTATAACTAACAGCGAAAGTCCTTTATATTTAAATAGCAAATTGTAGGTGCTTGATATAAAACGATATGAAATGAAGAATCATATGTTGTTGTTTTTTTCCAGCCATCTCCAGTAAGCAGCCGCTATGCAGTCATGAGCAGTCAGCTGAGGCACTCCAACCTTTCAGTAATTTACTATAGTGTTCTCCTCCAGATATGTAAGGCTCATGGCATTGGATTTGATGTCCAGGTATGGAAGGAAAAAAATGTATAGAAATGTGTAATAGTCCCTCTGCCTAACTTCTGTCTGGCAACTATAACCCTCTGAAATCATACAGCACAGTACCATGTGCAGGAGTTCTGTTATATCGGACAAAATTCACAATAAAATTGTCCTAATATCTTGTTTGTGCCATAAGGCAGACCTGGTAGTACTTTAACACACAACTCTATTTTAACAGATTTACTGAGACTATTGTATGAAAGCTAAATTACAAAGGGTTCTTTAGCAGGCCCCATATAAATTAGTCTGGTTTTGCAACAGGTTTCCTGTTGTTTTCCTTTATATTAAGTATATTTAGTTGACTCCTTAATAGGTGACTGTCTTGAGAATCTGTATGAGTGGGCTTAAAAGTGGGAGTGGTTCTGTGAAGAATGAGAAGAAGGAGAGTGAGAGATGTCAGGTGATAACAGAGAACAGAAGGATGGATGGAGGCTGCAGAGAAACAGACTTCACTGGAGAAGGAAGAGGTAGAGGATTGTGAATGGAGCAAGAGAAGAGAGCAATGAGAAAGTAATAGTGGAACATGGAAAAAGAGGGGAGGAGATGGTCTGTAGAGAGGGAATAATAAAAGGAAAGAGTATCTGGATCCTGGGACAGAGTCTTCCACATGGTGACTCAGCAAAGATTTCATATTCTCCTACTCGCCTTTCATATCAGGAGACATTTCCAAATGATATGATCATGGGTGCTTAGCGCCTCTGACAATCAGACCCTGTGAGTTTTGCCACTGACTCCCCTGGAACAAGGATCTAGCCCATAATGAATTAGAAGATATAATAAAGACTAAAAACATTTTCAATTTCTCTCAACTTTACAGAATGTAATGCTCTTATGGGCCTTCTTTATCTTGATGAATTAACAAAGTGTATACTTGAACCATTCCACCATTGTAGAAGGCACAAAATGTTTGTTTCTGAACAGATTCTGAAATGTGTATATTTGGATTTACATAGAATTATTATATTGTATTCTCCAGTACAAATTACTTAGGTTACACGGAGTCATAATCCAGTACATATAGTTTAAAACTATCCTTTCTTGATGACATGACTTTGTACGTACCATCCTTGCACAATAGATGTTAGCATCTCTTATTGTAAGTATCAGTATGTACACTGCTTTAAGCAACAGTTAAAATAACTTTTTTTCAATGTAACAGGAAAAACAAGGAACAATTTTTATACTGTATGAAGATCGCAAGCGGTACAGATTGGGAATGATGTAAGTAGACCGCATAAGTTAAATAGCCAGGTAAACAAGTGGACAGTTATTTGAGCTGAAGAAGATGAAAGTACAAAGTATTACCGTCATGGATTTTAATATAAGAGTCTTCCAGTAAATCAACAATCTGGCAATTCAGTGATTGTCACCCACTATTTAGTTGTAATGTGATGACTTCCAGTGAGACTGGTCTGTTGAAAGAATAGAGGATGGCTCTAAAGAATTTGGTAAGTGGGTGTAAGGGTGTTAGTGTAGTTTGCACACCAAGGAGCTAGAAGGAGAGTTAGCAAGAAACTCAACAGAAGGGAAGGTGTAGAGGATCTAGGGTAAAATTTTCAAAAGTGACTTGGCCCTTAGCAACTGTAGTCTCCTAAGTGCTTTTGAAAATGGGACTTTGGCCCTTTTGAAAATTTAACCCCTAAATTAGTGTTGGTTCCACCCTAGTGAACCTTACACCTTTTTTCTACCCCTCTTAGAATCTTGGACTCACAATCACTTCCTACTGTATAACTCACACCACCTTACGCATCACTGCCTCCAGATCTGGTCTTATGAAATGAAGCTGACTATCATCCAGATTTTGCCCTTACTTACATCCTGTGGAATCTCTAACACTTTCTCTTTGATATTTCTTTTCCCTCAAACAAGACTGCTAAATACATGTCAGACAATCTTTTTAATTTGGAAACTAAGTTCCAAAAATGTAACCGTTTGGTTCAGGTTGTAACATTTTTTTTAAAGAGCTCAGCGGTATAATTCATCCTGCATTTTACTGCACTGTGCTTAATGTGCAACTGACAGGCGCTAAATGAGGCATATTCCCCCTCAATGAAATGTGCTATCGTGAGACTCTGGATGTACTATCAAGAGATTAAAGCCCCAAAGACTCATTCTAATATTTCTAAGTACGTTGCAATAGTCTAAGCTATACAGATGCAGTTCAAAAGTCTGTGTATCACAAAAAGAAAGCGTTCTGCATGAATTGTATTTGTGTATGCATGAAATAGCAACAATTCTTTTAAACTAATTTAAATGTTAAAATATATGCGAAGGCCACTGTCCTAACTCAGTGGTAGCCTTGTGCTTGGAATAGCTGAACCTACTGCTCTCCTTTGCTAAGTTGATTAATAAAAATTATTTATTACACAAATCCTTTCTGTTGACAAGTCAAAATGGAGCCTCATCTTTCAGATCTCCCTGAAGATTGCCACCTTGTGAGATTGAAAATACTCATTAAATTCCATCACCAGACAGGCACAAATGAGAGGCCGATTGTTTTTAAGCATGTGAAGGGAATCATTGGTAAACTCATTTGTTTCGATATCATTAACAGAACAATCGGAGAGGATCTCCAGGGGGTCCTCATGACCTTTGCTCACAATCTCTTCATCATCCATCAAGAAATATCAGCACCTAATATGCAAGGCGAGACCAATTTTAAGGTGAGGTGTTAATTAACTAACGATCCTGGTTAATTTCTGTACCAGGGCTGAAAATACCTCATGCTGTATTGTAAACAAGTGCTAAACCATTCCGTTTTCATTGTTAGCAGTACATATTTCACAGTGTGGAGGTCAATATAGCAAGTCTCCCAATGAACCTGTTAGTTAAATTTAATAGTTTGAAACTTTTTCTTTGAAAACAAACATACTTTAACTTGGAATCATTTGTAACCCAAATCCCCAAAGCGTCTGAGTTTCCAGTGTAAGAGGCAAAGGAGGCCACCATGCTGCTTTAGGGAATTCTGTCACAATTGGCTCTTTTGTTTTTAAAGGAATACCATCAAGATAAAAATCTTAAATTAAAAAATGAAGCTCTCTGTTTTACTAATGACCATTTAAAATATTAATATCACATTTAAAACATCCAACTCATTTTTCACCTCTCAATCGGTTTACTTTTTCCATGTCACCTTAAACATTGAAACAGACTAGTACAGTTTCATTTTTGTTTCCTTTGCACTCCCTCTTCTGGGGGTACCCACTCCACACCTGAGCTCACCTTATTCATGAACCCAGGGCAGCTGCAGAGCTCTGCGCCTGGCATTGGGCATTTCTACACTGGGAATGTTCTCCGGGGAATCCTTATGCACCACCAAGGCTGGTGAAAAGAAACCATCAAGCAATAATGAATCCAGCCCTACGTCCAATAGTACGTTTTTGCAGGATCAGGCCATAAGAAAGTACAAAGCGACTAGTTTATAGTGGAAACAACTGCTTATTATAAAATGATGCTATCTTTTGATTCTAAAGAGTAGCATAACTTCAGCAAATGTTCTTTTGCTAACCCATAGGCCCTCTAGCTCTACAGAAGATTTTAAAAACTTGAACTATAAACTGTTTCTTAAAAGGCAAGAAGAGAACCCTATATTGCAAATTTATGTTGTAATTGATATGGTGGGAATGTAAAACAGACTAAATCTTAACTCTAACTGTATTTTCTTGTGATGAGTAGTGTCAAATGGCATTTTTCGGGGAAAATGTAATTACATTTTAACATGTAACAATAAATAGAAAAAACTATTTTTCTGATCTGAGGGAGGGGCTCAAAATCAAGTATTGAAGAAAAATGTAAAATGGGATTTTAATTCATTTTATTTATAGTGAATTAACAATGATTTATAGATGCACAATAAAACACAATTTAGTTAATTAGAATAACAACATGTGTCTAGCTATATATTTTCATTTATCTCGGATTTATATGTATTTGTGTTTATTTTTAAATAAATACACCCCCAGTCCCACAGTAATAGTGGAAGATGCTATTGGTGCATTCTGTTAAATAACACAGGTTACTTTTTGGGGAAGGGGGGGAATGCAACTGGTTGAAAAATTTGGGGGGAATTTATTCCAGTATAACATCCATTAAATAACTTGCTCTCTTTCAATCTATTACAGATAGCAGTTCAAGATATTGAAGCAATTCTGGGAATAACAGCAGAAAACAAACTGAAATTTGAAGAAGAGGAATCCTCCAAAGAAGATGCTCCCCAAGAATAGTTGACTGAAATTTTAAAACTTTTTCTTTAAGCCTCTAGGAAAAACGTCCTCATTCTCAGGAATGCAGGAAAGAAATAAGTTACGTGTTTTGTTGTCCTTGTCTATTGTTGAATGAATATTAGCTTAGACTGGAAATTGTAATGATTACTGAGTGAGCTTAAATTATTTGTAAAGCAATAACTAAAATATCCCTGGTTGTGCAAAGGGAAATCTTGGTGAAGAACAGAGGAACAAAATAAAGGTCCATTTTCTTATATCTGTCCGCCAACTTCATATTATGAATACTGGAGTACAGCTGTATACAGTGGTCATACCACTTTCTTATCTATATCACTGCTTATACATCCATACTCTAGCCACCACATTACACTAGGAGCTTATGTTCAGTAGGTTATCCACCATTACCCCTAAGTCCCTTTCAGAGTTATTGCTTTCCAAAATACAGTCCCCCATCCTGGAAGCATGACCTGTGTTCTTTGTTTCTAGACATGTGATCTTGCAGTTGGCTATTTTGAAATGCATGTTGTTCAGCTGGGCCCAGTTTATCAAGAGATCCAGGTGGTTCTGTAGCACTGACTTACCTGTATTGTTGTTTAACACTCCACCAATTTTTGTATGAGCTGCAAACTTTACCAGCAGTGATTTTATATTTTCTTCCAGGTCATTGATAATTATACTGAATAGCATTGGGCCAAGAACAGATCCTTGTGGAAAAACATCCCCATTGGATGATGATTCCCTGTGTACAATTACTTTTTGATATCAATCAGTTAGCTAGTTTTTAACCATTTCAATATGTTCTATGTTGATTTTGTAATAGTGCTAACGTTTTAATCAAAATTCTATGAGGTATTAAGTTAAGTGCCATATAGCAATCTACGTATATTATATCAGCACAGTTACGTTTGTCAACCAAACTTGTAATCTCATCAATAAAAGATATCATGTTTATTTTTCAATATCTATTTTCCATAAAACCATGGTGATTATCATTAATTATGTTACCCTCTTTTAATTCTTTATTGACTGGATCCCATATCAGCCTTTCAATGAGTGTGCCTTGGATCCATGTCAAGCTAACTGGCCAATAGTAACCTGTGTCATCGCATTTAACCTTTTTAAATATCACCACCTTCACTTTTTTTCAGTCTTCTAGAATTCCTCAGCTTTTCAGATTTGTTAAAATATAATGTTTTCCTCTCTCCGTTTTTGAGGATTCTTCTGCTGCCCCTATTTGTAAATTGTGAAAGGAAGGTTTTGAGCACTCAGAAATGGTTTGTGTCAGTAATTTAGATATAGATGGTAAAATCACTTTTTCTTTCCTGTGTTTCGTAGCATCAGATTACTTGCCATTTGCTGTCTTCAGGGCAGGAGGGCAATGGAAAGGGGAAGACCTGTCTCCCCAACCAAGGCTGTAATATTTATCTTGCTGGCAGATTATGCTCTTGCTTTAAATTACAATTTATTTCCTCCTGCAGATTGAATGTATTATCTCCTGAACATGCCAAGTCTCTACCATCCTACGGCTACAAAATCTCAAGCAAATACCAAAGCCAGGGTTTTCCAGTCAGTAATGCAATTCACTATGGAACTACAGTGTACAGGGCCTTTCTTTTTCAAAGATAGGTTTAACTGAAATATTCAAGTGCCATTCACGAGCCACAGATCTGTGAACTCAGTGCATAAACTTCTGATCAACCTCTGTATTCTCCACAGTAGTTGAAGAAATAAAAATAGAAGTGAGAACCTTTATATGATATGTTGATTTATTCTTCAAATAAAATATAAATTTATATATTTTTAAATTGTTTGGGTCTTTTTGTCAGGTAGTCTCAATAATTCCTCAGTTTTGGATACACTAGTACCACAAGCAGGCTTTTCTACTGTGGAATTCAGCCAACAATCATCCTTTCTAGAAGCCTTTGTTTTGCTGCAGTTGGAAATGAGATCAGCAGGTTCCTTGCCTCTGATAGATGCAATAGTGATCTTTTGCTTCCAAGAAGTCCATTGCCAAATGACTTAACTAATAAACAGCATTCTTTGCCTATTAATCCTTAAAACAAGGACAATGGATATAGTCACTTTCTGTTCTCTCTCTGATGCTGAAGATAAGTAAACTCCTAACTTCCTCCCCACTGCAACCAAGGTACATACTGTGCACTTCCTACTCTTAACAAGAGACTCTTCCAAGATTTCTGACCTAACCCCACCTCTCCACTGGTCACTACAAACAGTGGCAGGGGAGGGGGAGCCACTTCGCAGATGATATCAACCTGGAAATTAGCTAGTTTCCTAAGGCTTGAGAAGAATCAAGCCTTGATTCATGCCAGAACAACATAAGGTCTGAGAGGCTCATTAGTTCACTGGCACTCAGTAGACTGCAGTGTCCTAGGAGTAAACGAAACCCTCTGCCTCTTTATGTCTTTGTTCTGTTCTGACAAAAGAAAACTGTACCTGTTTTTGCTCAGCACAAGCGATCTGAAAGTTCCCATGGTGAGAGTTATTTCTCAGCATGTACAAAGTGTGAAATGTATTTGGAGGGAAAAGTTTTTAATTACTATTAGCACTTCTGAGCCTTGAGTTGATGGAAGGATTGAAATTGCTTTACAATCTCTCACATTCAACTCTCATGCTGCTGGTGTCAAAAATGTCATTTTCTAGTAATATGGCTGTTATCAACTAAAATGCCAATTTTCAATTTAAAAAAAATAAATTCCAAATATATTTCAGCATAATGTGTTCATGGTGCTTTTAATCCCATGCTCATGCCACTACATTCTATTTCCTCTCGCTACAGGAAAATATGACTCCTTGAATAAAGATACCTTGCACATTGAATTTGTAGGGCCATGATGATCCAGATCTAGGGTGGCAGGAAAATATGGCATCTGGGATTAGGGGGCTTGTGTCTGGACAGCTCTCAGTGGGACCCTACCAAATTCATGGTCCATTTTGGTCAATTTCACGGTCATAGGATTTTAAAAATTGTAAATTTCATGATTTCAGCTACTTAAATCTGAAATTTCACAATGTTGTAATTATAGGGGTCCTGAACCAAAAATGAGTTGGGGGGCACACAAGGTTATTGTAGGGGGGGGTTGGTACGGCTACCCTTACTTCTGCACAGCTGCTGGTGGTGGTGCTGCCTTCAGAGCTGGGCAGCTGGAGAGCGACAGCTGGAATACTGTGTCCAGTTCTGGTGTCCTAAGAAGGATTTTGATAAATTTGAGAAGTTTCAGAGAAGAACCATGAGAATGATTAAAAGACTAGAAAACATGCCATATAGTGAGACTCAAGGAGCTCAATCTATTTAGCTTAACAACTAGAAGGTTAAGGGATGACTTGATTACAGTTTTAGTACCTAGATGGGGAACAACTACTTAATAATGGGCTCTTCTTTCTAACATGATTCAGTGGCTGCAAGTTGAAGCTAGACAAATACAGACTGGAAATAAATCATAAAATGTTAACAGTGAAAGTAATTAAACATTGGAACAATGGTGGATTCTCCATCACTGACCATTTAAAAAGATAGATATACTTTTTAGGAATGATTTCAGGATCGTTCTATGGCCTGTGCTATTCAGTAGGTCAGACGAGATGATCACAATGATCCCTTCTGATGTTAGACTCTATAAAAACTCAACTATGCCAATTATAAATGTTTTTCAAAAACTTAAATATTTTTAGTTGTATTAATGTTATTGTGAATGGGACCTGTGGACATAAGCACCAGCTAAATGGGACAATTCATGTGCTTACAGTTAGGCATATGCTTTAAGTATTCTTACTTCAGTTCCTGCAAGATAATTTGTTATGAAATGTGAAGTACTTGAAATAATGGCACTGAATGGAATAACACTGGGAGCTTGGTTTTCATTTGATAAGATCTAATCCTTTTATTAACTATAATAAAATATTGGTGCCTCTTTTGGGGAATAATTGTGGTCTATTGATTAGGGTGAGGGGCTGTGAGTCAGGACTTCAATATTTGAATGCTGTCTACAGATTTGTATAACCTGGAGTAGGTAATTTAAACTCTCTCCCTCAGTCCCTAATTCTGCAATAACATACGCACTCGCCTAGCTTTACATGCTGTGAGTAATCCCATTACAATTAATGTGACAATTCATGGTGTGTAAAGGGAGCATGTGTGTAAATCTATGTAGGATCAGGGCTTCCATTTCCTTAACTACAAAATGGGGATAATATGACACACATACTGAGGTTGTGAGACTTCATTAATATCTGCAAGGCAGTTTTGATGCTTTGATAAAAAGGGTACAAAAGTGCAAGGAATGATTACCAAATGTCATCCTATTGTTTTGTGGGTATGCTCTAACATTTCTTCAGCAAGTCCTTCATAATGAAATACAGAAGTTTATTTTTCACTGTAATAATCTGACTCATGGTTGTGAACTTCTATTACATTTGGGGAAGGACTCTAGCTCTTACAGATTTTAAACTGGTAGTTTCTGGGATTTTGTGTACATGATGAAATGACCAAAACAATAAATATGCTATTTCCAAAATTATAGTTTTTTTTTTTTAATCTTCTGCAATTTTATACAAATTACTACAAAATTACAGCCTGGTAAGTCATGCACCAATTGACTCACTTTAACTATGGAATGTTTATAGTCTGGTGTCTTCCATCTTCACCCCAAAGACTCTTTGAGAAGAGGCATGTCACATTTCAAGAGGTGGTTTTGGAACAGCAATTATATAAAAGCACAGTGCACTCCAAAAAATGGAGACCTCAATATATAAAGCATAAACTGTCCAGCCAACATTTATTATGCAGCAGCACTGCTGTCACGGTGGTTTGTTCTTTCTAAATGAATGATGCCCAAAAATACTCAACTTTTTATCATAAGCTCGTCTGAAATACATACATACCAAGCCATGATCCTTTGCATTGGTGAATGGTCTGAGATGCTTTGCTGTCTTATGAAAATGCAGGTGCTTCTCTCCCTCCATTTGTAGTGTACAATGTGACACACACATATGGATGTCAATACATTCACTGGTTTAATGAGACGTTACACTTAAAAGGCTGTAGGATTATTTTGTTCCTCAACAGGCATTTTTACAAGGAAGAGCAAATGCAGGCATTTAAATTAATGAATGCAAAATATCTTGAAATTCCAAACTAATATAGTTTAAAAATTAGAAGCAATTATTTTCAAATACATTCAATAGATTTCAGTCCAGCATAAATTTAAAATGTAAACACCGACTGTCCATGAACTGTAATAACACAAATAGTGCTGGTGGAGTATGATACATTAGTCCAATCCTGCATTTCAATGAACCACAGCATCAGGTTCCACTTTCTTTTTATCCTGTCATTGTTGCTGCTAATAAAGAAAGATATTAAAGCGAACTATATGCTCTATTAATTATAGGAAGGTGAACTTGAGTCAAATTTGTTACTGACAATGATTAATAATTACTGGTTCTGCTACATAGTCATGTAGTGCATTACAGTAAATAAACATGGTACATTGTTGGATAGTAATTGATTAATTAGCACATTCATACTACACAGCTCAATGGTCTAAGATTGCTGAGTTTGAGATATTGCTCATAATTATTAAAAGAAAAGAAATCTGTTCCCATTTCTCAATTTACCCTTCTGTACAGTCATTTTTTCTCAAACAGAATGTTTAATGGTTCAAAACCTTAGGTTTTGTTTAGATAAATCATATCACAGAATTTTTAGTTATGATTTTAAAATATTCCTCTTCCAAGAGCTTTAAAATATTCAACCCAATTTCAACCTCAGATGTTGCTGTCAAACTTCACTAAATAATATCAGTGTGTTTATATAATATGGCCTAAATCAAATGTCTCCCTCAGGTTAATCTCTTTCATACTCCAGTTGCAACACGTGCCAAGAAAGCATGGGGTACCCTCTTCAATGCACAGAACATACATGATAAAACATAACGATTAGTAGCTTGATCGGCCCATTCAGGGTTCTTTGTGATAGTTTTTGTAAATGAACATTATTAACGCATTTTCTCAGTACTGGCTATCGATTTATCTGCCTTGAACAGGGAGGTGACAAAGGGCAGGGAAGTGAGTCTAATTTCCATTTAGTTTCTGAAGTTATTTTTTGGCCACTTCCTACAGCAGTATCCCACAACAGCTCACGTTAGCACTGGCGCAGGTTGATTTTTCTGGAGTGAGATTTCTAATGATCTCACCCTCCCATTTCCAGGGTTTCCAGCAGGGACCCCCACTTTCCTCACAAAGACGGTGCAGACTCAGGGACTCTCCCAGGTGACCTACCATTATCTCCGTCCCGACGTCCCTCCCCAGGGATCCCTATAATCAGGAGCTTCCACAATCTCCCCCAATAGCTCTGGTGACCTCTATCAGCCCCTTCAGAGATCCCAAATTAGGAACCTGCCCATCAGGGACTCCAGGTGACCCCCAGTATTTCCCTCAGGGATCCCAGAATCAGGGACTCCAATATCAGGGGCTCCAGGTGGCCCCCAGTACCCCCTCAGGGATCCCAGAATCAGGGACCCCAGGTGACCCCCAGTATCTCCCTCAGGAACCCCAATATCAGGGGCTCCAGGTGACCCCCAGTATCCCCCTCAGGGATCCCAGAATCAGGGACCCCAGGTGACCCCCAGTATCCCCCTCAGGGATCCCAGAATCAGGGACCCCAGGTGACCCTCAGTATCTCCCTCAGGAACCCCAATATCAGGGACCCCAGGTGACCCCCAGTATCTCCCTCAGGAACCCCCTTTATCAGGACCCACAGGTGACCCTATTACCCATTCACACACCCCTAACCAGGGAACCTGCCACGTGACGCCTCCCCCAAGGACTCCCATTCTCCCCACTCAGCAGACCGGCCCGCGCTCCCGGTCGCGTGCCCACCAGCTCCGGGAGCGAGCCGTGCCCACACCCCTCTGGTGCGCGCGCGGGCACGGCGCCGGGGGCGCGTACGGCCGGGGGCGGGGCCAGGCGGGCGAGTGTCGGGGGCGCGCGCGGGCCGGGCGCCGAGCGGGTCTCCGCCGGTAGCATGCTGCGCCTGCGGCGGCTGCGCGAGGCGGCCCTGAGGCGGCTGCTCGCGCCCGCCGGGGGCGCCGCCGCCAAGCCCAAGGCCTCCGAGGTGCTGAGCCGCCACCTGCGGCAGCGGGGCCTGCCCCACTGGACCTCGTACTGCGTGAAGTACAGCGCCGTGCGCAACGACCAGTTCGGCCTCTCGCACTTCAACTGGCAGGTGGACGGCGCCAACTACCACGTCCTGCGCACGGGCTGCTTCCCCTTCATCAAGTACCACTGCTCGCGGGCCCCGCGCCGCGACCTGGCGCTGCAGAACGCCGCCTTCACCGCCCTCAAGCTCCTCAACGCGGGTGAGCCCGCCCGCCTCGCCCCGGGCCCCCCGGCCGGGCCCCCGCCGAGCTCCCCGGGGCCGCCCCGCGCACACGGGCGGTGGCGCCATGAGTCTGCGCCACCCCCCTCAGCGCGCGCTTGGCCCCTGTCAGAGGCGGCGCTAGCCCATGGGGGGGGGCCCTCCGCAGGACTGTTTGGGCCCCCCCCTGCAAGGCTGATGGCCGTGGGCACTACAGCCACCAACCGCGCACTGCACCCCACAGCGCGCCCCAAGGCGCCTGGTAACAAGCCCAGGTTCAATGAGATCAGTGATATTGCGGGGAGGGGGTACTACTGAATGCCCCCTGTGAGCTGTGGGGCCCAAAGCAATTACATGGGCTTCTCGTGCCAGCGCACCACTGGCTCCTGGCTAAGATCAGGGCCCTCATATTGCACTGAGCTTAACCCTCATCGGGTCACCCTTACCTTGGTCCTTTGCAGCCTGGTAAACTGTTGTTCGCAGTAACTGATGGTGGTGGTGGTTTTTTTTTTAACATAAACTTCTCCGGTACAAGAGTATTAACTGGCCTTTTAACTGTTGCTTAGTTAACAAGTTTTTAATAGGTTTCAGAGTAGCAGCCCTGTTAGTCTGTATCCGCAAAAAGAACAGGAGTACTTGTGGCACCTTAGAGACTAACAAATTTATTAGCAGATGTAAAGGTAGCCATCTTACAGCAAAAAAACTTCAGGACCAGACTCCAAAGAGAAACTGCTGAGCTCCAGTTCATTTGCAAATTTGACACCATTAGATCAGGATTAAACAAAGACTGTGAATGGCTATCCAACTACAGAAACAGTTTCTCCTCCCTTGGTGTTCTCACCTCAACTGCTAGCAGAGCACCTCACCCTCCCTGATTGAACTAACCTCGTTATCTCCATACTGATTTATACCTGCCTCTGGAGATTTCCATTACTTGCATCTGAAGAAGTGAGGTTCTTATCCATGAAAGCTTATGCTCCCAGTACTTCTGTTAGTCTCAAAGGTGCCACAGGACCCTTTGTTGCTTTTTACAAATTTATTAGAGTATAAGCTTTCGTGGACTACATCTGAAGAAGTGGGCTGTAGTCCACGAAAGCTTATGCTCTAATAAGTTTTTAATACTACTTCTGCTAGCGTTTAAAATATCCAGCTGCTCATTCATTCTGCTTCTAAGGAGCATTTCCTGCCTACTACTGAAGAAGTGAGGTTTTTTATCCACGAACGCTTATGCCCAAATAAATCTGTTAGTGCCACCGGACTCCTTGTTGTTTTTGTGGATACAGACTAACACGGCTACCCCGATACTTGACACCATCAGAGACTATCAAGAAAAATATTTGCACCCTACTTGATTTTAAGTATTTTAAAAACTATATTTGACACATTTTAGCAACTTTAACTTTTCTTTGTAATGAGATGTAGTGACTAGGTTATAAGCTGCACAGTACAGTACACCAGGGGATTTTTTTCTATCTCCTGAGTGTGTGTGTGTGTGTGTATATGACGTTTCAGAGACTATAAAAAAACAAATTAATTTATCACTGAAAACAAATCATGGGACAACATCAACTGAAGTAAAAAGTCATACCATCTGAAAATGTACCTATCTTATTACAAATCATTTCTAATATTACCATGGGCTAAAATCTGCCCTCAGTTAAACTGCTGCTGTTGCCATTGGCTTTACTGGTGTCAACATGATTGCATAGACATAAGAGAGCAGAATTTGGCTCTTGAAAATAAGTACTGGGTCTGCCATTCATGACTTATTTGCACAGTACCTAGCACAATGAGACCCAACCTGGTGGTGGTCTTCAGACACTACCACAATATAAATTTTTATTTATTATTTGTACTACTGTAGTGCCTAGCAGCGCCAGTCATGGACCCAGGGTCTCATTATGCTTGTACTAACACTGAATTTAAAAAAAGTTAGTCACTGCCCCACAGAGCTTCCAATCTAAATATAAGGTGACACAATGGTTGGATACAGTACAAAAAAACAATGAAACAATATTGGTCAGCATGATAGGCGGTGGTCTTAGCACATCAGCAACCTAATTGTTTAATAAGAAAATATTGGTATAACATTTGTCAGTGATTTACATGAAGAAGCAATTGCCCCAAAACTTGTAATTTTTTTAAAATAGTGTGCAGACATTTCATATTTAAGTGTTGGTTGTTATGAGAATTGTAATCTCTCATATTAACAAATTTCATTGGTTTTGGCTCTTGCTGTTATCAGTAAACTGATTTATGCTACTATAATCACTTTGCAAATTTTACATAATTTGTATTAGGGGTGTTATCTTTGATTCTGTCCTCTCTCTGCCTCTCTCTGTCCTCTCTCTGCCTTGATGCTTGGATCTACTGTCCAAATCTTGCTGCTGCTTCCTCTGTAATAGCACTAAGATTGCTCTCTGTCTGCATAGTCAAAACTCTTATCCAGGCCCTCATCATCTCCTGTCTTGACTATGACAGCCTCCACATGTCCTTTCAAACCACTGTTGCTAAGACTGTCTTTCTGGTGCTCCAGTCAGACTCTTATCCACTGCCTTGTTTGATGGTTCAGTTCAGTAAGGTACTGAAGCACATGCCTCACTTTAAGCATTGAATAGTCCCACTGAAGTCAGTTGGACTATTCATATGCTTAAAATTAGGCACATGCATGCATAGGCACTGAATGAAGGGCCTGAGTCCATCTGCGGACTCCCTCTTCACTGCATCAAATACAAGCTTCTTACATTTTAAGGCCCTTCTGAGCTTAGCCCCTTACTACTTATTCACTTTGTATCTTACATATTACTATAATACAAATAATAAACAATAATAATTGCCTTCCCCATTATTTTTAGCTATTACTGTGTTAGTTTTAGTTCTCTTGGTTTGTAATGGTTTGTATGTAACAAGTATTTCTCTTTTGTAGGCATCCCAACTTTATTATATGGAATTGGCTCCTGGTTTCTTGTTAGTGTCACAGAGACTGTTCACACAAGTTGTGGCCCAGTTACTATTTATTTTCTGAATAAAGAAGATGAAGGTGCCATGTACTGAAATTGTGCATTCAAGCACTCTCATTTGGTGGGTTTTCACAGCTGTGGGTATTTATGTATTCCTGCTGCTTTAAAACATAAACAACTTAAAAGCAAACCTTTGTTTTCAATGTGTTCCTTTTTAATGTGGTGTCCTCAAAAGACTTCATTTTCCTCTTTTCAGTTACAAAAAACATTCCTGTTTCGGCAGAGGCATGAGATGAATATTGGAGTCAATGAAGATAAGATATTAGCAGCTTTGGAAAATGAATTTACTTTTCTACTGTCCTCAAAAGCGTTAGCTCTAAAGACAGTGATTGAAATGCTTATTGCTGAGAAGAAACTTCTGATTATTTAAAAAAAAAATCTCTTTATTTATATACATCGGATAGGTTATGATGTTTGTCATGTAATCTGAAGGCAAGGAACACATTCTCCAAAAGCATTACACATAATTGTAAATGATGAGAGTTTTAGACTCCGTGCCTCGGTGTTCAACAATATATAAATTGTCCTAGTACCTAATCCGAGTCTGAAGGAATCTGTAATAGCACCCTTCTTTTATCCAGATGTATTGAAATGCTCTTTTAACCTCCACCCCACGAATTAAAATCCACATTAACGGAATATGTAGTATGTGTCAACTGAACATTCACATCTAAACATATTTTAAAAGAAAACATCTGAAAACTGGTTCCACCTTTTTCTTTCAATATCTGAATTCACAATTCTGTGTTTTCTTTGGCTATGTTGGTTTAATCTCTCACATCTAAAGCAGTGTAAAAGAAGCAGTTCCCCACACTGCTTTACAGGTCTGAGGGCATTGATCCCCTTAACAGTGTTTATTGTGAACAGAGCTAGAGTTGCTAAACACCGCTTTATCCTCGACATATGCTCTTGCAAAATTTTGTAAACCGCTTAGTACGTGGTTGACAAGCCTCTGAAAAGTGGCTCCTGCATTAATTAACCCAAATTGTAACACTTAGAATTCATAGTGTCCCATATCAGTAATAAAAGCAGATATTTTCTCTGTGCATTTTTTTCTAAAGGGATCCACCAATAATCTTTGGCGAGATCAAACGTGCTAAGACATCTAGGTTTGCTCAAAATATCAAACATATCAATTCTGGGCATAAAATAAACATCTGAAACACTTACAGCATGGAGTTTTCTATAGTCGACACAAAACCTTACAGTTTTATCTTGCTAGCACAAATGGATGAGGTTTGGCCTGAGAGAGCCTTGAGGAGTTTGCTGGTGAGGAAGATAGACTGGTATGGCTGGGGTCTGACAGGTCTGATCATCAGCAAAATTCACTCTTGCTGAGGGCAAGGGGTGGCACACAGTGGCTCACAGCTCTAGGTATCCCCAGCAGCATGTTACAACATGCAAAAGACTTTTTAAAGGATAAAATCAGTAATATGACCAATATAATTAACTGATGCAAAATACAACATACATTTTCTTATTGAAAATTATTTGTAAGCAGTGAACTGTTCCATGCTTTATGAAAGAAGTGTGTCTCCTTGTCTAAAAGCAACACTAAATAAAACTATAGTCAAAGGAGCACTTATTCCAGTATATTTAGTACTGAAGAATATTCTTGACACAAGTTGAATAAATAGCTTTCACAGAAGAAGAGACAGTGTTACATTAAGCTTCATTAATAATAAAACTCACTATTAGCATTTTGCTAGAATCGCTAGAACTGATTTCCTTTGTAATGAGCAAAAGTTAAATAACTACAGCTCATAAGTTTGAAGTCAAATACTGCTCATTCATTGCTACTGATCTTGTCAATACTTTGCGGTAAAGGTTTGGTCTCAACAGGAGGCTGATGAAATGGTTTTTAATTACCAGACTATAAATACAGCTTTTCATTGGAGTTGCACCTCCATTCACTGCAGCTTGTTTGATTTCTGATAATGTGTACTGCTGACTTTGCTTACCTGTTTTTCAATAAATGCAGGCAACGTGACTCCTTGTCCATACAGTGATGGGCAAGTCTCCTTAGAGAACATCTTTGACAAACTACCCTATTGATCACTGCAATTCTGTGCTGCTAGCAGCATTAAATAGAGACTTGATTTCTTGTTCAATGCTCTCACTGTGTAACAATTAAGCAAATGTAATATTTTCTTGTATTACATGAAAATCAATAGACCTCTTGCTCTTGTGGAGTTGATCATGGTGAAGGATGAACTGGAAGATGGCTGAGGGCAAAGTTCAAATATAATATCATTCATTGGATTCATTAAGACTTGTTGTGTAAGAGCTGTTGGAGTACTTAGAGGAAAATATGCTATTCATAAAGGGTAGTGCTTTCGTTTACACAAAATGAGACATTTATTAAGTAATGGTGAATAACTATTTTAATTGGCTTTAATCAAAAGTGAAAGATTAAATCTGTCTCTCATTCTCTTTCTTTGCATAAATTCTTGTTCTTTATTTTTGGGGTTCTTTTGGTCAGTCTATGACCAAGATTTATTCTTTAATCATGGTCGGAGTTAAAAATGAAAACACTGTTGAGGGACAAGCTATGTCCCAAGAGTGCTCCCCATCTGGAAAGGCTGGTGACCTTGGTGATGACTTTGGGTATGGTTCCAGGCCCAAAGAGGCGCTTCCGAAGCTCTCTTGTGCAGTCCTGCCCATGAAATGATCTTTATTAAGAGACTAGAAATCATAGAAACGGCAGGTAAGGACGGATGGATAATACTGAATTCTATGACATCTTGGCATTGGCATCTTATCAAACCTTTGCTTCATTTGATGGAAAACCATCAATTTAGATACTTGTCTAGTTCCCATCACCATCAGTTCTGGTTCTCCTTGAATCTAAGTCAGCTCTTACATAGACAATCATCTGAGAAGGAACCAGGGAGTTATATTGTAAGGCTATTGCAAATCCATGTGCCTGAAACATGGGGAAGAACCTCTGGGTTGTTTCCTATAAGGGACCTTTGTAGTCCATAGGGCTAACTTGCCTTTATTATATTCACTGCTTTGCCTTCTTGTATAGAACTATATAGTGATTTTAATATTTGGCCTGTTAACCCTCAAAGTGATAACTGGGAATTCTTAAGTAATCAATATAATTAATACATAATCTATAGATCGGGTTACATCTTAGGGACAAGGTTCTGATGAGTGTGTCATCTGAAAGTGGGCATAGATGAATTCCTAGACTCTAGCTTGGTTGCTATCACTACCTATCCCTTTTGGAATATCCTGGTGTAGCAAACAGACTGGAAGATGTGTTGTATTGGCGTTGAAGACAGGTGAATTCATGAAATTGCTCATGACCAAGCCTGATGGAAACATGCAGAGCAGCTTTTTTCAGATCACTGATTTCAGAAGCTCTACTGAGTGTGAAATCTAGAGTCTCCACTCAGAATTTTCTCTTCCTCATCTAGCTGTTTGAGCAATTGAGGTCTAAAATGGCCCTAAGTCCTCCAAACCATTTTTCCTTACTATAGAGTGGTGAACAGCTCTTGTCTTGAAAGACCAGTGAAATCTCTTTCGGGATAATTTGAAGTTTCTTGGTATCTCCTGATATTGGATAGGGCATGAAGAAAGGATGTAGATTAGCCTGCCATTCCAGAGAATATCCAAGGTGCACTGTTTCCAGGATTCATCTGTCTAAAGTTGACTGGGTCCATATGCATGAGAAGGGCAATATTGGTATTATGGCGGGCCAATGGGTTGGGAATGCTATCTATTATGGAACTGATCCAAAACTCATTGAAGCAAATGGGTGTCTGTTGATTTCAATAGGCTAAAGACCAGCCCTGGAGAGCTAGAGGGCTCAGATCTAATTAACATGTGGCTGCTGCATTCCTTCCTTCCCTTGCGGTGGTGTTGGGAACTTGCTTGCTGTCCTGAAGGGTGCTCTAATGTTGAGTTCAATTTGCCTCCTCTCCTTTTCAATGTATTTATGGGCCTGTGGGAAGGTCAGTGAGGAGGCACAGTGCTGTTGTGCTTTTAGTATGCTGATGACACAGAGTACTACATCTCACCCAACCCAGTAAGTGCAGTCAAATGTTCTACCTAGTGTGGTGTTGAGATTTGAGCATAGATATTAGCTGGTTGAAACCCAGTCCAGATAAGACAGAGGGGACGATGGTAAATTGGAGGCAGCACCTAGAAGATGTGGTGAGTATTATAGCTGACCCTCTTAATAAGAGTGAGTGACCTCCATTTGTTAGTTTGCAGTTTGGGGATATTAGAAGATCCGAAGTTGCTGTTAGAAAGGCATGCAGCAGTAGCTTTTGGGAAGGCCTTTTTTATGTGGCTCTGGCTAGGGTTTGACTTCATCTTTGGTTAATTAATTTTTGATTTGGGAGCAAGGTGGAGATGCTTTAATTGTTTATGCGACTGTTTTTAATTGACAGGCTACTTTTTGTACCTACTAAATTATATGTGTACAGGCATACATATGTTTATATATCAATACTTTGTCACAGATGATTAAAATACAAAATTACCCTTCACCTTTCTGCTGACTTTGGCTCTGTTCTCATTTGAAACAAAGTACAATCTGCCTTGTAACTCTTGCTTTAATTATCTCTTCACTGAATACAAGGATGATGTTTAAATGAGTGAGATGACATAAGAAGGTAAGGAGCTTTGTTTCACCTCACTTAACAACTAATGCAGATAACTGAAACCTTACTCTAAACCCAATAGATCAGGTAGCTACTTTTTTCAGCACTAGCCTTTTAAACAGTAATGACTACTGGGGGCATCTTAACCTAAATGAGTGCTTAGCATTACATCTTACCTGGGTCAACAGTCTAGGGTATCAGAGTTAAACTGTGTTACTGTAAATTAATGGAAAATGTAACTGCACTTTGCTGAAAGATCAATGTCCAATAAAGGCTGCACAATCAAATCTTGTTGCAATGATTGAGGTCCTTAATTGCCTTTCAAAGATAAGGTGGTAATCAACATAGGTTTAACTGATCTTTTTTACTAGTTCAATTACATGCTAATGACTAGTGCCAAGTCAGAATCTTTAACTACTTATACTTATTAAATCTTATGTTAGTAATGAAAAATTAGTTAAGCTACACAATCAATAAAGCACAAGTCTTAATTATTATATTTCACTTTTATACCTTTTGTGTGTTTGACAAATTTGTTTCACTAGAGATTTCCCACCAATAAGAGGTATTATTAACAGAGACTATATTCCTTGGAGTACTGTTTACTAATCCAAATTGCTAAATCTTAGATGTTTTGTGTATTTGTTTTAATGGAAACTTCTTCGCTAAATATCCAGTAAAGCAAACTTCTAATCTTCTAAGCATCTAACTGTATATAAAGATCAGTTTCTGTATCTGATGGCAGCTCCTTTTACTGCGGATCTAAAGCCATCTGTAACCTGCAGGCTGTCAGTTATAGACATTATCAACTTGAAATCCATCATTTTTGCAAATAAAATATGTTACCAGTAGGTTTGTATCTTGCACCTGCCCCTAAGTCTCCCTGCTAATTTTGTGGGCAATTAATAACATTTTCTACTTTCTTGAAAATATTTTATTCTTCCCTTATTGCTGTAATGGAAAAACTCACACCAGCTGCAAGCAAACGAAGGGCCTAATCCAACTCTTACTGACTTCAATGGGAGTTGGAGTCAGCCTGTACTTAATATATAAAAAACACAGTGGAACAGACTATATTTAGAACACTGTTAACATCACAAAGTAAACAAACTAAGAGATTTTTCTCATCTTTCAGTACAATAATCTTGGGTGTTAGTTATAACAACAGTAGATAGATTTTTTTTTTAATCACTTCTGCTAGAAATTTTTCTAAGTACTTATCTGACCTCATTACCATAGTATCTTGGTGCCTCAATCATTAATAAATTTTTTTTCCTCACAGCACTCCTGTGAGGTAGGAAAGTACTATTCCCCATTTTACAGATGGGGGACTGATGCACAGTGTTAATTAAATGTCCCGTTAACAAGTTCCTAAAAAGACAGTGTAAGCTGATGGAATGGAGGAGCAGAAACAAAATATAGCAACAGGCTGTAAAGTCCATTAAATGCAAGAGAATCTTTTTTAAACACAAGTCAAACGAGGGCTCTGGCCGTGTTATGGAAACTTCCACTGGTGTAACTACATCAAAGTAGCTACAAAGGTGCAAATCCCTAATGTAGAGGTGCAAAGCGGAACTTACACCGGTGCTTAATGTGGCAGTATACTGAAGTAAGCTCCGCTTTGCATTGGTCCAGTGTGTCTATATTATGGGTTTACACTGGTGCCAGTACATGGATGTAGTGCAAATTTCATTATTGTGGACTGGGCCAAAGTAACACTAGCAAAAAGAGTTAGGGCTTGTCTACACCGCACAGCATTTAGCGACAAGGCTGTGTCGACACAGCCTTGTGGCTAAAAGTCAGCGTGTGTAAACACTCTTTGTTGGCACTTTAGCCGACAATATACTTCCAGCCCCGTGAGCAGCGTTAGCTTTGTCGGCAGGAGAGCACTTTTTAATTACTCGTGAAAGACAAAAGTTTTGTCCCCAACTTTGCAATGTAGGCAAGCCCTTAGACATGAACAACATTAGTTTCCCTAACTTAGGGCACCCTAACTTGTTTCAAGCATTCTTCTTGTTCTGGCTCTGTTATAGCCATTCCCTTTGCAAAAGCACTCTGGGACAGCAAGGGAACTGAAAGCTGAAGTTAATCTTTTGTGTACTGAGAAGTAAGTGCTGCTACATTGTGACACAGACAGTTAATCTTAAACCTTTAAATAATATATAACTGATCAGAACTATTTGGCAGGTACAAAGACAGCCAAACTAAAAAAAGCATAGATCAGCTGCATAAAAGGGTTACCTGTAAAAACAACCATGTTCATAGTAATACTTAGCACTTATTTTACAGACATTAACTAGCTAACTTTCACAACATCCCTGTTACGTGAGTAAATATCCCCATTTTACAGAGGGGAAAATCAACACACCTTGTATTGATTTTTTTCCCAATGTCACATAGTGTTTGTTTTTGTTTTTTAATCTCTAAATTAATTGATTATATTGAGGTAGTTTAGTTAATATGTTTGTGAAGGCTCTTCAGGACAATCCAAAACATTTATTCCAGGCTACAATCGTTTCTGATTTACTCTAGGGATTGCCTAACCTTTTTTTAACGTGGATTTAGCCAGAAAATTTTCAAATTGGAAATAAGGCATACATTTGTAACCATAGGAACAAACTACTGAGGGAAGTGGTGGAGTCTCCATCTCTTGATGTCCTCAGACCAAGACAGGATGCCTTTCTGGAAGATATGCTTTAGCTAAATGCAAGTTCTGCTTTAGGCACACATGAGTTATGGGGCTCAATACAGTGGTAAATGGGTGAAATTTAACAGCCTGTGGCATTACAGGAGGTCACACTAAATGATCTAATGGTCCCTTCTGGCCTTAAGCTATATGAAATGAAGAACTTGAAGATAAAATAAAAATAAATAAATTAAAACTAATGATGACAAGCCCACAGAGAGTTAGTGGCAACACCACAATTAGAAATCAGTAGTCCCTAGCTCCAGCCAGTCACTTGCTTAGTTCTCTAGGCCATGCTGCCTCTAAATATGAAAAAGAGCAAGCCATTTAAAAGACCAAATTTAACAAAACCCACATGCAGCTATACTGTATCCCCCGGCTTACTTAGATTTCTTGCTTGTGGACCTATGTCTTGAACCAACTTGGCCTCATTCTCCTTGGGTTCCTTCATTATTTTATTTTACTTGGCCACGTATGGTATATTGTTTACTGTAACATGCCTTAATCTTCCTCTATAATCTTGCTAGCTATAGAAGCATAAGATAATAGAACTCAATCTAAAATCTGTGCATTTCTCAAACCATACATTTGTTTGGAAGTACTTAGCTGTACACACCTTTTGAGCATTATCATTCAATTTAAATCCACTTGATAACTACAGCAAAGTGGACTTTGAGAGACAGTAATGGCATCTTAATTTAGGGATTTAAAAAAATTCCTTTAAATAAAACCTGTAATATGTGTATAGTACAACCTCACTAATTTTCATTCATGATTAGGATACTCATTGGAAATTATTGACGCTTGCGAATTAGTATGTGGAAAAAATACAGCTTAAATAAGTTAGGATAATGCATCATAAAATGTACATTGCTTCTTAGACAAGTGTTGTTTAGTCTTAATTATTTATGATAATACTAGTCAATGCACTATGGTATATTTTATAAAATATGAAGTCTTTGTAGAGCAAATAGCTATTAAATGTCTGCTGAGAAGTTAGGTAAACCCCATGATTTTTGTGCATGTTCATATTACAACCCATGCAGATAAACAAAGTCTGAATGAGGAAATTGTTGCATGGAACACAAATGTGTTAAATTCAGCATTTAAAACTGTGATGAAGCTTTTAAGATTTTGAAATGATGGAATACTCTGCATTGTAAAATCAGCCAGTTTGGAATCATTATTTGTTTGGTAAGGTAGAATATGTATGGCTAAGAGTTATTTATAAAATGATTGCATCACTTTAAGCACAGTTTATGAGCACTGTACAAGTTCATTATAAAACCCAGTTAATATCACTGAAAGTAATAAATAATCCCAATAGAATCAATCTGTAAAACATGATGCAAAGCAGTTCTTTACACAAGTAGTCTGATCAGGGAACTCTTTCAATTTTAAAATGCAAATTTAAAAACACAACACTTCCTAAAGAACTCTTTAAATTGTTTTTTTTTTATATAAAATTATATATGTTATAAAGTCAATGTGTTGTAGTTAATCCAAATATATAAATCTATTGGAATTATTTTTATAAGAAGAAATGCCATTAGATATGATCTGTATATGCTTAGTGATTCATGGGTCTTGTTACATACATGCTTTGTAATGTATGAATTATTTAGTAAGAAAAATCACAATGATTTTGTTGTTACTCAAAAATTTATAGGTTGGCAGAAACAATTATGCAGCCCCTGAAGCTGGTCTGGTAAGGTACAGTAACATTAACACTGTATAGACTTATTTTTGATCACTTTCATTTGTAATGTTCATGCTGTAATTTTTCAGTAATTGTGCAGCATATGTAGCATTGGAATAATATTAATTTTATTAAGCATACAAATATTTTGATTGTGTTTTTTCTTATTTTTAAAATATGTACATCATTTAAAACAAGACTTAAACATTTCATTACCTGGCCTAAATCAAGAGGATCATTTCCCTAAAATTTATTTTAAAAATTCCAAATATTCTGTATCCTGAGGAAGAAACAGGTTTAAAAGTTCCATTTGGGGCCCAATTCTGGTCCCACTGAACTGAAATCATTTCAAGTTTTCCACTTACAGTGATAACTGTAAAATTGACCAAGGTGCAGAAGGTCTGTGCAAACCTTCTGCATGCCTTAAACCAGTGCAAAAGAGTTACCAGGGTAGTGGCAAAGGCATGTAGGGGTAACTCTGCAAGCCCTGTATGCATTTTAGAGGATCTGTACCCTGGCTGTGGCTAGGCAGGTACAGGGGAAGGCCCATAGTGTGGCAGAGTAAGCACGTAAGTGCTGGACACTCTAGTCCTATCTGTATGGCTGAGTGAATTCCTTCACAAATGCTTTTAGTTCATCACATACAGTCTGATTTTTGGAATGTGGGCAGGGAGGAGTGAATTGCACCCCAGTGTAACTTTAGGTTGCTGTTTATCCATGCAGAAATGTTTCTCGCACGTTCACCTACCTCTTTAAATCAGAAAGAAACATAGCCATGAAAATATATGTCACTGGAATGAGCCATTTCTTGCAGGAAGCAAGGAGCTCTTCCCCCACACACATTGTAGATGGTTTTTGTCCTCTTTAGAATCAAATATTGGCCATAGCCAGAAGTAATTTACTGGACGTTGTGGCCTATCTATTTCAATGTTTCTCAAACTTTTTGTGTTGGCAACCCCATTTGGACTTTAAAAAGATCGTGACCCTCCCCCCCACTAGAAAAAATTGTGACCCCTTACCTTCAGCCCAGCTCGGGGCATCAGCCCTCCTCTGGGCAGGGGTTCTTTGCCCTGGTTACCACATCAAAATAGGGTCGCGATCCACAGTATGAGAATCACTGATATATTTGAATCCGGCTCTCTCTAATCAGGCGTACTGTATGTGTGGTATTGGAGACCTACTTTTTTTTTTTTAACATTTAATGTGACAAATAACTTCTAGCACAGATGTTAACTCTTTAATCTCCATGCTCCTGTAAGGTAGTAAATATGTACTATTATTCCGGTCTTAAAGTTGGGGAAATTGCAGCAGAGGTGAAATAATTTGCCCAGAGGCACACAGAACCAGAATGAAAACTTAGCACTTTCTGACTCCCAACTACTTTCCCCTCTAGTTTTCTTCATAAATTTGATTTCTGAGGTTTTCTCTTATCCAGTGATCTGAACACAGGGCTGGATGCAAAGAATTCTGTTTTCTAATCTTAGGTCTGGCGCTGATTCCAACTCCCTTTGTGGCCTAGGGAAAGTTCTCTGCCTCAATTTCCACTGAATAAAATACTTACAACAAGAATGTTGTGAAGATTAACATGGGGGTAGCACTCTGAAGATGAATGTGCACATATAGAGAAATACATTTTGAGGAAAAGACTATGTAAGTGCTAAGCATCATTTTTATTGCCTGCACTGTCCTTAAGCACAGGCACTTGCTTGAGCCCCTACAGAAATTCAACTCACATGGTCCACTGT
Source organism: Chrysemys picta bellii (assembly GCF_011386835.1). Lineage (NCBI taxonomy): Eukaryota > Metazoa > Chordata > Testudines > Emydidae > Chrysemys > Chrysemys picta. The sequence continues at coordinate 4,561,087 of NC_088800.1, read as the reverse complement.
TAGCTGGGGGACAAAGAAGCTGCTAGATCTTGGGTTTATACTCCAAGGGTAACAAACAGATCCAGTAGGGTCATAATCCAACCCCTCCTCCCTCTTTCTCTATGGCTATATGGAAAAGGGGAGAGACAGGTCAACTCTTTTGTTGTACTGTAACGTGTTCATGGTATGGAAAAGCTTGAGAATCACTATGCTAGATATCCCTTTTATAGCAGCACAGAACTTTAGTAGTGGAAGTCTTTCAAATATAATGTTGCTTAAATGTTCTGCAGAGGGGGAGTACACTATAAATATGGACAAATTATTTCAAAGGGAATTGATTACATGCATATTCCTTGTTGACAACATGACATCTGAATACTTTATTATTCCATTCTCTAACTGTTTACAAATTTTTCAGTGCTGAAAACAGTCTTGGAACATTCCTTATCTGATCTGGGCAAAAATATAAATACAAACAAATGAAAATCTCACTAATTCTGACATAGCAAAAATTTTGCAGGATAATATCATTGAAAGTGTGAAATAATAGATCTCCATTATTTTATCAAATTTTGGTATATTTAGAACTTAAGTTCCCAGGGAACGGGGTTTTTTCTGAGAACTCTCTACTGCAAGCTATAAATGTTTGATGTGCTTTACTAGGTGAGATAAAAAGCTGAAGTTTGATTACAGTTGCATCAACACAAATCAGAATGGGGGACTGAGGTTGCGATTAGCCCTGGAAAAGCTATATAATGTTTATGCAAATTTGGTAAATTGAGTTGGTTTTCCCTGAAGCTCTATGAATGAAAAATATATTTGAAAAAAATCATAAGGCCATAGTAATTCTTTGATTTTGTAACCTAGTCTTTAAAACTTAATAGAAGATGAATCATCATTGAAAGGTACACAGGGACTTCAGGTAAAAGGTTCATTTTAACATAAATGAAGTTCATGTGGGAAATAGCAGTTCCTGAGATATTCCTGACATGGGACTATATTAAATTTCTACTGTAGCAGTTAAATTATAAAGTTATTGAACAGAGAGAGAACTTATCTCTGCTAATGACCATTCAAGATTATTTTTTTAAGAAAGCCCAGACAACATCAAATCCAATAAGGGGGAGCTGGAGTATGGTGACCAGATGTCCTGATTTTATAGGGACAGTCCCGATATTCCGGGATTTGTTTTATAAAGGTGCCTATTATCTCCCACCCCCATTCCAATTTTTCACACTCGCTATCTGGTCACCCTAAGAGGGAGACTGTTTTAGGAATTAAATGGAATATAGTTGGCATCATTATTTTTACTGAACATGTAAGTCAAATTGTCCAGCTTGTCACTTGTAATGAATAACTAATATTAACGGGTGTAATCAGGTTATAGAGGAAAATATACAGTTGTTCTTCATGCACAGCTCCCACCGAAATCACTGAGGGAGGGTTGTGCTGATGGTTCTGCAGGGTGGACAGCCTTATATCATCAATCCAATGAGAAATAAGCAGAGATGTGTTGTGCATAAGATTTTTTTTTGGTATAGTTGAGTGTGATGTGTGATGACTGGTGATTGGGTTTTGTTATTGTTTGTAGAAAAGGAAGGACATTGCAGCTTTATGCAGCTGCAGTCTTATGACTGTTGCTGCTCCTACCTTCCATATTAAGAGATCTGATTCTTTGAGCTCAAGTGCTTGAGGTTCATGTTTTTTTGCAGAGGTCCCAGATTCATTCCCCAAAGACTACTCAAATAGGGGCATTGTTATATTTGGCTATGCTGCCTTTAACTTCTAGATCCATGATCTGCTCCTGCAGCCAAGAGGGGAAACCCAAAATCTCATATCCAGAGTAGTAATGTGTCACAAATAGTTGTGTTGTAACTCACTGGCAATGTGGGTGGTATGTCTCCTCACAGAGAATAACAGCATGCTTTCCTCTGTACCAGTTGCTCCTGTAAATGAAGTTTCAAGGTTGTGGGATCCAATCCTGTTGATAATTTATGAGGGGGTAAAAAATACATATGTATAAAAGCTTATGTAACCTGAGGTAATTGTTGAAATGATTTTATACTGCAAAACGTATTTATATTTCGTTAATAAGTTTTTACTCTTGTATTTTTATAAAGTCTGCCCCTCTTAAAACAGGAGGTGGCAGACTAAGAGTATGTCTACACTGAAAAAAAGGTATGTCCTTAACTTGATTTAGATAACCTGCATTAGCCAACTTGGGTTAAAATAGCAGTGAAGACATAGCAACTCGGTTTTTAACTCAGGTTTGCGGCTCGAGTACAACCCCAGGCTGCCTATAGGTTTTAACTCCAAGTTCTAATATCAATTAAAAGCCAAATTGTTGCATCTTCATTCATTGCTATTTTACTCCATCTTGGCTAATGCAGATTAGCTAATTTGAGTTAGGAACACACTTTTTTTTGCAGCGTAGACATATCCTGAGAACGTGATTGAATCTGAAGTGTTTGTGGGAAAATATACCGGTGCATGCAAAGAGTGGATGATTTTGCCTATGTAAGCTTCAAAATGGTCAGAACTTGATTTAATAAATTTATCTTTCCACAAAGCAAGTTTCACCCTCCAAGATGTAATGTTAGATGTTGTGCTGACTAGATGCCTCAGGTTATTGCTGATGAGCTATCTTGCCTTTTACTTGCAGGTTACCAGTTTGAATCCTGAGCTCAGCTCATCAGGAATTAATAATTGTTCCTCACTCATGGAAGATAGCTCCTATATGAGATAAGTGAGTGGAGTCTAGGGTGATCAGACAGCAAATGTGAAAAATTGGGATGGGGGTGAGGGGTAATAGGAGCTTATATAAAAAAAAAGACCCCAAAATCGGGACATCTGGTCACTGTAGTGGAGTCCCAGTTCCTACGTCACAAATTCACTAGTGTGTTTTGTTCTAGATTATATCTGTCTCTTACTATGTGTTTGTACTACTGAGAGTTCCGGCAGCAGGGAGCAAAAAATTGCCTTACTCACTATAAATGTATGAGAGTTGACAACATTGTAATTGTCACACAAACTCTGTGGATGGGCATGGGGAGTTTAAAAAGCAGATGGGTTAACCACCTATACATCTTTTTACAAATATCTCATGATTTTGAGGGCTGATGCGTGACCCCTGACCATTTGAGTTTGGCAATATTGGGGACAAGAAAACCTTTGGGAATGTTCTAACTAAACTCTGAACTAGTGAGGGCAAAGATCAAGGACTCACATGTGGGGCTGTGAAGGAAGAAGCCACCAGACAAAAGACACCTGTGCAGCAATGTCTGTGTTTGGGGTGCTGGACCTGGGGGAATGGGACCATGTGGGGCAGGGTGGGTCTCGGGGTGAGGCTGGAACACAGGGTCGGGGCAGCCCTTGGGGTCCAACAGGATGTCTGTGAGGTACAGGGGAAGGAGAATCAGGATCTGAAGGGGAGCCAGCGGGGTGCGGAAAGGAGGATGCGGGACTCAGGGGCTGAGGAGGAGCCCTGGGGTACAGGGTGTCCCTGGGGCACAGGCGGAGAAGATGCCGGGTCTAGCAGCCCCTGGGCAGAGAGGTGCACTAGAGGGGGAGGGGGTCCTGGTCTGGCCGCCCCCGGGCTGAGGGGGCGCAGTGGGGAGGGGGCTCTGGGCTGAGGGGGCGCAGTGGGGAGGGGGCTCGGGGCCGCCCCCGGGCCGAGGGGCGCAGTGGGGAGGGGGCTCTGGGCCGCCCCCGGGCCGAGGGGCGCAGTGGGGAGGGGGCTCGGGGCTGAGAGGACGCAGTGGGGAGGGGGCTCGGGGCTGAGGGAGCGCAGTGGGGAGGGGAGGAGGCTCTGGGCTGCCCCCGGGCCGAGGGGCGCAGTGGGGAGGGGGCTCGGGGCCGCCCCCGGGCCGAGGGGCGCAGTGAGGAGGGGGCTCGGGACTGAGAGGACGCAGTGGGGAGGGGGCTCGGGGCTGAGGGGGCGCAGTGGGGAGGGGGCTCGGGGCCGTCCCCGGGCCGAGGGGCGCAGTGGGGAGGGGGCTCTGGGCTGAGGGGGCGCAGTGGGGAGGGGGCTCGGGGCTGAGGGGGCGCAGTGGGGAGGGGGCTCGGGGCCGTCCCCGGGCCGAGGGGCGCAGTGGGGAGGGGGCTCGGGGCCGCCACCGGGCCGAGGGGCGCAGTGAGGAGGGGGCTCGGGGCTGAGAGGACGCAGTGGGGAGGGGGCTCGGGGCTGAGGGGGCGCAGTGGGGAGGGGGCTCGGGGCCGTCCCCGGGCCGAGGGGCGCAGTGGGGAGGGGGCTCTGGGCTGAGGGGGCGCAGTGGGGAGGGGGCTCGGGGCCGCCCCCGGGCCGAGGGGCGCAGTGGGGAGGGGGCTCTGGGCTGAGGGGGCGCAGTAGGGAGGGGGCTCGGGGCCGCCCCCGGGCCGAGGGGCGCAGTGAGGAGGGGGCTCGGGGCTGAGGGGGCGCAGTGGGGAGGGGAGGAGGCTCTGGGCTGCCCACGGGCCGAGGGGCGCAGTGGGGAGGGGGCTCTGGGCTGAGGGGGCGCAGTGGGGAGGGGGCTCGGGGCCGCCCCCGGGCCGAGGGGCGCAGTGGGGAGGGGGCTCTGGGCTGAGGGGGCGCAGTGGGGAGGGGGCTCGGGGCCGCCCCCGGGCCGAGGGGCGCAGTGAGGAGGGGGCTCGTGGCTGAGAGGACGCAGTGGGGAGGGGGCTCGGGGCTGAGGGGGCGCAGTGGGGAGGGGGCTCGGGGCCGCCCCCGGGCCGAGGGGCGCAGTGAGGAGGGGGCTCGGGGCTGAGGGGGCGCAGTGGGGAGGGGAGGGGAGGGGGCTCGGGGCCGCCCCCGGGCCGAGGGGCGCAGTGAGGAGGGGGCTCGGGGCTGAGAGGACGCAGTGGGGAGGGGGCTCGGGGCCGCCCCCGGGCCGAGGGGGCGCAGTGGGGAGGGGGCTCTGGGCTGAGGGGGCGCAGTGGGGAGGGGAGGGGGCTCGGGGCCGCCCCCGGGCCGAGGGGCGCAGTGGGGAGGGGGCTCGGGGCCGCCCCTCCCCAGCCTGGCGCCGCCTCCCCGCTTTTCCGGCTCCCGCGGTTTGGTTCCGGGGCAGGCCGGGCCGCCGCTCGGGGACGGGAGGCGGCAGCAGCTCCGGCCGCGGCGCATCGACCCCGGCGAGTGCCGCTCCCGGGCCGGGTGCGGGCCCCCAGCATGTGAGGCGCCGCGGGGGGATGCTCGTACCCGGCTGCGGCCCGCCCCGCGCCATGGAGAGCCCGCCGCTCGTCATCCGCATCACCATCCCGGACGGCGGCGCCGTGGACTGGACCGTCCACCCCGCGCCGCAGCTGCTCTTCAGGGACGTGCTGGTGAGTCCGCCCCCTTCGGGTGCCCGGCTTCCCTTTCCCCTCCCTCCCCCCCCCCCCCCGGGGTGCCCGGCTTCTCCCCCCCCCCCCCCCCGGGGTGCCCGGCTTCTCCCCCCCCACCTGGGGTGCCCGGCTTCTTCCTCCCCTCAGGGTGCCCGGCTTCCCTCCCTCTCCTCTCCCCCCCCCCCCGGGGTGCCCGGCTTCCCTTCCCTTCCCCTATCCCCTGGGGGTGCCCGGCTTCTTCTCTCCTCCCTCGGGGTGCCCGGCTTCCCTTTCCTCTTCTCTCCTCCTCCCCCAGGGTGCCCAGCTTCTCTTCCCCCTCCTTTTCTCCCCCCCCCGGGGTGCCCGGCTTCTTCCCCTTCTCAAGCCCTCCCCCCGGGGGTCCCCAGCTTCTCCCCAAGCCCTCCTGGGGTGCCTAGGCCAGGTTCCAAAGTTACCTCCTGTCTCTCCTCTCATGGGGATGCTCAGCTTGGAGTAAGCAACAGAGGGTCCTGTGGCACCTTTAAGACTAACAGAAGTATTGGGAGCATAAGCTTTCGTGGGTAAGAACCTCACTTCTTGCATCTAAAGAAGTGAGGTTCTTACCCACGAAAGCTTATGCTCCCAATACTTCTGTTAGTCTTAAAGGTGCCACAGGACCCTGTGTTGCTTTTTACAGATTCAGACTAACACAGCTACCCCTCTGATACTCAGCTTGGAGTGGCATCCCGGAGTTGTTTATGCCCTTCTCTTCCTCCAGGGCTCTAAAGCAGTGGTTTTCAACCTGTGGTCCACGACCCCTGGGGGTCCGCAAACTATGGCTAAGATTTCCAAAGGGGTCCACATCACCATTTGAAATTTTTTAGGGGTCTGCAAATGAAATAAGGTTGAAACCCACTGCAGTAAAGCATAAATGTCCCTTAGCATCAGAATTGCACTGTGGATGCAGATTCTCTATCCTTCCCCTGACTGACCGTAGGAAAATTAGGATGATGAAGTTGGGTGCAGTAGCTAAAAGATTCTTTATTAATGTAAAGTGATTTTAGGTCTCAGTTGGAGGAACATTGATCTGGACGCTGCCTTACTCAGGACACATGGGATGTGACAGATGGAAACACTGATTAATTAGACAATATTTATAGTATCACACCCCCTTTGTCTCTCTAATATCCTGGGACTGACATGGCTACAACACTGCATCCAACAATATTTACAGTAACTTTAAATGTCTCTTCAGTCAAATTATTGTAACTTAAACCAGTTTGTAAACAGACAGACTGTTGAAGCTAAGTGGGGAGGGATAGGTATTTTCCAGGGCAGGGCTTTCTGAGGCCCTGACACTTGAAAGTTTTACTGATTGTTGATAAATTGTATAATCAATTGCTTGATCACACTTTGGTTTGTTATTTCATTATGAAAAATACTCAAGAGTCCAAATAATCAGTGTCTGTCAGGTTTATTAATATGGTACAGGAAAAAGATTCTATACGATACCAGTTCCGAAGAGCATTTCCGTGCAGCGGTGTTACATTCACCTTACGCAGAAGGTTGCTCCCCAAGTTACACACTTCAGCTGGTATTATTTATATGATTTTACAAGTTATACATTTCTTTACATGTCGCTAAAATCCAGCCTATCGGTTTGTTCCAGGTCCCTAACTTCTTGTTCTGTTCCTTTCTTATTTTTGTTTTGGATACTACTATTTCAGGTACTGGTCTGTGAAGGTACTTCACTGGCTTGTACTAAGACATAGAACAAATGTATCTTGATTTTGACAAGTTTCCTGTCTGCTTGTGCCAAATGCTTACTTCAGCAAATGCAAGGTGCTATGGGAAACTTAGCATAAGTTTTAGGCTATGTCACTGTTACAGTATTTGTGCTTACTAGTATCGGTGCTTAATTGCATAGTCATATATATAGATGGTGCGGACAATACATATTATTAATTATATATATTTATATGCTAGTTGGCATATATTAGTCAACACAGATATAACTGTCCTTTTAGGGGTATGATTTTTTTTTAACCAAAATATTTATACCAGAAAAAGCCCTAGAACGGATACAGTTTTACAAGGATAAAAATGCCTTTTATCTGTATCACTTATTCATCTTCTCATATTGGAATAAGTTATGTAAGCACTTTTATAACAGTATAATTATGTTCGCACTATGGAGGTTATATCGCTTTAGCTAGACCGGTATTATTAAAGTGGTACAACTTTTGTGTGTAGACAAGCCCTTAATGAGTTGAAATTAAGTGGTCAGGTGGACACCTTGAATAGTAATAACAATAACATTTATAGGAGCCGCAGATGCGCAGCATCTCTGAAAATCAGAAAACTATTAATTTAATGTGCATTGTGAATATGCTGGGTATGGTACAAAACAGATTGAGACTAGGTTCATACCCTAAGGAGATTAAAAATTTGTAGAAACACAAATCAGAACACAGAATGTCAGGTTATTTAACATAGGATGCTGCAGGATCTTTATTTTTTGAAATAAAGTGATTTTTTCCTAAATTTAACAACTTTACTCTTTGAAATCCAAAGCTGTCTCCTTAGTACCTAAATCCCTTTTTGCAAATGAGATTTAAGCTCCTAAATCAGTTTGGCATTGCAATGCTGAGTGCAGCAACACCTTAATATCTTTAAAAATCTGAGTCCTAATGCCTAGTGTGCTGTTCTACACACTAATCTACGCCCCTGTTAAGTTTAATATTCAGTTGATATATTCCTTCTTAAGAATTGCATCTTGGAAGAGAACTGATAATTAGCTGAATGGTACAGATATGTTTGTTTAAAAAATTAAATAATCATTAAGGCCTTAATTCAGAAAGGTACTTAAGTATTTACCTATCTTTCAGCACTAAGTAGTCCTACAGAATTGGGACTCCTCACATGTTTAAAATTAGACTCCTACTTAAGCACCTTGCTGAATTGGGACCTAAGTGCTACTGTTTGGAACACCACTTCAAGTGATTTTCTGTGTATATCAGTTTTGCAGACTTTGAAGTTATCTATAAACAGATTTATTTAAAGATTTTTCACTACTAAGTGGATTACAGTGCACTGATTTTTTTTCATTAATCTGTCTAGATTCACATGCTGTCCCATCACCATGGAGTCGGAACACCTGGAGGAGCGGGTCTTATACTTCTCTCACTTACACTGATGTGAATTCCATAGAATTACACTGGTGTAAAAGCTGGTTTAAGTGTGAGGAGAATAAGGCCGCTGGTATCTAACAGCCAGGCAAACCCTGCTACAAGCAATAGGTTTTAAACGTTCAGTTTTCTTTCCTACAGATACAAATTGTTTTACAGTTCTCCACAGAACAGTTTTGACAGATTTCTTGTTTAGTCTACCACTATCTGACTTTTCTCTTCGTAGTTAATGGCCTTATGTTTTGTTGGATAAAACACCAGTTGTTCTATACACTGATTTGCTTGAACATTTGTCTGAAAGATTTATAGGATTTTATCGTTTGTGAGTTGTGGGGATTCTCCATTCTAACATCACTTATGGTAGCCTGCTGAAAGTTAGGATATCGTGAATTTGGGTCAGTGAGAGAGCTCCAAAATGTTAGAGTGTAAGGGTTCCTATACATCAGGTGAAAAGATTATGTTCTTAACCCCAGATTAATTTTATGAATTCATGGTTTAAAGTTCGGTGTTTCACCTGGTGCATTGACTTAATAGTAAGGTGGGACACTGAGCAGAGTAAAGGTACCTTACCAGTAATTCACTGTGAGATTTGTGGTCTACTCCACTTTTACAGATCTTAAATTAATGGATTTAGATTTTTCAGTTTTGTTTTGTTTTTCAAATCGTAATGTAAAATGTGAACTTTAAGGTGAAACTATAAAGCAGGCTAGTAACCTGAGAATGATGGCAAATCATAATTTTGGGAGTTTAGAGTCTGAGTTGGAGTTCTTTGAGCCCTCAAATATGGTCCTTTCTCATAGCCCACATGTCCTCTCCTCACATATACGCTGCTGGTCGACACCGAAAGCTTGTGATGACTTAACTAAAATAAATTTTTATATTGGCTGAATTGAAATGTGTCTGTGCAGGGATTTGCCGGGTTTAAGTATCTCTTTTTAAAAACCAATTTTAGTTAAATCAGTGTAAGTTTTGTGTGTAGACAAAACCTTAGTTCTTTGTACTGAATTTGTACAGTTAGACTGTAAGCTCTTGCAGACAGGGATTATATCTTCTTAAGTGTTCTATAGATCATCTACCGGGCTCTAGAAATAATTAAACACAAAGAATTCTCTTAACACTATACTGAGCTTTGTGTTGCCTACATTTTTGTGATTCTTTTTTTGACTGTGCAAAGTTTCCACGGAATCATTGTCATCTGTGTTGCACATCCTCTGTCTGTTATTTAAGCTGTAGTATAGAAAGGTAATTTATTTTAACACATCTCAGATAAAAAGAGCAAGAAATAATTCTATATCTATAATTTGGCCCAGTTGACTCTTTACTATTATATTTGCTGCTTTTTCATTATATTAATTATCCCATTTTAATATTGTATCTCATATTTCATTTCTTAGTTTTATTCAGAGGGAAAAAAGAAAAATAATGGGACAGTGATCACTGAGGGTCCAATAATGTGAGATGCTGAGCACTCCAAGGTGCATAAAATTTATTTGCAATAAATAGCTTTGTTTATTTTTTCCTGACCAGTTTGTGACATTGTCAGTGAAAAGCTTGCATGACATGAGAAATGAGACAGCAGGAAGGAAAGATCATGCTATGCATTTATGCCATACCCCACATGACATATTGCAAACTCACTGTTGGCTGATGACACAATGTAGACTAGAAGACCTGCATGAATTGATCTTCCACTGAATTTTGACCCTGGGTATACCATTCTTGCAGTTTTTGATCTTAAAAAGAAGTTATAGCATAGAAAATGTGTTTAAAATATTAGACATAAAAATGCACCATTTGGGACAGAAATGTGTAACATACACAGAAATTCTACATTTCTAGGCCTTCTGGTATATACAGTTTGATCCTGTCGTCAGAAGATCATTGTTGTGGAAGTAGTTCAGGCAAAGGCAAAAAAATAAAACACACTGCCCACTGTGTAGATGAGAAATATTTATGCTTCTTTGATACTTTGGCCTCATTTCTTACTGGACAACCAGGGTATTTTTCTTATTTCAGACCAACTATGAATCCACTCATGTATTTATGCAGGATTTAAACTTCAATTAAAATAAAATAATAATACTAAAAACTTTATAGCTCATATGGTTGCAGAGAGAATCTTCCAAATGTAAACCAGAGCTTTTTGGTGAGCCTGCCTCAGGCGTCTCTAGTGCATCCCTATCCTTCAAAGCTTTCCTGTGCAGTAGCAGAGTGAAATCAACAAGATTTTAGTCATTGTCCCTTCTGCTGTTCAGATCTATAGATGCTGGTGATGGGGGTGCTGTTGCACCCCTTGACGTCAAGTGGTTTCCATCATATACAGGGTGTACAGTTTGGTTCAGTGGCTCTCAGCATCCCCATTATAAAAGTTATTCCAGCACCCCTGTTCAGATCCACGTGGGCTGCAGAGGTAGGCACAAAAGATACTTATGGTGGGGGAGAAGGGCCAGAAAACAGAAGCTGAGCAAGTTATAAAGTAATGGACCACTCTCTCCCCAACAGTCGGGATGGTTTGGGGTAGAAAGACAGCGCGTGCCTTCTCAAGTACAGAAATGATTTATAAACCTCCGTTTATACGACTTGCCTGGAAGAGTTCCACATGCATTTTTCATACCCTAAGGACAAAATAAACTCTTTACATTGCAAGAAAAAGCAAAATGGAATACTATTCTTCCCTTTAGGGGGCATAGGGAGGAGGAAGTGAGAGACTGATTGAAACTGCTTTGAATCGTACGTTAAAAGTTTGGGGGAGAGGGGTTTAAAGTCCCTTCTCTGTAATAGAGGAACAGTTAAGTTTAATGTACTCTGAAATGTCTTGAGCCCTTCTAGTTAGAAATATGGCTTATTCTGTCCTATGTCATTGTTTAGGATGTCATTGGACAGGTTTTGCCTGATGCAACGACGACAGCATTTGAATGTAAGTACAGCTTATTTAACTTCTGTCTGCAGTATGTCTGGTATGGGCTCCTCTGCTCACATTATGCAGTTGTCATTTTTTAAATAAATAATGTTTATGTTCATTATATGTTACAGTTAAATATTTATACATTAATGCAAGTTTAATGATGATACTGAGCTAAGTAATATTTTATTATTTAATTACATCTTGAGTGAGCATATCTCTACAATATAGCTTTAATTACCAACGTGACCTTATCATGCTCTGACTCCTCACTGCAATTATATGGCTTGAATTAAATGAAAAGTATAAAGTACCTGTAGATCTATGATTGTAATTTGAAAATTTAATTCTCACTTTAAAAAACAAAAGAACTGCAAAGTGCAGCTTTTAAAAGAAATATGCTACAAAGTGTAGAATAATACCAGGCACGGGCGCATAGCAACTGCTGCATTGAAACCCCGGCGCTACTAGATTTGGGACCTTTCCTTTTTAATTCAGTGGAGACTGACCATATTATGGAGGATGAACCGTTGGTTTCTACTGGAAAAGAAGTTTTCTGCATACTACATCCGCAGTAGGTTGATGAGGCAGGAGAAGGAGGAGGATTGTTGAGATCTTATCCTACTTATGCTCTTGTATAAGGAGATGGTCTCTTTTTTCACAGGTGAAGATAAGTGTCATAACATGACAGACGGGTACAGTGCATGTATTGTTGTGGTGGGGTGACTGCCTCTATTACCTTGAGATCAGTTGTTTCTTTGGATCTAGGAAGATGATATCCCATGTTCATAAGGCTGGATTTGACAGTTGTAGCACAGGTGTTGAGGGCCACACGCCTCCCCAATAACAGGGAAAGATTTGGTTTTGTTTTAAATAGATTTCTGTGATAATGGGAGGGCTGGAGTCTACGTTTTCACTGCCCTAAAGAACAAGGAATGCTCCGTGGGAGGAGGTAGCAATTTCTTCCATTAGAAGGATGCTCATGAGATGCCAAGTCATTTATTTTCCTTCCTTCCTCTACAAGTTAAAGATGTTGGCTAACTTATCTACATTCTTCCTTTTACTTTTCTTTGTTATGATGATGGAGGGATGGCTGGGCCAAACCTGAGCAGTACTATGATCCCGTGCTCCAGATCACAACACCTGGAGCGGGGAGCTGGGCTCAGCCCCACAGGACAGGCGCTGCCACTGCAGGGTGCGTGCAGGGCGAGCTTGCTCTGCAACATCCCCCCTAGGGCCTCCCACCCTCTGGGGACAGGACCTGCCACCCTCCCCAAGGGCCTTGGTTTCAGTAGGGTTGGTGGAATATGTAAAGGAGGGGGAAGGGGTCCTTTGAACTAATGGGGAGGCTGAGACGTGGGGGGTGAAGAGGGCATAGGGAATATTTAAGGGGTACTGTTCTATGCTTGCTTTTAATTCCTAAAACCTTTTAATGCCATGCAATAATGCTTAATAAAATGGTGTAGTCTAAATAAACTGGTTTTTTTTACGTGGTTTAGACATGTTTTTTTATATGGGGTCATTTGAGGTATTTTATTAATATAAATGTAATAAAAAGCAGTAAAAACATTTTTAATGGATAAAACTTAATAAGAAATTCCAAAAAAAAGGCAAAAAAATAAAAAGTTCACAGGGTTCTATAAATAGGCCAAGATCCTACTGTAATTGAAGTCTGTAACAAAGCGCTCATTTACTCCATTGATGCAGATTTGGGACCGATACCGACTTGCTTATTTTCTTTTTCTTTTTGTAAACTCTGCACTCTTTTGATCTTTTTTGGCTCCTATGGCATTGTTTTCAAGAAGAAGAATTTGTGAAGGGCAGTCAAACTCCTCTGCCTCAGGCAATAAGATCAGTAGTCTATTTAAGAGTGGAGAGGCTTTCTACTGCTCCTTTCTAGTATTTTAATTATTATGGGTGCCACGAGTCTGTGCTAGAGGAAAGGTTCCACCAATTTTCTGCAAAAGGTTTGCCCTGGTAGAGGTGGGTCTACAAAAAGAGCCATGGGATGTTGCATCTGGTTTGTGAATCTGCATGCTTTTATATTGATGCTGGAAGTGAGAGAGTATATATGATAGAAGGTAAGGCGCAGAGTACTTGGTTGTGTTATGCTTGAGGGATAATCACGGGCATAGAAAATTAAAGGAAATAATTGTTTTGTGAGCCTTCGAGTGCTTTTGTTGCTTTTACGTCTGCATGTTTGTTTTCGACTAAAAAACATATCCTGTGGATAAGAACGGTGTTTGTAAACGTCCATTTCCCCCGAGTCTGGGACATGTACCCTTCCCCATTGTAAAACCTAGGACTTGTTAGAGGGACCTGAGCAAAACCAGGCTCCAGACCTTACCATTTCTTTTATGATTTGTTGCTTTTTGTTACCTATTTCCCATCTCGCACATTAGCTTTGTTTGAACTTCATGCACCAGTGAGAGTCCCTGCAATCAGAGCAGTAGCCCATAGTAATGGTACCATGTGCAGAACTTTCCTAGAAATACACATCTGCTGCTGTGCTTTCAGTTCATGTCTCTAGTCTGTCATTTACATCTGCACAAAACTATTTCCCCTGCCATTTAACTGGCATCTAAAATATGTTATGTATCTTGATGCTTGATTTCCTGGTTACTCTATCCATATCAAATGCCTAGATTTTACAGGCATCAATGTCATTCTCACCTGCTTGATTACTTTCCAGACACCGATAGTTGCCAGCTAGTATCGTCTCCTCTACTGTTCGTTTAGTTATTGTTATCGACAGTGTGTCCTTCATTGCAGCCTCTACCTGGGGCTGTGCTACTTCTATCATTGGACCTTTCTGTGGATTTCATCATTGTATTACACGTCGCTACAAATAAAATGACTAACAACATATGGCCTGTTATGGTCCTTTTCTCCAAACGCTGCCATTTTGGGTATTTGTGACACACTGCAGATTTTGCGAAGATTGCTTCATAATATTTGTTTACCATCTGCTGCACTCTATTTGGTATCTTGCTAGGATTTTTTCCTCCATTTTAAGTGACATTAGCAAAATCCAGCCAGTACATAGGCTTTTTGGTTCTACTTTTGCTTCCCTAATGTGCTGGAAAATCATACTGTTGTGCTCTAGGCAAGTAGACGAGCTTGGAATTCTTCTCTCTGAATCAGTGCATCATCTATAGCCAGTTTGGGGGCTATACCCAGTTATATTTTTTGGTAGGATGGCTAAAGAATCTCCTCATTTAACATGAGAGATATATTCTCTGATGAAGAAAAAATTGCCCTGATTGTTTTAGACTTGCTTTCTTTTAATATCTTCTGTCTTTCATCAGTACATTTGTCTCTTACCTGTATTCTTCATGCAACTGTGAGGAGTTTTCACAGTTCTCAGTACTCTGGAGCTATTTTCATATCATCTGAATCTAATCCTGTATGACCCTGGAGATCTGAGGATGTTTTTCCAGTGGGCTGTGAGAGTTCATCAGCTACACACACTTGGATGTTTCTAGGGTCAGTTTTTTTTTTCCCTCTTAAGCCTGACTTGTTTAACAACTGTGGTCTTCCTCTGTCTTTTAAATATAGTGTTTGGTCATCTACTTTTACTTCTGATCCCCTCTCTGCTTACAGTGCTTTCATTGCGGTCATTACTCTGACAGCTTTCTTCAGTGTTTCTGATTCTCATGCTAGAACAACTTTGTTTTCAGCCAAGTTGTAGTTTTGCAAACCTCTCCTCCCTTTTCTGTCTCTTATATGCTTTCAGGCAAGGAAACATTCAGTTTCAATTCACTAACTCTTCCAAATCTTTTCATCGTTCTTGACTCGATACAGGTTGGTAACTCTAAAGAGCATTGTTAGCAGCCTGGCAACTTACCAGTTAAATCTCCATGCATCCTCAAGACTATTACAGAAGGTAACTGTGCCAGCCACGTCTCCGTTCAAAGCCATCTTTCCAGTGTCTTGTGATTCTGCTCTGGTAGATTTATAAACTCTAGCTCTCTAAGTATATTCAGTTACGTACTACTACACTGTTACTTCTTCCCCTCTGAGCTCTTTTTGCTCTTTTTCATTATTGCTTTGGAGTTTTCTGCTAGATTTTCAAAAAAGAATGAACACATTCCTTTGCCCAACTAATTTAGATCTGTTGCTGAACTAATGTGTGTAATTATGAGTAGAGGTTAATTTTCATCCAGGGAAATATTCACACATTTTGTGTGATATTTTGTGCAAAGGCTGTGATTTTTTTTTTAAAAGGGACTTAAGCGAGTCAGACACCCATCTCCCATCAGCTTCCAATGAGAATTGGGTGCCTAGGTCTCTTTGAAAATCCCAGCCCAAAACCACATGTGTGGTTGATTTTCCCCCCCCCCCCCCCAGCCTTCAAATATACATACCTTTAACACTGCCTCATTTTTGAGCTTAAAATTTAAATGTCTTATGGAAAGCAGTTTAGAAAGATCACTGTGTCTGAGGCTCTATCTATGCTATGAGCTAGGTGTATAATTCCCTTGCTCATGTCCGCATATGTTTGCTAGCGCTCACTGAGCTAGCATGAGTATAAATAGCAGCATCCCATGATATAAATCCACCTGAAACCAGTGGGTTTGTATGTACTCAGCAGAGCTCAGCCGTGCCTCTGCTGCCACCACCCATAATACTGCAGCTATACTATTTATACTGCTGTTTATGCTTGTACTGCCTCAAATAAATATGAGCAGGGGAATCACACCCCTGAGTCATACTGTAGATGTAGTAAAAGGAAAATCCAATTTCCAAATCTGGGGAAACATAAATGTTAAAGGAATATTGTATCCTAATTGTACAAACTTCAGAAAGAAAGAGGAATGTTAAATCATGGCGGGCAAAATGGGAAACAAATCAATAAAAAGGTAAATCAGTAAAAAATGGTATTTTGCTACAGATTGAGAGTGGGGTTCTGATCAATTTATCTGATTACTTGTGCGTCTTGCATCACAAGAGTATCTGAGTACCTCACAATTGTTAATGGAGATCGAATCCTGGCTTATGCCTTTGGAAAACTTATTCCAATGTTAGATCCTAATTTAAAATGTATATATTTTAAAATCCCTCGCTTTACATAAGCCTTTCTGAATCTTCTTGTTCCTTCCTCTGCCTCCAAATCTACAGCAGCATCTTTCCTTATGTCACAAGGTATGCAGCACTGTGCATATGCATGTCTTACCTTAGCTCTTATTACAAAGGTGTGATTACATTGCACTATTCGTGAACCACTCACTCTCTTCTCCCACAGTTATGCTGTGCACAAACGTGCGTGCACACTAAGTTTGGCACTAGTCTAAATTGATGTGTGTGTATATATGGATATACAAATGAATTATCATGTGCTGGTTTAATTTTTTTTAAAGGTAAAGCTACTGTTATTAGGGATGGTAGAAACCTGTGCTTCCTGACAGGTATCAGGAGGAAGAAGCATGGCAGGGGGCAGATGAGCATGAGACAGGAAAGAATTCATGTAAAGACAGAAGATTTTAGAATAAGAAGGCAGCGGTAAGAAAACAGATCAGGTTTTTGATATTATGTTCTCTCTTTCAACAAAACTGAATAAACTTAATTCCATCTTGGGAGACCTAGACCCATTAAGAAACCACTCAATCTTCACTCTGAGTTTACAGTGTCACCAGAATGACTTAATGGATTTGCATAAGGAGTAATATACTGTGCATAGACTGGAATTCCACAGGGAGGTTCTGCTAGCATTGTAAATTGAGAGAGCAAAGTTTCGAGTGCTTTGTTCTTGTCCCCGCTCTTAAAATGTAATTATAGCCTCTGTTTATGTGCATTTGGGATTACTTTGGTATATGCGGTTAGAGAATGATCTGCTGTCCTCCTTTTGTGCTCTTGCGTCTCAAGTCCTTCAGCTACTTGGTCTTGTTTTCCTCACTTGTTTCTTCCACATCACATGTCTAGGCCCCAGATGATGATGATGTCAACAGTCATTTCAAGGGTCTGGGTTTTTTATATAATTGGCTTGCTCGTTCAGTTTATTTTCATTTGTTTGTAGAAGTTCTGTTGTTCAGGTAGAGTAAACAGGCATAATTGATTTATTAAAAACTGTAAATGGCTTTTCACTTAATGAATGTAATACTTTTTTATCAGATGAAGATGAGGACGGTGATCGGATTACTGTTAGAAGTGATGAAGAAATGAAAGCCATGCTATCCTATGTAGGTATATTGTAACAAATGGGGAATGTTTTTCATGGTTTTCAATTTTCCTGTAATTTTGTCCATTATTCTGCTTGTGTTGAAGTATTTAAAAATAAACTTCAATGATCATAATATATTCCTGTATTATGTGGAGGTGGTGGGGTTTTTTGTTTTTTTTAGATTGTGTTTTTTTTTTTTTTTTTTTTTTTTTAAATCACATGGAGTTGTGGGCATGCTTGACATTTTTAAAAAGAGTTGTACACTTACTGATCATATGATGAACATTAAGAATAATGCATCTTAATGACTTTTGCATTAGGTATAGTGCAGGCTAAATGGACTATCAATTTCTTGTATTTTTTATGCAGTACTTAAAGTAACGGCTCATTAAAAATGAACCCCTGGGCTCTAAAAAATTTTCAGAATCTACTTTCATCTGGAGACTATTTCACCCCTCCTAACAGAAGAGTTACATTGTAGCTGCAGGCTCAATATGCACAGAAGATTTAAAGATGTATTTCTGGGTTTTTTTATATGTACAAAAAAACTAAAAGCAAAATCAGTAACTTATTGAATCACAATTATTTTAACTCATTATTAGCTAAATTTATCTTTCCTATTGTAAATTTAAGTGAAAATGTCCATTTAACAGTTGCTTTCAAATTAAATGGATGAACAGGAAAATAACCAATAGTTTTATGGATCTTTTCTTTTAAGGTGGATATTAAGTGCTAAAATCCACTTTTTTGCCAAAAAAGATTTTTTTTGTTTTTGTTTTCCGTTTATTTCTTAACTTTGAATGTTGCAAAATTAACTACTGTACAGCCATTGAAGTATCAGTCATCTGACGATGGAGGCCTTTTGTGTGGGATATAATGCTTTAGCTTAGTTTAGAATTTGTCATCAAAAATATACAGGGTGCTCTTTTGTTATCAAGGCTTATTTTAGGTGGCAACTATTTCCCCCAAAGCATAGAATCTTAGAAGATTAGGGTTGGAAGAAACCTCAGGAGGTCATCTAGTCCAACCCCCTGCTCAAAGCAGGACTAACCCCAACTAAATCATCCCAGCCAGGGCTTTGTCAAGCCGGGCCTTAAAAACCTCTAAGGATGGAGATTCCACCACCTCCCTAGGTAACCCATTCCAGTGCTTCACCACCCTCCTAGTGAAATAGTTTTTCCTAATATCCAACTAGACCTCCCCCACTGCAACTTGAGACCATTGCTCCTTGTTGTGTCATCTGCCACCACTGAGAACAGCCCAGCTCCATCCTCTTTGGAACCCCTCCTTCAGGTAGTTGAAGGCTGCTATCAAATCCCCCCCCACTCTTCTGCAGACTAAATAAGCTCAGTTCCCTCAGCCTCTCCTCATAAGTCTTGTGCTCCAGCCCCCTAATCATTTTTGTTGCCCTTTGCTGGACTCTCTCAAATTTGTCCACATCCTTTCTGTAGTGGGGGGCTCAAAACTGCATGTAATACTACAGATGTGGATTCACCTGTGCCGAATGGAATAATGACTTTCCTCGATCTGCTGGCATTGCTCCTACTAATGTAACCCAATATTCTGTTAGCCTTCTTGACAACAAGGGCATACTGTTGACTCATATCCAACTTCTCGTCCATTGTAATCCACAGGTCCTTTTCTGCAGAACTGCCGCTTAGCCAGTTAGTGCCCAGCCTGTAGCAGTGCGTGGGATTCTGCCATCCTAAGTGCAGGATTCTGCACTTGTCCTTGTTGAACCTCATCAGATTTCTTTTGGCCCAATCCTCCAATTTGTCTAGGTCACTCTGGACACTATCCCTACCCTCCAGCGTATCTACCTATACCCCCAGCTTAGTGTCATCCGCGAACATGCTGAGGGTGCAATCCATCCCATCATCCAGATCATTAATGAAGATGTTGAACAAAACTGGCCCCAGGACCAACCCCTGGGGTACTCCGCTTGATACCGGCTGCCAACTAGACATCGAGCCGTTGATCACTACCCATTGAGCCCAACGATCTAACCAGCTTTCTATCCACCTTACAGTCCATTCATCCAATCCATACTTCTTTAACTTGCTGGTAAGAAAACTGTGGGAGACTGTATCAAAAGCTATCTAAAGTCAAGGTATATCACGTCCACTGCTTTCCCCATATCCACAGAGCCAGTTATCTCATCGTAGAAGGCAATCAGGTTGGTCAGGCATGATTTGCCCTTAGTGAATCCATGTTGACCGTTCCTGATCACCTTCCTCGCCTTCAAATGCTTCAAAATGGATTCCTTGAGGATCTGCTCCATGATTTTTCCAGGGACTGAGGTGAGGCTGACCGGTCTGTAGTTCCCCAGATTCTCCTTCTTCTCTTTTTTAAAGATGGGCACTATATTTGCCTTTTTCCAATCATCTGGGACCTCCCCTTATCGCCACAAGTTTTCAAAGATAATGGCCAGTGGCTCTGCAGTCACATTCACCAACTCCTTTAGCACCCTCGGATGCAGTGCATCTGGCCCCACGGACTTGTGCTCGTCCAGCTTTTCTAAATAGTCCTGAACCACTTCTTTCTCCACAGAGGGCTGGTCACCTTCTCCCATACTGTGCTGCCCAGTGCAGTAGTCTGGGAGCTGACCTTGTTCGTGAAGACAGAGGCAAAAAAAGCATTGAGTACATTAGCTTTTTCCACATCCTCTGTCACTAGGTTGCCTCCCCCATTCAGTAAGGGTCCCACACTTTCCCTGACCGCCTGTAGAAACTCTTCTTGTTACCCTTCACATCCCTTGCTAGCTGCAACTCCAATTAGGAGATGTCTTTTATTTTGCTACTGTAAAATTGTTAGTAGCTAAGTATATTATCTTTGCTGAAGGCTTTAAAATAAACAAACATTTAGTATGAGTTTGAATGAAAGACATTATAAGGTACCTATATATCTCCACAGACTGGATTTTGTGACTGGCTGATTTGTAAAGCATTGTGTGTGTGTGCATGAATCCACATCTTTTCATATAAGTGTGTGTGTGTGTGTGTGTGTGTGGATGCGAACTCATGTGTAGTAATAAAATGTAGGGTTACCATATTTTAAAATAACAAAAAGAGGACACTCCAAGGGGCCCTGCCCCAACTCCGCCCCTTCCCTGCCCCGACTCCACCCCTTTCCCAAAGTCCCCTCCCCAACTCCGCCCCCTCCCCTGAACGCTCCGCCCCCTGCTCCTCCCTCCCCTGCTTCCTGCAAATCAAATGTTCGCGGGAAGCCTGAAACAGGCAGGCAGCAAGTAGGCTGGGGCTGGGGCTGGGCCGGGGTGTGCGCAAGGAGGCGCGGCCCAGTCCAGCCCCCCAGCCGAGCGGCTCTGGCCCCAGCGGCTCCGGCCCAGCTCGGCTCGGGCCCTGGGGCACCGGCTCCGGCCCGCCCCGGTCCCGGCGGCTGCGGCTCCAGCTCCAGCTCAGCTCGGGCCCCGGGGCACCGACCCCGGCCGAGCGGCTCTGGCCTGGCTCGGCTCGGGCCCTGGGGCACCGGCCCTGGTTCTGACCGAGCGCGCTGGTCCTTGGCTCTGGCCCCGGAGGCTCCAGCTCGGCTCGGGCCCTGGGGCACGGGCACCAGCCCCAGCCGAGCGGCTCCGGTCCTGGCGACTCCAGCTCGGCTCGGGCCCTGGGGCACGCGCCCCAGCCGAGCGGCTCCGGCCCTGGCGACTCCAGCTTGGATCGGGCACCGGGGCACCAGCACCGGCCCCAGCCCCAGGTGAGCAGTGCCGGCTGGTGGCCGAGCAGCTCTGGCCCCGGCCCCAGTGGCTCCAGCCCGGATCCAAGCCCCACGACCTCTCCCTATTTTCCCGGACATGTCTGGCTTTTTGGAATTTCCCCCCGGATGGGGATTTGAGGACCAAAAAGAAGGACATGTCCGGGAAAATCCGGACGTATGGTAACCCTATAAAATGGCTAAAGGCCTGATCCATCATTTCCAGCGGGTGATAGGCAGAATGTTTGGATATTTTTACTTGTTTTTGAACATATAGTAGCAAAAAATTGAAAAAGGAAAACATTTTTAAACACCTGACCTGTAGACCGGGGTCGGCAACGTTCGGCACGCGGCTCGCCAGGGTAAGCACCCTGGTGGGCCGGGCCAGTTTTATTTACCTGCTGACGCGGCAGGTTCGGCCGATCGCAGCCCCCACTGGCCGCGGTTCGCCATTGGCTCGGGACCACCAGGGTGCTTACCCTGGCGAGCCGCCTGCCGAACGTTGCCGACCCCTGCTGTAGACCCTCAATATACAGAACTTCTGTGGGTTGCAAAGACTGCATGATTTGCTTTGTAGGAGGAATCTGATTGGCTGATGAGAGTTTTAAGTATGTATGCCTGATATAATTACAGGGTCTAGGACACGTTAGTGATTTCATACAAAAATCTAATGCAAAGATTTGATGCAGGTAAGTACTTAGTGCTTTTAAAAGTACAGTTACCAGATACACATGCTGCTGAGTTGAAAAACAGTATGTTTAGTCTCTGATCTCTAGTCACACATCTTACAATTTAATGTAGGACTAAATAAGCACATCTAGAAATGTTCAGCTAATCAAATGACCTGATATTTGAAACTTCCAGTGTGTCTCTTTGATAAAGTGAAAAGAATGATCATGTGTGCTCCCATAACAACACATTGTTTCATTGTTACTACTACTGCAAGAGGTTTGGGGATTATTCTTTTAGTATAATGTGACAACATTTGTGGATACTTCAGTGTGTAATGGTGCTGACAAATGTACACTAATTGTAAGCTCAGCTGTAAAAAGTACGTAAAAGGTCATAAGATGCCAGAATAACCTATAATAATGCTCATCTCAACTAACCTCTTCTCTTTTCCCCAAAAGGACAATTATTACCGACTTCGATACTATCCGAGAGACTGTCAAGCAACGACGTTTTCCTTCTGAAAACTCTCTCCAGCTAAAAGGAGAGGGAACAAGGGATGTTATTAAAATGAATAAAACCCCTACTTAATACTTTACATTTCAAACATTTTTCCTTTTTTTCCTTTTTTACTTTATCATTAATAAAAGCTTAAAAATATGTTTAATGATGCATTTGCCATAGTACTAAACAGGCTCAGGTCTCCGTATACCACACCCTGAACCTTGTTTAACACTGTTTAATGTTGGATAGTAACACCTTTTGGCCCATATGTTCCATCTAAATTAATACCTAAAGTAGGGATCTCTTAATTAGGGTTTATTGCTTTTTCACTGTCAACCCCAGAGTGGTCATCTTGCAGCCCTGCTTGCTTCCCTGCTCCTTCTGTGACCAGATTCAAGTGTGAGAAATTATATCATCTGCCTTGTCTCTTGCCATTAGCAGATGGTAACATTCTCCTTTTGTGGGCAAGAGGCACCTTCTGTTTCATAAATAGAGTGAAAACTAGAATGATTTCACTTTTTATCTTTCACAAAACTTCTCAGTATTGTTGTTCTCATGGGTAAAATGACAGAGTCCCTCTTCTTCATCTCTTATTTCCTTCCCCTCTTTCCTCTCTGTTGTTGTCCTTTGAATGGCATAGCTCACCATTGAGGTGTGTGTGATGTCAGCTTAGTGAAGTGGTTTGGGGGAGGGCAGACAGAGAAACATGGCTTTTATATATTTAGACAGAAATAAATGGAGGACTGGAATACAGCAGACATTTTTACACTTGGGTTTAATGGTGGAGAAGGTCATGTTTCTTTTTTTTTCTAGCCCAAACATGTATAACAAAAGTTGAGAATGCCAGCTCCTAGGCTTAAACGAAAGTGGAAATATCCTAGTATTTGTTGACATCTCAATGTTTCAAAATCATCATGTGTTTTATCAGGGATATAAACAAATTTGGTATTAGAACTGAAAATGTTTCCTTTTTATAACTGAAATCTTATCAATTATTTAAATTGCTGAGCAACCCTGGGCTATTAATGATGCACATTTATGTGCTGCATGTGACATGAAGGATATCTAGTGCATAAGAATTTTGTCACAGAAGTTATGTAGATAAGTGTGCAAGATACTAAGCTACAATGGGACCAGTCTGTGTTTTTGAGCTTTTTGTTCACTCTGTATATTTTTAAGGGATAGTGAGAAGAAAACCAAAATTGTCCTGTAAAACACTGTAGTCATTTTGTTGCCACAGAGACTTGTACTGAAGGAATTCTGCAACCAACTCATGTTGAAAATGCTGCTGCGATAGCTGTTTTATGAACCAGTGTCAATCAACAACCTGTTTTCTTTCAAGATACTTTTAGACACCAGTGGAACTCAGGCTTTTTCTCTGATATGACTGCCTGATGAAAATATTGCAAACCTACATATTCTGATCGTTGCTAATTAAATGAAGGACAAAGTCAAGCATTCTTTTGATATAGCCATTGTGATTTAAAACAGCCTTTTCCTCTATTGATTTGTAATATTCTCCAAGAAGCTTGAAGAAAGAATGTCTCTCTCCCTGTCCGTTTAGTTTTTCAACACTGATCAAAACACTGATGTTTTTTTTATCTGTGTTTCTTGCTGAATGCAAGCCAATGAGAATATAGCACAGCATTAGGAGTTGCATGCAGAGTGATGAATGGATAGCATAGACATTGTTCATCCTAATTTATCTAGAGATATTTGAATACAGTAGAAGTAAGAAACTTGTTAAATGGGTAATGTTGTTGCACTTGCATTGTAGCTTTGATCCTCAATGTGTGATGACACTGGAGTTTCCAAGTATTATCAGATTGAAGATAGCTGGATGTAGTTCCCAATGCCACAGGGAATTAGCAAGCCAGTGTGGTTTCAGCACTACAAAAGTGGTTTACCCAGTCTTCTGCACTGTATTCCCTCTGAGTCTTGCTCAAGATCAAAATGCCTTAAAATCATCAGATCATAACAGTTTTTGAAAATCACTTCAGTCATTTCTAATTACAATTGTAAGGAATTAGACTGTGAGAACATATGATGGAAGACTTGTCAGCATAAGTCATGTTCCTGTTCTGTCTCTGTGTGGGTTACAGACTTCATACATAAGCATTCATTGCCCTGTAACATGCAGAAGGCTTTCTTTTCTAGGTCATGATCTTTTGGTATGGAAGGAGATTACTGCCTTGGAACTTCTACACATTGTTCCTTGTTAAGCATTCCTTGTACTAGTAAATATCGTGTGCTCCAGTTTCACTGTGAGATGTTATTCTTAATGTCAGTGACTTAAGCCATGAGAGCAAAAAAAACTTCAGGTTCCAGATGCTGATTCACCTATTTGTAAGGTTCAGATCTTTTACGGAGATGATGAATTAAACCTTTTCCCCACCCAACTTTCCCTCACTTGCCTTTCCATTCTGAAGGGACCAGACCATCTTAGTACAAGTCTGATATTAAAAGAATTTTATCTGCAGTGGGGTAAAATTTTTAGACTCTACGGCTTTTTCTTTATTATTCTACTCGCTCAATAATGATACTTTCCCCTGGGATCAGTCTATAACCAATCTATTCATTGATAATCCTCAAGAAATCTCTGGGTTTATTGACATGACACGATAAGGATACTTGCATTTTTTTCCAGCACAGTTTTACAAATCACTACTTTGCAGGGTCATCATTCTGGCATGAATCCAGGCCTATTGTTGAAATTTCAACAGTGAGCAATTGTAAGTGCCCAATTGTTTTGTCCTCCCAAATGCCTTAAAATTTATGGTATGCCTATAAATAATCTTGTTCCAGTCTGAGCCATTTTGTTTCTATCTGTTTTGTCTCAGATGTTTTACACCAGTTGGCTGTTTCAATGATGCACATGATGGTTTCATGTTCTAGCAGTCTGTTGTTTGGTGGTTTATAGAAACATCCTGGAGCTTTTTAGTCTCCAAGAATGGGAATGAATCTGCCATAATCTTGAAGAAAATAGTTGAGACAATAAAATTACTTTCTTGTTCCTGGAAGTGAGATTGTTATAACTCTGTTGACATCCATCTGCCTTCCCGGCAGAGCTGGGGATAATCTTTTTGCAGGGTTTTCTACCCTTTTCTCAAAAAATAAAACAAAAACAAACAACCAAAGCAAAAAATCCCTCAAAAACAAAAAACCCTGATGGTTAGAGGGGCTGCTGGCCATCATCATCACTGGGGCTGATTACCAACTGATTTATGTAAGATTTAGCTACCCTAAAATACTGAAATTGTGGGAGTTCTTGTAAGTTGCATGCTGGGAGAATGGACTGCAGAGAGTAGTTCTGTGATAGCATACATTCTAAGGCTAGGTCTACACTACCCGCCTGAATCGGCGGGTAGAAATCGACCTCTCGGGGATCGATTTATCGCGTCCCGTTGGGACGCGACAATCGATCCCCTAATCGACGCTCTTACTCCACCAGCGGAGGTGGGAGTAAGCGCCGTCGACAGGAAGCCGCGGAGGTCGATTTTGCCGCGGTCCTCACAGCGGGGTAAGTCGGCTGCGATATGTCGAATTCAGCTACGCTATTCACGTAGCTGAATTTGCGTATCTTAAATCGACTCCCCCCTGTAGTGTAGATGTAGCCTTAGTCACTCATGGTAGTGGCTGGGCCTTGTAGCAAATGTTTGTAGGGTTGGGAAGCTGCTAACCTCTTTCCAAGAATGCTGACATGGTGCATTTTGCCATTGACACGCTGAAGGTTTTGCAAAAGGAAAGTGAATGAATTTTTTTATAATTAAAATTAAATAATGAAATGAGAATACAGGTCCCTTCCATGCATGCAAGGTTTTGTGGTAGGAAAAGATGTTTTGTATCTGTTATAACCCTTATATCGTTGAGGTTATTTGTTTGTGAACTTGACCATCAGCACAGTTTTCAATCAGCTCTGTAATTAATTTGCTTTGTAATACACAAAGAGATTTTGCATTATATTTATGGAAATATTGTAAGATGATAATTGAAATTATTTTTTTATTATACATAGCAGTTAATTAAAGAAAGATATTAAGTAGCAGTGGAGCTACATTACCACTGTTGTCTTGTATCAGTATAAAAAGGCAGTAATTTTTTTGACAGCCACTGATTGGAAAGTTGCTTGCAGCCTTCTGGAAGCAAGGGGTACATGCTCTGGATCAATAACTGGCAAATTTTCCATTTAAAAGTACCTGAACAATGTTCCAAATAGCCACTGGCATCTTAATTTTCCATGGAAACTGAAATACTCGTATGTGGAGGACAAATCATTTTCGGAGAATTTTTCCAGACTACTTGTTAACAGTTATTGCTGTCCCAAAAGGTTGACAGCTGACATGATTGATATTTCATTTACTTGTCATCACTGAGTAATGGAGAAGGCCACATTACTATTTTTTTCTAAAGAAACGTAGTCTCTTGAACATTTGCTTTAGTTTATTATTCCAGAGAGTATGTAGTATGTGCTTATACTATATGTATATGTCTTGGGGTCCTGGCATGTTACTAAAAATAAGGAAACACATTTTCTTTACAGCTTTGGTCTGCTAGAAAGCAGGGCATTCTTTTATAGCCCCATAGCTATTAGATGCTAGCTGCCTTTTTTTGGGGTGGGGGGCAAAGATCTTAGCTTGTTATTCATTACCCCATGAATGAAGGGATAGTTCCCTTTCTTCCTGCAAACATCTCTTGATCATTTTAAAATAGTATATTTTTGTGATTAATAACTTTACTCTGTATAAGCACAGTGGGAGCATGTGTAGCGGGATTATTTAAGAGAAGTGTACAGTAATTGTGACCCAGATACCCTTCAAACATGCTTTTATATCAGGCATAGCTGGGGCTAACAAGAACCCAACACCCCCAATAGTTTTCTCCTCTACTAACACTTTACAGAAGAACTGTTCTTCCTGTCTGTTCTCATATATGAGAAATGTGGAGGTATCAAATGCCTTCTCTTTCTTAGCAGGTTAGAATATTAGAACTGTAAAGGAACATTGAAATAGGACCCCAATCCTTCAAGTGGATCTGCACATGCAGACTTTTGTGTTCACACAGAGCCACATTGAGAACAGGACCAAGTTTGTAATCAGTTGTAAAGAAATCTGTGCCTCAAGGTGAAGCTAGAAGACTTGAAGCTTCCAGAATTCAGTTTTGTGAATGCATGTATGATTTTACGCAATGAAAGCATGTATTGTGCACTAAAGCAATCTTAGTGACCTGTCCTATAGCCTGTGCTCACTATATTTGTGTAGTTGCTCCCTTTGTATACTTAATTTGATGGCATTCCATAACAAGATGAAAGAAAACTATTTACATAACAATTAATAAACCAATCCTTATGTTGATTTGCATTACATAGACATCAAAAAAGTTTGTTTTATAGTAAGTCATTGGTATGATCAGAACACTCATACTTGACACCATACAGATATGCAGTATTTACTGTTTAGGTTAAGTGATGTCAGCATAAGTAACAAAATCATAAAATATTTATTTGAGAACACTATATTTCTAAAATCTTCGGGCCAGATCCTCAGGTGGTGAAAATGAGCATCAAAGTCAATGGAGCTGTGCTGACTTTCACTGGCTAAAGATCTGACTCGCAGTCAACATTTTTGTTCTTAAGCTAGGTAAGTTGCAGTTGGAACATGCTTGGTACTGTGCTTTGAATTCTCAACACTTCCCATAGTCAGAGAGATGCATTGGCAAAACCAATGAGGTCCATCTCCTCACCCTAGCAGAATTGTTTCTTAAAGTACATGTTCCTGTGTTTTGTCTAGTGTTGTTCTTCAGTGTCCCATGTAATGGAGCTTCCAACATTTCCTAGGGGAAATTTTTTCTAAAGGCAAATAGATATTCCCAGATCTCCAGCCTAAATGTTCCCTTTCCTTATTTTTCACCCATTACTCAGTAACTCTTCTCCTACCATGCTATTTTCTCTCCATCCTTGGTATTCACACCCTTCAAATATTTACAGATTGTTATGTAGCCTTTTGTCATCTCTTCACCAAACTTGTATTTATGTATCTATAGTAGCTGTCTTAGGGCTGGTCCCCACTTAGTCCGGACTTCGGACTAAGGTACGCAAATTCAGCTACGTTAATAACGTAGCTGAATTCGAAGTACCTTAGTCCGGACTTACCGGGGTCCAGACGCGGCCGGAAGTCTCCCCCCGTCGACGCTGCGTACTCCTCTCAGAGAGCTGGAGTACCGGCGCCGATTGTGGGCACTTCCGGGATCGATCCGGGATCGATTTATCGCGTCTTAACCAGACGCGATAAATCGATCACAGAACATCGATTGCGTGCCTCCGGACCAGCCGGTAAGTGAAGACTAGGCCTTAGATTTTTTTCGTCAGCTACTCCCGCTAGCCACTAAAATGTCAGGGGCTGTGGTCTGAGGTCCCCATAACGTGACAATGTCTTTCTGGTAATGACAGGTTTCAGAGTAGCAGCCGTGTTAGTCTGTATCCGCAAAAAGAACAGGAGTACTTGTGGCACCTTAGAGACTAACAAATTTATTAGTCTCTAAGGTGCCACAAGTACTCCTGTTCTTTTTTCTGGTAATGAAATGCTAAGAGCTGTGCATATTATGTTGTAGATGCCATTGCAGTGGGACCATATTACCTCTCTGATTTGTGTGGAGTGATACCTTTGGATATGCAGCCCAAAGCCGCATTCACTGTTTCTACCATATCATAGTTCATGGCTAACTTTCAATTGTCTGTCTATTTTCATCCATTGGTCTCGTTCATAACAACTGCTTTCCAGGTTTCTCTTCCCCATTGACTCTTTCTGTCTTGAATTATTTTTCCACAAATGTAGTAGCTGGTATCTTTCCAGGTTGAATTTCATTGTATTTTGTTTGTTTCTAATCTCTCTTGGTTTCTTTGTATTATTTTGGTCTCTTACTTACTGCTGCAAATGTTGTTAATGTTCTCTTTATTTAATAATAACGTAGATGTCGGATAAGGCTGAGCCTATGATGGTCACGATAGTAGTAGTAGGCCACTCCCCTGAAGTCAATATATTACTGATTATCATTACCCTTTGTTTAATGTTCCTTCATAGTTGTTTTGTTGTGTGGACAGTACAAACAGTAGGAATGTATTTTGGAGGCTGATACGTGTAATAGCAATTTTTTCAACCCTAAAAAATACCATGAATTCAACAACCTATAACACTATAACTACTATTCACATGTTATTGAATAATCTCCTCTAATCTCTTTGCAGTATTATACCACTGTAATGGAACAGCAAGTAAATGGACAGTTAATAGAACCTTTGCAGATATATCCAAGAGGTAATGCTTAACAAATATTAATTAGCAATGATTATATCAGTAAGATATTTCATCAACAGTTATGTTTTCAGAAGGTTTAAATGCAGATAACATGAAGTTTACCTCTTAATTTAGATAAAACAATTCAGTATTGTCAGGATTGTAGTGAAACTACAGTTATTGCACATAAAATAGCTTGTTTACTGGAGTAAATTAAACTAACCAGATTTAGTTTGCATGGTACATATTTACATTCATTTAAAAAAACTCATTGGTGGTGGTGTAGTTTGTGTATTCAAAGCCAAAGCAGTTGAATAACTCAGGTATTGGATGCTTCTTACGACCCTTGCTCCTCTAAAGTTTTTAATCAACTGAATATGTTGAGGGGATATGATCTGTCAATCTGTGTTGAAACTGGAGATATGTCCAGCATAGAGAGGAATTTTATTTGAGCTGTTGGCAATTCGTGATAGAATCAAAATAATGGAGTCTTGTACACAGATGATACCCAGTTATGTAGGCACTGATTGAAGAAAGTATCTCTGTTCAGGACAGCACTTAGTATGTGCTCAAGTGCTCTCCTGAATTCAGAAGACTTAATCACATGCTTTTGTGCTGGGTTGCTATTAAAATAGGATTTACTATGTCCTAAACAAAATCATAGGCAACTACTTGGATTTTGGATACATACTTTTCTCTGAGAACTCAGGTAATGGTTAAAAAGAATAACATATTACATAACCCTTCTAATTCAAATGTTCTCAGTATCCAGTCTCTGCATCTGTGGTTCTTAATTGATGAAATGGATAAGGTTTAAATTCTCCAAGTAAATCTCCCAGCAATAAATTAATTGAAATAATTAAGAATTAAACTCTTCTCTGTTAACTGATACTATACAAATAATCATACTATGAGTTTCCAAATTAAATATTCTAGACTTTCATTACTTACAACTCTGAAGTTTTAATTGGGCAGCTAACCAATAGGCCTTTCTAACACATGCTATTAAGGTCTCAAAAGGAGGCTGTCTCTGGTGGTAGGTTAGTGAGCTGCTATGGGAAGATGCTTAAAGGAGAAATATTGAGACTTTTGCATCTCAGCCTAGCAGCAGCTGAAATAGCAGAGGGAGTCTTGTAGATTCTAGCCATGGAAAAAGCTCATGTATCACTAGATTAATTCCTCGCTGTTACAGTGGGTTTTCTGAGTGTAGTTATAAAGAAGGAAATGTGTGTGTAATACATAAACACACACACATTCACTCTTGCCTCTTTATAGCTGCGTTTGCATTCAAACTCATTGTAATAACGAGGTATCAGGGTAGTATAGTATCTAGTGTGTACGTATACACGTGCACACACACGATCCCTGTACAAAACCACAGATATAATATCTTGGGAGATTAGAGCACCCATGACAAACCCACTTGTTTGGAGTTGTGTGAAGAAGGTTCAAGAGCCCCTTATTGCATATTTTGTGATATCCAGTTGCAAAAGAGAAAATATTGAAATCTCATGTGGCCAAAGTATATGCTGCTTTGGCAGCTGAGCCTTCAAGGGGCTGAACAGCTCAGAAGGGCTGAGCATTGACATCTCACTTTCGAAATCAGTGGTTGTTGCTTGGAAGTTGTTCAGTACTTTTCACGGCTGAGTCCCCAGAGGGACACACGGAAGTTCAAAATCAAACTTTACGTTCTGTAAGTTTGCCTTTTGGACCATTCCTTCAGTACCTGCCTTGTTGTTCCTGCTCTCCCTCTCCATGGGAGTGCCCCTTCTCTCTTCCGTGTATGCCGTCCTTGGGTGATCTTCTTTGAGCTTATGGATTCAGTTATCACCTCTGTGCTGATGACTTGCCAATCTCCGTTTCCACCTGTGATCTTTCACCCTTTGTCCAGTCATGCCATCTCCTCTTAGATGGCTTGCCACCATCTCAGGCTGAACCAGTCCAAAGCCGAGTTTCTTCTCCTTCCTCCCAAACTTTCTCTGTTAACCTCTCTGTTCTCCCTGTTGCTATACTTGTAACCTTGCCGTCATCTCTGACTAATTTTTCTGCTTCTCTCACATCCAAGCTCCCACTAAGTCCTGCTGCTTCTTCATCTACAGTATCTGAACAAGTGTCCTTTCCCCTCTTTTTTTGCAATCAGGGCTCTAGCCCAGGCTCTTCTCTTCCATCTGTCCAAAACTGTCCTAGCAAAAACGCTTTCCTTTCTCATCATTTTGGCCATGTCTCCCTTCCCTCAGCTTTTTGAATCCTCTACCTTTTCTGCATGTGATTTGAGCTTCTCTCTTTCTTTCAAAATTCTTCACAGTTCCACTCCTCCTTACCTTACAACCCGCACTAGATTCTATACATACAAGCCCCTCATATCTTTTCCTGACACCATTTTAATCTTTCTGAGGAAGGCTCTCCAGTGCTACTTACTCTGTAATCAAATAGTTTCTGAAAACCAACCTGTTCCATGAAACCGGCCAGCACTGATGTCCATGTGCCATGTGTTGTTGCCTTAACTGTGCTGTACCTGTTTCATATTATAAGCTCTTGGGGGGCGGGGGGTAACAAATTTGTATTTAGTATATTTTATATTATATATAAATAATAATTGCCTGATATTTTTTTTCAAACCCATCAAAAATATATATTTTTTTGCCACTGGGCCACTCTTTTTTTGTCTTTTTTTTTAACAGTTCTGAAAGCTTACATTTTCCATAATCCCCACTGATTATATATGTTTGTATTTTAAGGTCCGATCACTTCTTCAGCAAAAACCTAGATAAAGGGTTTCTTTGAAGAATGCTTCAGCCTTTCATAATAGTTGTCTTAATTCTGCATACGATGGTAGCTCAAGAGAAAAATAAATACTATCCTTTCTTTAATTCATGGTAAACAAATCACTTATTACAGTGTTTATGGACAGTGCGCTTCTTATTCAAACACTATGAATTTTGTTACCAAAGCATTTTGTTACAGGCTTCCGCACAAATGACATTTGACATGTCTTTTATTGTTTGTTCAAAATGTTAATGTCCATATTTCCATTTCTGAAGAAATGTAAACTAAAATGGTTGGTAAACTTTAAAATTACACTAAAAATTATCTATTTCCCTCCTCCCCAATCCTGGGTGAAATAATATTTAGCTTCTTTAAGAATATCATAGTAATTTCTAATGCACACAGCCTGGCCTAACTGATGTGTTTAATAACTATCATCTGTGTCCTTTTGACTAATAAATAGCTCTGTTTCCTGCTGTCAAAAAATGGAGTGAAATACATGTGCATCTGAGAGAGAGAAAAATCAAATTCATCCCTTCCCAGACAATCAATCAAAATTGACAGGCCCTTTAACGTACAATTTGTAGGGCACTGTAGTTTTAAAATGGGAATTGTCTGTAACATGTAGCTAGAAGCCTGTGTGGTTTTAACATTTGACAAAGGCACATCCACTGAATGAAAAAAACATGGTAATATATTGTTTAAGAGGCTTTACGAAAATACCTTTTCCCAAGTAGTACTTCATCTTTAAAGCTAGACATCATAAAAAGATGTCGGATTTGCATGTAAACAAATAATGCATCATTTTTTAGTCTATATTTAATGCATTCAATCTTCTGCTTCCTTGGTCTTTGAACTTTGTTCCCCAACCAGATTTTCCCACATTAAAACACACAGTGGCCTGTTTGTCAACATGACTTAAAAAAAAGTCTCTTTAAAAGAATTTAGTTAACTGCAATACATCATGTATGTAAACAAAAGAAGATAGTGAAGGCATTTGAATTAAGAAATGAATCTAATCATTTTAGCCTAGTTATCTTGATTTTGCTGTGTTTTAAGCAGAAATTATAATTTATATTAGACAATGTCAAAAAGCTCTTAGCATTTATAAACGCTCAGTCCCAGCAAGTTAAAAATCCTGGCTCACAATTCCCTCTCTGGGTCTTAGGCGGCACTTTTCAATCATTTCTCGCTGCTAATTTTGGTGTCACCCTCATTTCTTTTTAAAAGATTCATTTTGAGCAAATTTGTAAATGGCCCTGATGTGTTCTACAATTTAGTCAATTACTGTTTCAGCCTGCAAGCCTCCTGGGAAACGCAACATACATGGCCTGAAGGTACGAATTTCAATAATTGTTTCAGTAAAGTTAGATGGATTTGTAATGCTGTGTTCCACTTATTGAAATGTCAAATAAAACTGCACTTTTTTGAGTTCTGACAAGCAGATTTTTTTTTATGAGTCTGGGACAAAGATTCATCTGCTTGGTATTGGCTGCAATATCTGAGTGTTCTATACAGTTGTATTAAAAACTGAAATGCGTTTTGTTTCTTCCTTTTGTTAATAAGCTTCTTAAATATTAACTCTGCTATTAGTATCAATTTGCAAAGAAGTCTTTTGAAGGGAGAAACACCATATTCATTTGATTTAATTAATTTATATAACCTGTTAAGCACACAACCAAGTTGCAATGAAATCCTTTCAGGACATTTATTCAATTCATTCATATATACTTACTAACTTTCTACTGTAATCATACATATGTTCTCTGTTCTGAATTGCAAGAAACTATAGGATAATTTGTATAAAATGATTGTTAGAGTGTATTTCTGATTTTCTATATTATTTAATTAAGGATTTAAAAAGTAAGGAAATAGTATACTGAAACCCATCAGTTATATAGTATCCTAACCTACATACAGACAAGACCTCAATGATCGGTATGCCTAGCAACAAGCTAATTAACCTTCATAGTGAAATGAGAAATTCATGGCAAATTACAGGTTAATTAGAATGGTGTCCTCTGAACACAAACGACTGATAGAGATTCTTTCCCTGCCTGCAGGTAAATACACGAGCAGGGTCTGCTAATAATAGCAGCTCAGCAGTCTCGGATTCCCTTCCAAGCAATAGGTAAGAGTCAATAGTGGATGTGTCTGTTTTTTATTAAAACAAAATGGAACATGAGAAGCGATTGGTGTATAGTAATTAATGGTATCAAACTTGAAATGTCAGATAACTTTATCAGTATGACTATTGGGAGCGAAGGAGTACAATGGGAAAGAAAATAATGTAACCCTGCCCTGTAGAACTTGTCACACTCCTATTACAGGTGTTCAGTAAACCTATTTTCTGCCGCTGGAACTCTGCCTTTATGAGATATTTCAGATAGCTTCATCCTTTATATGACATTGATATACGGTATATAGTTGAGCCAGAAGTTCATTTATTTTAATTGATCTAATAATCATTGTCTGTCACAGGGTTTTTAGTTATTTAGCAGGTTTAGTCATTCATTGGATATCTAATTCAAAGTGATTTTGCTGAAAAATTTGGTCCTGTTAAATTTGATGCTCAGTTTAATAGCTTTGCTAGCATGGGCTGGGATACGTCTAAGGGTATTAAACTCCCAGATACCACCAAAATTCAATGCGATTTGGCTGCCTAACTCCCTTAGATTTCTTTCAAAATTCTAGCTATGGATTTAATATTACTTCTTATTGCCTGTGAATATAGGAGAACTGTTTAATATTGGAAAGGTAGCTTCTAGTGCACCACAGTAGAGCCCTGTAATTCAAAGGCTCAGTATTTTAATTGGAATTTATACATTTTATGAATGCCCATTCTACATAGCCCTGCACCAAATGTGTCCCCTTCTCTTTTTAAAAACCCTCTTTTAAACAAGTTGACAAAGAGTGATACAAGCATGTTAAGATACGATCTGTTCACACTTGAGTGGAAGCAGTTATCTGTTGGTACCTGCTAACGTTGCAATCCTATTTGCTTGATATTTGTGATGCCACCTAGTTATCCACTGGGGAGAGCAGAAGTACATTACAACATTGGAGACAATGCAGAGATCGTGATACAGACTCTGCAAGCACCAAAACCACTTAAGGTGCCCCAGTCAGTGAGCACCGTTAGAGACCTTGACAGAAGTTAAATCAAGTACTTTAGGCAAGTCTGTGTTGGAGAAATCTTGGCTCCAGTAACTCGGTGAGGTATGCTGAGTATCACAATTGTGAAGATGCTATCCATGTCCTTTGGAAGAAAATATTTACTGTTTTCACTAGCCTACCTTGTACACTAAGCTAAGTAAATACTCTTCCTCTCCTTAACATTCAGTAGTTTTCAGTATACCATGTACTTTGAGATGGTTCTCAAAGTGCACTGAAAATGAGTCTTCTAGAAGATTGCGTCATCTTTTATGTCTTGGTTAATTGCCATTTCTTTTCCAAAACCTTTTGCACTAGGAGTTGTGGTTTTGAAGTAATTGAAAGTCTCTCTTTGTTTCATGTTCACAAATTGTTAGTCCTGAGAGATGACAAGATCAACTTGTGTTTCCTTGGAAAACTTAATCTTTCTTTAAAGTAGTCTGGGAACAAAAGGCCTATTGAAGAACAAAGCCACCAAATATGAAGTCCCTATTTTCACTGTTCCTGTTAGTAGTGATCTATGATCAAGACACATGCACCTATCAAGACTATATTATTGTGTTTGGTTGTTTTTTTTTTTAAGTTCACTAATCTGTCTGAGAGGATTTTTCTAGTGGTACTGTTGTCTAGGCAGCATGTTGTGTGGGAGGATGAGGAGATCAGGTTGTCAGGAAAACAGGGGGAGGCCTTGATATTTTGGGAGAGGAAATTACCTTGGAATCAATGATAGCAATGCATATTTCATTTTTGCAAGATAGTCTTCGGTTACCAAAAACACAAACACAGCTGCAGCAGTTAGTTGTGAATATCCCAATAGAAGTGTAATGTCAGTGACTATATCTAATCCAAGATGGCTGGTACATGAGACAATTGTGCTGAAAAAGGGAGAGGCTACAAATACAAATTGAGATGGAAATAAAATTTCTTCCTTCTACACACACAGACAGGAGTGCTGGAACAATTTTTATAGTGGGGGTGCTGAGAGCCATTTAACCAAATTGTAAACTGTGTATTTAATGAAACCACTTCAAGCCAGGGTGTGTGGTAGCACCTCTAGTTCCAGTACCTATGCATGTAGAGGGTGGGTTAATTAATTAGATTCTGGCAAACACTTTCCAATTAGGGTGTCTAAGACACCTATATTAAATTGGGTGCTGACCACTTGCTGTTCTCATAAAATCAGTGGGTGTTGGAGGTTCTCAGTTCTTAGAAAATCCATCTAATTTTGTTTAGGTGCTAAATATGGATTTAGGGACCTTACTTTAAACACCTAAGGATGACAATCTTGACCATATACTTTAATTTTTACCACAGACAAAGCACCACTTTTATCCTTATTTTCAAGTATTTAAAAAAAATTGTAATCCAGTCAGAAGTTTTATCTCTTTAGCCCTCCACGGTAGTCCATATTTTACTTAGCTCTTGATAGACCAATCATTACATATATATAATCTGAATTTCTTATATATTCTAATAAAATGGGCATGCTCCCTGGAAAGGCATCAATGTTCAAGCTGTGCATCATGCTAGTACTTGTTCATTGCTATTTCATGTATTTAATGTAGTCAAGTTTCCAAAAGCTAAGAGCTTCAATTAAGAATTTAAGTTTATGGCTCAGCGTGAAATGGTACCAATATTGTTCTTAATTTTTTGATTTGTATTTTCTAAAACTTGCTCTGACATCTCCAAGTTTCTGTGACTGCACCAAATATATATTTTAGAACCTTCAGATGCAGGTTCCACTATATCACCCCCAGTGTTTTTAAATATTTTGACTTATATTTTATGGTGAAATACAACAAAGATTGCCCCAAACGAATTTATCATAACAGCTTTCAGGGCACTTCCCTTGCTAGATTGGTAATGAAATCAAGAGGAAGGTTAAAAATGAACTGTGACTTCCTCTGGCTTTCTGGATGTCGGAGAAAAACAGAGTTCTTACTATTTGGTAGTACTTTATTTATATTACAGTGGTCCAAGAGACTCCAACCGACGTTGGGGCCCCATTGTACATACACATAAGAGGACAGTCCCTGTCCTGAAGAGCTTACAGTCTCAATAAATAAAACAGACACAGGAAGGATGTTTTCCCCATTTTGTAGATGAGGAAGTGAGACACTGAGAAATGTAGTGATTTGCCCAAAAGAAGTTCATGTCAGAGCTAGGAATTGAAACCTAATCTCCTGAGTCCCAGTCTAACCTTAAGTCTTGCCTTAACCCCAAGACCATCCTTCCTCTTAAGTGTTTGGCTTTTAATTCCCCCCCGCCCCCAGTCGAAGGATGAAATTGTGCCCTCCATCACTGTTTACCCATGCCACCCTGTTGACTTCAGGGGTATACAGTGGCTTTTTTTCATTAGAATACATTTGGGTTTGGACTGTATTTTTCTTGTAAATTTAGAGGTGGATCCAAACTCCATATCGGAACATCCCCAGATTCTGGGGCTCCACAAGTTCAGAGATGGTTGGTTGATGTGCTTCATCTATTATAACGAAGTAAAACCTTGTTTTTTTTGGTACTTTATTATAAAACGCTTGCTGGTGAGGGTAGCTTTGATTTAGTGACAAATGTTAGGCTGTATTTTGAAGAGGAGGGTGGTCAAATGTCTGTCGTTATCTAAACTGCTTTGTAAAAGTGAAATAAGTCTTGATAATCTTGAATTTTCAATCTTTCTGGACTTCTGTCATAGGCTGTTTGAGAAATACCAGGCTCAGTCTGTATTGCATAAGTAAAACATATTCAGCATGCCTAACCATAAGCGAAGATGCTGTTTTCTTGGGGGATACCTTTTAAACTCCATTTCGTAGACTGAAACTGTAGTCATGGAAAATAATTGGTTTTTATTTTTCAGCTTAAAGAAGTCTTCTGCAGAACTGAAGAAAATATTAGCTAATGGCCAGGTAGGTGCATTAAATTCATACTTGGGTACATGTATGACTTGTTACTGCCTATAAACCACAGTGATTGGCATACTATATATAAGTGGAGAGATGCTTACTGCTCATTTAGTTGTAATGTTTCCTTTTTAATACTGAAGTGGAGAGACCATGAAAATCTTCATGAGATGAATGAGTTATGTGTCTTGATTTACCTTGATTGCCGTAGCAATTTGCTTCCCATTTCTCAAAAGGTGAGAATCAGTTTTAGCTCCGAATAGATTTAAGCACCTCACACACATGTTGCACTGCGGCCACAATGTAGGGGAAGAAAGTTAATCAGTGTTGAATATCTAAATCAGTTGCTAGAGTGTAGGTTTGTATTTTCAGGGCAGTAGGCACATAAATATTTAGCAGGCTTTTGCAAGTGGTAAGAGAGAAAATTCCTTCTTTTATTGTTTGGAGCTGCGTCATATTCTGCATTATTAGAGCAAAGTTGTGGAAGACTTCCTTATCACCTACTCTTCTCCGCTCCAGGCGTTCAGATCCTGATATCCAGACCTGAATAGTTTACACTTTCAATTGATGGACAAATGGACCCTTTAGGGCACTCATTTCTCACCAGTTTTGATTCAAATAGATAGACAGATCCAAAGTCGTATAATGACTTTAAATATACACTGCTAAATTAAGCTACCTAAAAGAATACCGGATTCTTCAGTAGCAACATAAATAAGTTTTAATGTTTGTCATTGTGAAACCCCTTTGATAGCCTTGGAGGCAGGCACTTGTCCATTGCCATCAAGCTTGCCTATTAGGCTCTATTGACTGAGACATCTGTGTCACCGCAAATAAAAGACTCTTATTGATTTTCTTAACTGTTGTTCACTTCCCCTCCATGTTTCGAAGGCTGAAATCTTAATTATCTCAGATGCGTATTCAGTGCCTTCACACGGTGACCTCTCCAAGTCTCATTGGCATTTCATGAATCAAGTAGTTGTAGTTGAGCGTGTCAAGAAGATAAAGGCTGGTCTTCATGCTTGTCCTTCAGTATCACCTGTAACACGGTGATCTAATAAATGAGAGTGCCTCTTTAAAAGGTGATTCTAACAGCATCAGCACTGCAGCCTTGCTTATTTGGCACTGAATCCTTTGAATACAGCTTGGAATATATTTTTAAGCTTGTCGACATTCTTAATACAAAGCCATATTTGAACAAATTGATTCTTGCCAGGAAGGTCTGTTTATAATTTTTAAAATATTTATAAAATAGCCAAACAGATAACTTTCAATTATGTGAGTACGAAAAACATGCTTTTGAGCTTTTTAGTGAAATTTGGCAAATACTAATCCATAATATAAAGAGCCATTTGGGGATAATTTTTAGAAAATGGAATAACTGAACATGAATACGGTCACATTATCATGAATGGGTGAATAACCTGAATTTGACATTTTGACTTGTTGAAAGATATAAAGGCAATAGCTAAAATCTATTAGTGATAGTAAAGATTTGGCTTATGCCCATCAAAGAAAGGAATTTCAGAATTAGTGTTTTAATGCGACCCTTAATTCACCATGCTGTGATAAGGGACTAGACTGTAAATCTCCAAAGAGAAAATGCTCTCTGTTATATTGCATACCTTTTGTTATTCAGTAATTAGGCACAACTATATAAACTGGGGACAGATTTTTGTTTTAACTTTGACTTTACTTTCTTTTTGGAGTTTGCACCCTTAGCATTAGTTTAACATAGTTTTTTGTATGGTTTATGTTTTCAAGCATTAATGATGATATTCCTTTCCACTAGCCTCCACTTAGGTTTAATAAGAAATTCATATTAATCATTAAAAGAAGGGGACATGATTCTTCAAGATAATCAAATATTGGCAGGTTAGAAATAGCTTTCTGCCTATGTTCATTGATATAGGTTATGTGATATAAATATTTATTTCTTTTCTGTCACTCAGAGTAAATGCCACCAATTGATTCAGCATTGATATAGTGTCAACAGTTCATAAGAAACATTTGACTGGCTTGTGTTTTCCGATTAGTCTCTGCTCTATAAAGTGGGATTTACTAAATCTCTTCAATTGTCTGCTCATAGAGTGTGACTGCTTTCTGAAACCATTACTACTTCGATTTGTAGAGCAAAGGTACAGCGATAGGACTTTGCTTCTGTCAGAGCTTTACATATAAAATAAGGATTAATTGAGCATTTTGCTTTTAATGATTTACAAGAGAATAGATACTGAGTCTTTCAAAGACAGCAGGTATAAACAAAGAGTGTTTTGTTTGCTGACCCATAATTGAATTCTATTTTCACTTTTTCATTAATTCTGTTAATATCGGCATCCAATCAAGTTTGGCTTTGAAAGTTTAATATTCCAGTCCTTGCTGTGGAGTCATTGTTTTTATGTTATCATTTTGTGATTGAGGATTCAGTTTTCCCAGTAAAATACATAACTCACTAGGTATTTTTTGGCATCTTTATTTGATTCAATAAATCAAGCTTTATGTCTGTAAGGTTTTCTGGTGTATATTTGCTCCACCCCAGTATCTGTTTCACCATCAGTTCTGTGCTGATCCTTTGTGCATAACTGTCAAGGAATGGTACCAGATTGGCAGTGAAAGGCATGCAAAGTGAAAGTGGTGTAACATCACAGCAAAGATTTGGCTAAGATGATTCACTTTTTACCAGTTAGCCAAATGCAGAAGAAAAGGGAAAGCACTGGTATAAAATAACCCTTTGCTGTTTTTTGCAGAATAAGCTTGTATAATTAAAGAAAAAAAAAACTCCCAGAAGAGCTAATGTATAGTTAATGATGTGAGTTTAGTTATGGCTATGTAGGTTTGCCGTGTTTCTCAGAGATCTTTGTTTACAATAGTCTAAAGATGTCTTATTCTGTTATTGCAAAGTCAGTGAAGTGCAGAGTTCTGTAGTTTTGGGGCAAAAAAATCCTCAGTGTTTGCGTGTATTCTAAGTAGACGAGTCGCACAATGTGGGTGAAATTCAGTGTTGTGCGGGGGCCTGGTATTAGGTCTCTATCACTTAAGCCCCACTCGCCTACTATCTCACTCTGTGTGAGGTGCCAACCCAATATTTTAAGAGGGGAGAATTCCTTGCAATTTTTTCCTCTTGATTTGCATTTTCTGGTGAAATATAATTATCAGAGTTTTTCAGCATTAGTTTTAATACTTAATTGGTCTTTGGGTACTAATCTTTATATACCTTGAAGATTTGTGGTGCAGACTTAACTGCAAATAGACGATTTACGTGGACGTAACTTCTGCTACAATGTACTTCCAGTTATCTCAGATTTCACAAGCTTCAACCTTGGAAATATATAGGAGAATAAATATTTCCTTTGATAAGCGAGTGCTGGATTTTCTTCAGTTGGTTGAAGAGCAGAACAAAATATTTAAAGCTTCACTGTTAGTGATTTGGAAACAGATTATTTTTAGTCAATTAAAAACTCTGTTTTTTGCTGTTGAAACTTGCTGAAAGTTGACTTTTTAGAGGTTTTTATTGCATGTAGCACTTAAGGCCCAATTCTGCTCCTGTCTTCAATGGTGTAGGATAAGGCTCTTGGAGTGGGATTTTCAAAAGTGCTGAAGCGACTAGAAACTGAGGTCCACTCACTGCTGTGTGCCCCCCTTGTGGCCAGGCATGGCGTCACAGCTCTCACCAGGTTAGCGCCCCCTACTGATGGTCACTCTGGCACTGTGGTGATTTCTCTGTCAATGACTCAACCCTCTGGCTAGGTCACAGTCTGGGGTCACAGTTGTCCAAATTCCCCAAAAATGTCTTACCACAAAAACAGAACCTTCTGCCCTCCGAGGGGCTATTCCTCAGCCTCCCTCCTGTTTGATCAGGGTCTCTCCCAGGCCTCCTGGCCTGGAGACCTTCTCCCGTCCTGCAGGAGCCTTCTTCCTCCCTGCGATCACTACAGATATAGTGGCAGTTTCCTGGGTTTCTCCCCTTTCACTGCCCCTTCCAGCTATGAACTTCCTACCTTTATAGGAACCTCCCTCCAGTTCTTTCCCCAGCTGAGCTTTATCCCTACTTAAACCTGGCTCCTTTTGTACAGGAATCACCTGATTCCCCTCAGGTGCGGCCCATTCTTTAATCAAGGTTGGCTGAACCCTGGGCTCTCCAACCCACATAGATCAAGACACCCTGTTACGCGACGTAAGAGCACAAGTCCCATTTGATTTTTGGTGGGACTTGTGCTTCTGAGTTACTTCGGTGTTTTTGAAAATCTCACCGTTCGTTAATAAAATTAGCAGGAAGTTTTTTAGCTGCTGGAACAATTTGCACAAAATTAATAACTTGGCGTCAAATAGAATATAAATAATTCAAGAAATGAGTCTTTTAAAGATTTTGTGGTAGATTGCTAACAATATAATTTAAAATCTGAAACTATCCAATCTTGATTACTTTCTATAAGTATTAGTCAATTTAGCCTCCCTATCTTAGTTTAGGAGACATCACTGTGGACTAAAATTTATCATAATTGAAAGAGTTGTTTTAAAATAGACATACACTATTGTCAAAAATGGCTTTGGTACTTTTGAATAATAAATTGCCTTATTTACGATGTTCTGCGTAATATTCACTTTTGTATAAGAGAAGTGGGGTTCTTGGTTTTCAATCTGAACCAGTAAGCCAACAAACAAAAGTGAGCTAAGCTTTTATACAATATAAAAGAACCCCCATGTTCACAACGTACAAAAT
The DNA here is from genome assembly GCF_011386835.1 of Chrysemys picta bellii. Lineage (NCBI taxonomy): Eukaryota > Metazoa > Chordata > Testudines > Emydidae > Chrysemys > Chrysemys picta. Next base: position 4,517,902 of record NC_088800.1, on the reverse strand, counting down.
TTTCTGGTGTCTGGGGCAGGGCCGGCTCCAGCTTTTTTGCCGCCCCAAGCAGCAAAAAAAAAAAAAAAGATAAAGCCGTGATTGGCGGCACTTCGGCAAGCTCTACCGCGCCGCTTCATAATTCGGCGGCAGGTCCTTCCCTCCGAGAGGGACTGGGGAACTTGCCGCCGAAGACCCGGACATGCCGCCCCTTTCCATTGGCCGCCCCACGCACCTGCCTCCTGCCTCCTGCGCTGGTGCGTGGAGCCGGCCCTGCTCAGGGGATAGCAGACCGTAAAGTTCCATGTGGCTTCAGGGGTGTTCACTGGCTCTGACTACCCACCACCCTGTCTGGAAACTTGTCCCCGGGACCACTAAGCATCCAAGATAGCAATTTATTGTATAACGCAAAGAAAATTGTGTTTGTTCAGCACTAATTAAAACCGAATTTTTATTTGTTGCAGGATTGTGGCCTTAATTAAGCATTTGTATATAAATTGTAGCAATTCTACTGATACAAACATATCATCCAATTAGTATCAATTATGCTGATTCTACACTAAATTGTAAATGGACCCAAGTAAACTTTTCTGGCCATATTTAAGATGACGGTGTTGGCTGGTTTGCTTCCTCTCCCTCACAACTTTGGCTTTGGCTATGTGCGGTGCTGGAGACCCCTTTCCTATCAGTATCTATGACCTGACCCTCTTGAGCTGTGTTATATCATTCCATTTTGACACCTTTTATCAAACTTTAATGAAATGACCCAGGCAAACAAATTGTCATTAAACTTTCCATCACTTTGTCCCTTGGTATCGTCTTTTATAAATTGGACAGCAAATGTTGTATTGATCTTCTCGTTCTTGCAGCTGAACTTGAAATGACCCAGACTGCTTGTTGTTTATGGCCTAGAGTTGCTTTTCCTTGACATTTCCATCCACAGCATGACATCTTTCTTGTTTTTCTTTCTTTCTTGTGGAGATGAATGAACAAGACATACAGTATCGAGACGTCCTCGGTCATGGCAATGGAGGCACGGTCTACAAGTGAGTGTTGCATTTCGCTTAAACTTCTTGAAAACAAAATTTAGCAAATCTTTCTCCCTCAGGTGTGCAGTATGATGGTGGATGGCCTTTGCTAACATATGGTAAAAGACCATAAAATACAATGTATGTAATTTAGGCTTTTCTAGAAATTCTCTTTCCACATTTGTCTTCCAGATCTTTCGAAATATTGGTTTCTAGGTGCTATGAGGACTGGTGTGTTTTTATTATCTTCTTAATATTTAGAGTTGAATCACTCCTGGGTGACAAGTTAATGGTCCACAAGTGCAAGTTTAACTGGCCTGAAGCATAATGCATTTTTCCTTCCCTCTTTTTAATACTGTTGTTCTTGCTTGCTTATCATACACATTGCTAGTTCATTGCTTGCAGTGACACCAATTGGATGCAAAGTTGTTCTGATACCATTGCTCTGCCTTCTGCAGTACTACAGAATTAGTAATAGCCCCCCCTCTGTTGTATCCACCTCCCCCCCATAAGAAGCTATACACACACACACACACACACACACACACACACACACACGAATATGTTAAGTTATAAACTCCCCCAAATTTTGGTAGTGATGCTTATACCCTGAAGCCAGTTTTAATTTTAATATTGTAAAGATTATAATAGCAAAGAAATAGTTTTCTCAACGGGAAAGTCTTTCTCATGCGTAGTGCAAAGTTTAAACTACATAATGTAATATCTGGTACTTAATAGTCTGCAGTGGTGTATGAAAAATATTCCGCTAGGAATTAAAAAATCCATACTTTGTAAGAAAGCCCTGAGGGAGTAATAAAGGTTTCCTCCAGAGAGCTATTTACCATATACAGTAACATGGCATCCCATTTTGATCTTGTTTATACCTTACACATTTTAACTTTGATATTAACATTTTTTAAAAAATGTTTTTAAAACCACAACACATTTATTTTATTTTTTAATTGGCTGCCAACTTTCCTAAGCTCCAGCTTTCTGTCTCCTAACATGAATTTTAATAAAAATGGGTTTTGGAGTTGTTATCAGAAAAGATCAAGATTTGTTATGAATCTTAACAGATTTCCAAAATCAAGTCAACCTGGTACATGGAAGGTGGTACAAAGACCTTCTTTTATGTTCTCTTATTTGTCTTCTGGATATTACTTATTCTCTAGACCTATAGATTTCAAACATATGTTTTGTGGTAATGATGTGCTTTTTCTCTTTATACTGGGGAGAGATTGTGGATTGTTGCACTTTACAAATCAGTCTATGGCTGCTGCTTCTTTGGAGAGAGTTGCTTCTCTTTCTCAGTTGGAGGACGAGAGCACAACCCATTCTGGAGCGAGGATTGTTCTTAGAGAGAGAATGGACAAAGTGTGTTGGGGGGGATTGGAACTTCAAGGTCAGGACCAGACATAGTGAAGGAGAACTCATGTTTTGTTGCTTGTGGAGGACCATTTTAACAAGGAAAATCTTAGCATGCAAGTCCCACTCATTAAAACCACATCTCTCATTGTTCCCCAATATTAGATCACCTTCTTGGAAGAAGTGGATCTAATAAGGGGCAAGGAAGGAGATATTGTCAGCAGGTGCTATTCTTCGCCTCATGCAGGATAAAAAATTTACCATTGTCATCATTCTCTAAGATCTGATTGGAACCTCAGAGTGATTGTCTAGTACAAATTGGCAGGATTGTTGCATAGTACATAATTGCAAAATGACACGTTGGCGATGGCCTTGTTAACCAAATACGTAGCCCTGCTGATCTCACCATATTTGCTTAACGCTGTTTCAAAAATACAGATATATCTGTATCTCTCTTGCTTCTCCATACTTAACATAGAACAGTGGGTGCACTTGTCACACACAGATACCTTGTATGTATGTTATACATATACCTTGGTTGTGCTGTGGCCTTCACGCCCAAGCTGTTTGTGCATCACGTGACAAAGTGTGTTATGGAGTTGATTAAAGAGACTGAAATCCTACTACTGCCCCGCTAAGAGAAGGCAGAAGAAGAAGATAGTGATGAAAGAAACATGGTTGGCACCAGTGGTGAAGGAGAGAGGCTAAATAAACTGTGGAGAAGGGAAAGAAGTGATGGAAAAATAGAAAGAAGAGAGGATGAAAGTGGCCTGGTGGGATGGGAGGGGGAACTGCTATGAGGTGTTAGCGTAACTAAAGGCTTGATCCGCAGCCCACTGAAGTTGACATTAGTGGGCTTTGCATCAGGACCTAATGGTCTACCTAGCTGTTGCCCTGCTTCTAAGGGATGGCTGCATTTTAGGCCCAATGTGTGTATATAGTTTATAAAGAATTGTGACATCCCTAGAGGTGGAAGCTTCTATATACACGTCAAATATTTGTATAATATTGCCCCAGGTACAACACATGCTCCATAGAATCCATATAGGAAACTTGGATAAAACGCTAGGCAGCGTCAATCCTGCCTGGCATGCCTTTGACGTTCTTTACTCTTCTACGTCATGAAAGGACAGATAAAGCAAAAATGGCGTGAAAGGGGAGGTGTGGCGCCTCTGGCAGCTCCTCTGCGTGATAGTTCTTGGGTGGGCTGTGATGATCCCAGTGTCTGTCTTGTTAAGGGTTTTTGGGTGTCTTGATTTGATATAAACTGGCTTTCCAAGGAATGATGTTTTTTTGGGTGGAAAAACTTGAAACCTCCTCTGAGCCTAGGAGAACATACTTTTTTTGTTTTCCTTTTTTCATTGTCTTCTGTGTGTGTATTTTAAAATATAAAAAATGCCCACTGTAGTAGCTAGTTGATTTTTTTTCTCATGAGCCAGCGGCATTCCATCCTGCTCCAGAGGAAGTCTACCCAGGCCATCTGAGATCAGGCTTACCATTCCTAAGGTTTGGTTTTACCAGACACCCAAATAATAACAGAGCATAAACCTCAGCCCAAGTTTCCTCTCCAAGCCCAACTGTTGCTAAGATATTCATTCCTGTAGGATCTCCCTGTGTTTGCTCCTAGTTCTCCCCACTTACTCTTTCGTTCTGGGGGAGTTACTAGCGACTGCTGTTATAAGAAGTCAGCAGAGTGAACTCTGCATCTTTATACAGAGTTTGATGTAGAGCTGGCCTAATTTTTTCAAAACTAAAAATTTTGAAAGGATTTCAAAGTCATGAAAATTGATAGAAATGAATATTAATGTTGTTTGGATGTATATTTTGGGGTATTTGACTATGGTCCTGTGATGTGCTCAATATAAAGTCAGTAAAACTTTCTTGTATTGGAGCATTTGCCTTTCTGTAGTGGGAATTGGTTCTTCCTTGCCAAAGAAGCATACATGTTATATGAGCCATTAGAAATTGCAAAATGAAATACGTACAGGTGGCTGGATTGCACTACAGCAGTGTTTCCCAAACTTGGGACGCCGCTTACGTAGGGAAAGCCCCTGGCGGGCCGGGCCGGTTTGTTTACCTGCCGCCTTCGCAGGTTCGGCTGATCGCGGCTCCCACTGGCCGTGGTTCGCTGCTCCAGGCCAATGGGAGCTGCTGGAAGCGTCGCGGGCCGAGGGACGTAGCTCCCATTGGCCTGGAGCAGTGAACCGCGGCCAGTGGGAACCGCGATCAGCCGGACCTGCGGAGGCGGCAGGTAAACAAACCGGCCCGCCCTGCCAGGGGCTTTACCTTTCCCAAGTTTGGGAAACACTGCACATGTATTTTATTCTAGTAGATCAATGAGCATTTGTCAGATAAAATTAATTACAAATGTTTGACTCTTTCAGCCTACCAGCATTCCATGCTATAGGTTTGTTTCCGAAGGCGGCATACATGTTATTGATTTGAATGTAAAGAATGAGCGGGTATGTGTGGGTATCTTTTCCTTGTTTAATTTTTGTCTTTCTATCACTTCATACTAAGTCGTTTCCATTATGGCAATGATATATTATCAGCATTCAGCAAACAAGATAGCATGTTGCAGGTCGCTGAGCAGAAATTTTCAGCCTCTGTTTCCACGTGAATTAACTATTATTGAAATAGTTTATTGAGATTGAAGTATTGATCACTTTTCATGCTAACCTTGGCTTAAGGGAAGAGAGAGGGGGTGTTTTCATTCTCTTTGGAAGACACTGTGTTTCATTAGAAAATATATATATTTCATTTATTTAGGTGTTTTACAGCCTCCACTATTTTATTGCTTGGAGAAAGGGTATTTTGGCTTTATTTTTATGACAGTATAATTATACTTCAGAAATGCACTTGATTACTGTGTGTAGCAAAATTGTTCCAGTATATTGGCTTGGCCAATATTGCTATACAAACAACTTTTCAGTCAATTGAGTCTGGCAAAAATCAATACTTTATAGCAATATTTCTAGTGAGAACTTGCTGAATCTGAATGTTTGTTCTTTAAAGAAAAGGGATTTTATAATTGCCTGACTTCCTTTTAAAATTATTTTCTACTGCTTTTTGAGGCACTAGTTTTTTTAATTAAGGAATGATAAGCAGCTACAGAGTTCAATCACTGCAAACACAATTAAGTGTTCTTGCTTTTTTTTAATGCATATAATATGCAGCTCTGGTACTTTGTTGGGAATATGCTCCTCACTTTGAATAAAGCTTGTTGAAAAGTTATTTGGAAGTTCAAAATAAATAATAATCCTTCCACCATTCTAGTCTGTTTTCATCATTAAGCCACTTGGATTTGCTCTTTGTATTCACTAATTTTAGGCCCAGTTCTGTGAGGTCTTTTGTACCCTCAGCTGCCATTGATTTCAGTGAGCGTTGTGGGTGCAGGATTGGGTCTGATATAGTTATGGTGGTGGATTTATTAACCTTCCAGTTTTATAACAGGCTTTCTAATTTTTCTCAACTATTTTATAAAAATTGATATGATGGAGAGTACAGGCTCTTGGTTGCTGCACAACAGAAGAAAATATTTGTATATTGCTGCATCTAGGGTATTTACTTAAATTGCTTTTTTGAAAAATAATTCATTGGAAAGTCCAAAAGGCATTTAAAGTGTGTGTCTTTCTGCTACATTTTTTTACCCCTATCATTGGTTACAGAGCTCTGAGAGACCATGTTTTTGTAAGATTGCTTCCTTACTTTAGTGAAATATGTTAACATTTTGATACACAATGTAATGTGCAAACTCTGCCGCTGAGTCTGAGCAGTAGCTGCACTAAATTATTTAGAACTAAAATACTGTATCAGTATGTATTTAGAATGTAAATATTATATAGAAATGGTATTTGCTACTGGCAAATAATTGTTTTGTAATATTTTTCACCTGGATGGCATTCTCTAAAGTTTCAGAGTTCTCCTACTAGATGTTGAAACAAAATCATACAGCATATTTTTAATTTCATATTTTTTCATTTCAGCTTTTTAAATGCAGGTAAAGAAATGTCAAATGTTCAAATAAAATTAGAATTCTCTTTAGGTTACAGTCAGTATAGCATTTTAAAATGCTTGGAGTATTAAAAGTGTGTATGGTGTATGAATCTACTAGATTCTACTAGATTGGTTTACAGTATCAGCAAGATATAGCTATGTAATTACTCAGTCAACATAAAGTCCCAATTAAACCATAATAAATTGTACAGTTAAGTTATCGAAAATCTGTGAGTAAAGTGTATTGGTCATCATATCAACCAACATTTTGTTAAATCGGACAATTTTGTCGTTGTTTGCATAATTATGTGGAGAGTCTGGAGAGAGGTGGTTGATCCACAGGCCAGAAGACTGGTGTGGCTGCAGAAAATGAATATAAATGTGGAGGTTTAATATTTATTTGTGGACAGTGTTTATTTTCAGTTTGCATCAGCAATTCACTTGAGCAGTTTTGCTGTTCACTTGAGTTGTGTGCAACTTCAGAATATGCCCATTTGTATATTCTTTATCACAACCATCTTTGGGATAGGCCATTGTCACATTACACACAATGCATGGCAAAACATCTGGAAGGTTGTCATCTTGATGTTCAAGTGTTCCCCTTCTGAAAGCAGCATGTACAAGCGGGGCTATTTGAGTATAATTCTCTGTAGGATGAGAGGAGAAGCTCACTTCTAGGGTAAAGGAGATGGAGGTTATCCAACCTCCAGAAGCTAGAGTGGTGACAGAATTGTGGCATTACGCCCCATATTCTTCATAGTAATATTATTATATGATTATCAAGATAGGTCATGTAAGTTATAATTGAAAAGGTTATGATTTACTGAATATGATTATCCTATTTGTATGTATGTATCATTTTGATATCTGAAGTTAGGAATATTTTCTGTGGTGGATAGAAAGCTGGCTAGATTGTTGGGCTCAACGGGTATTGATCAACAGCTCCATGTCTAGTTGGCAGCTGGTTTCAAGCGGAGTGCCCCAAGGGTCAGTCCTGGGGCCGGTTTTGTTCAATATCTTCATTAATGATCTGGAGGATGGCGTGGACTGCACTCTCAGCAAGTTTGCAGATGACACTAAATTGGGAGGAGTGGTAGATACGCTGGAGGGTAGGGATAGGATACAGAGGGACCTAGACAAATTAGAAGATTGGGCCAAAAGAAACCTGATGAGGTTCAACAAGGACAAGTGCAGAGTCCTGCACTTAGGACGGAAGAATCCCATTCACTGTTATAGACTAGGGACCGAGTGGCTAGGCAGCAGTTCTACAGAAAAGGACCTAGGGGTTACAGTGGATGAGAAGTTGGATATGAGTCAACAGTGTGCCCTTGTTGCCAAGAAGGCTAATGGCATTTTGGGCTGTATAAGTAGGGGCATTGCCAGCAGATCGAGGGACGTGATCATTCCCCTTTATTTGACATTGGTGAATGGCCTCACCTGGAGTACTGTGTCCAGTTTTGGGCCCCACACTACAAGAAGGATGTGGAAAAATTGGAAAGAGTCCAGCGGAGGGCAACAAAAATGATTAGGGGGCTGGAGCACATGAGTTATGAGGAGAGGCTGAGGGAACTGGGATTGTTTAGTCTGCAGAAGAGAAGCATGAGGGGGGTTTGATAGCTGCTTTCAACTACCTGAAAGGAGGGGTTCCAAAGAGGATGGATCTAGACTGTTCTCAGTTGTACCAGATGTCAGAACAAGGAGTAATGGTCTCAAGTTGCAGTGGGGGAGGTTTAGGTTGGATATTAGGAAAAACTTTTTCACTAGGAGGGTGTTGAAGCACTGGAATGGGTTACCTAGGGAGGTGGTGGAATCTCCTTCATTAGAGGTTTTTAAGGTCAGGCTTGAGAAAGCCCTGGCTGGGATGATTTAGTTGAGATTAGGTCCTGCTTTGAGCAGGGGGTTGGACTAGATGACCTCCTGAGGTCCCTTCCAAGCCTGATATTCTATGATTCTATGATTATGTCTATTACAAATGTGTTTACATCTGGAGAACGCCCACTAGGCAGAATGCAATCAGTCCAGATGGCTGACTGGGAAGGACCATTAGGGAAAACAAGAGGTTTTAGAAGATGCTAATCTCCCACTGGGGAGCCTTCCTGAGGATGCTACAAACATCCTCAGAGTCATGGCTGCTGTGTCCCTACAGGAGCATGTGACCAAGTCACCTAGTACTGGACTCCATCTTGGAATACCAATGTTTTTCCACTGACTGGGTGTGGCAACCAAGAGGGGAGAGAAAGGGGTTCCCACCATATGCAAAATCTATTTAAGGCAGGGAGTGACATCATCGTAGTTCTTCACTGACTTCCCGTCCAAGAAGATTGCTGGAAACACCTGAGGAACAAAGACTGGACTAGGGGAGAAGAGATTTCTAGCCTGTGAAAGGAATGCCTGGGGTTTTAAGCTGCAAGCAAGTGTAGCTTGCCCTCAAGAATTTCTGCAAACTGCCTAAAACAACAATTAGGGTGAGAATTTGCTACTCATATCCAATCTCTTTAGTATATTAAGCTTAGATTACGTTCTTGTTTATTTGCTAGGTAATCTGCATTGATCTGTTTGCTATCCCGGATAATCACTTAAAATCTACCTTTTGTAGTTAGTAAACTTGTTTTTGTCTAAAATCAGCATGTGGAAATCATAACTGGGGGCAGAAAGTTGTTGCATATCTTCCTCTACATTGAGGGAGGGGGTGAATTTCATGAGCTTATGCTGTACAGTTCCCTGTGCAGCGCAAGATGGTATAATTTTGAGTTTACGCTCCAAAGGGGAGTGCATGCCTTAGGAACTGTGAGGTGCCTTAGCTGAGCCTTCCCATGCAGAGCTGATCTCAGGATCTGTGTGTAGCTGCAGCTGGGTGTGTCCCTAGCTGTGTGTGTGCTGGAAGGGAAGGGAGCCCAGGCTGGTGAGTCAGGCGGGCTCAGTGGTACCCCAGTTCCATGGGAACCCATCACAAGAATATTTGAGATTTTTGCTGTTTCCTTATGTAATTTGGGCTCTGCAGGGTTTTTCTGTTTTCTTGCTTACCTCAAAGTATTTCTTTGATCAAGGACAGTGATGCATGTATCGTTGTGAAGGGACAATGTCATGAGGGAGTCTAGAGTGCAGACGTGTTCTTCAGAAACAGTAACTTCTTCCAGTATCCTCTTCCAACTTAAATGATGGTGTTGGCCAGACTCTAAATCTGAGTAGTGATTACACCTCTCCCCATTGTTTGCCATGAGGTTTTTTCACCATCATTTTCAGTTTCATTCTACTTCTATCGTTTGTTTGTCTGTCTGTCTGAATAAAGCTGTAATAAATTGCCCTTCTATAGCAATCTCCATCTGAGGATCTCAAAGCACTTTACAAATGTTCAGGAATTAATCCTCACAGAATAATGCTGAGAGGAAGGGAAATATAATCAGAAATTTACAGTATGGAAAATGTAGGCACAGAGAGATTAAATGGTTTGTTCAATGTCCTACAGCTAGTCTATGGCATTCGTAGGCCTAGAAACCAGATCCCCTAATCTTGTATTCTAACCACTACACATGCTTCCTTTCTACCCTTACCCATTCTGCTTTATTTTTCCATTTCTTGTGGCTATTTTACACCCTATTTTTAGTCATGCTAAAAACCACTCTAACAATAATAGCTGGAGTAAATTAAAAATGCCCCACAGAATGTTCTTACTATTATCCTTACAGTTTAAACAAGACTGACCAGCGATTGCTGTTCGCTTGTTTCTTTTGACCCTAGCCATTGCTTGTCTGCCTCATAAAATCTGTTATGCACAAAAGTGCATAAAATGAAGATAAAGTGCCTCCTTCAAGACTGACAAAAACCATTCCTTTGCAGAATGGTAGTTGCAGTGAAAGTAAATAAATGAACGGACAGCAATCACAGCCTAGTTGATGAAACTGTTCAATTAAAGCACAGGCATTTACATGGTGTAATTTCCCTAAATTGCCAATGAGCCCCTTTAGACACAACCAGTGTTCAAATTGATTTCAGCATTGATTTTGGCTGAAGCTGATAAATTTCTGCTTGTTAGTTAAAGTAATTTTGCAGAAGACTTTGTACTGTGGTATTGAAATGTTCATTTAGCTGATGGTTAAAAGAGGAGTTATTTACAGAGGGTTCTACTGTTGTTCTGAGATGGGACAATTCCCCAATCATCTTCTACTTTTAATTTTTTAAGCTTCAGTATACCAATCAATAGGTTATTGGAACTGATTAAAACTTATCCAACCAGCTGCCTCTGGCAGTTTAATTAGAAATGGGATGATTCTTAAATTAAAGTTGTTTTGTTTGCATTGTATACCCATCCTCTAGATTGGAAGATGAAGCGAATAGAAACTTAAGCTGCTTTTGTTTGGTGTTGTGTAAATGCACTGTAAGTTTTTTCAGCAGCTTCCCTTGCCTTAGAGGGAGCAGCAATCTAGTGGTTAGAAGTAACAGTCTGCTTACTAGATCAGTCGTGAGACTTTCTTGAGCGAAGGCTATGAGTGATGCCAAAGTGATAGATAGGGGTTGTCCCTTAGCAGAGATCACTTTTTATAATTCTTTTGTTTATAAAACCTGTGCAGTCTGATGTGTGCACAGTAGAATATCCACTTGATGTATGCGGTGTTAGAACCATTTATTGTGAGAATTTACCGGCATCATGTTTTAAACTGTGTCCTTATTCTCACTTAGAATTTTCTGTAAAGAACAGTGAGTGGAACAGAAAAGTCAACAGTAATGTCATTAATAGCAGGATGCTGATTTTCCATTTCTTTCCCCTGAAGTTCCTGAGGGGGAATGTTCAGTGGTTATTCTGGAATATTAAGATAAGCCAGTCATATTTGAACTTGATATAAAACTATCTTCTGGCTGCATCGCAGAAACATTTTGATATTATAGGCCTTTAAACATTGGCACTCCGATATTTTGCGGACACAGCTTTTGAGAAAGCAAGGTACAAAAGCAAAGATTTCACAAGGGCCTAAAGCTGGCAAGTGGGGAGAATAACCAGGATCATCTCAAATGTACTTACAACAAGTTTTTTTTTTAAATCAATGTAAAACTAGTCGGAATTAAATTTTTAATCTAAATTTTGTGTGAATTTTGAGCAGAGATTAAATGGAATCACCAATTCCAGCTGCTGTAGGGAATGCCAGAATAATTTTTGTTTGTTTGCCATATGGTTATCTTTTCTAGGTCTAGGAATTATTGTGCAAAACCACTGTGCTCCTTAAATAGTTCTCACTCTGTGATTAGGGCATGAACATGTATTTGACCAGAGGCCATGTCAAGGTGAGGACTAAGGGAACAACCTCACTGAGGGTACATCTACACTACAGCGGGGAGTCGGTTTAAGATACGCAAATTCAGCTACGTGAATAGCGTAGCTGAATTCGACGTATTACAGCCGACTTACCCCGTTGTGAGGACGGCGGCAAAATCGACTTCTGCCGCTTTTTGTCGGCGGCGCTTACTACCACCTCCGCTGGTGGAGTTAGAGCGCCGATTCGGGGATCGATTGTCGCGTCCCAACGGGACGCGATAAATCGATCCCCGAGAGGTCGATTTCTACCTGCCGATTCAGGCGGGTAGTATAGACCAGACCAAAGGGATCTTATGGATAGATCTCTTTGTCTATGCAGATCTCTTTGCAGGATCCAGACCCTTTTGTGGCTGTGGTGATAGGAATGGATAAGGGAGATGAGGAAAGGAAGGGAAAGCAATTTGTGTAAAGGATGACTTCCAGATTTTTGGGCTTTGGGTGTGTGTGTGAGGAGGGGGAAAGGAGGATTAAGGAAAGTGGTAATAAATGGAAATGACAACTGTACAGATGTTGCTTGGGTAAATGATGTGGGGATCTACTTAATATCACACACACATACACTGGCCCTCACCCTCCTTCTCCATATGTGAAATCAAGTATCGTACATTCACTTTGTACTGTTTCTGGTGTTTGTTTTACTCTTTTGAAGAGTTTAGATTTTATATACAAGCGTTTTTTTGGTTCTGTAGTTTAACAACAAATCATTTTGCAATCACTATTCAAGCATTTGTAATAGGATTTTAGACAGAAGGAAGGTTTGCCTAGATTGCTTTTTGAACTAGCAGAGTCCCCATAAAAGCTTCTTTTTACAACTGCTGTTCACTTTGTATTTCCTGTTTTAACAGCCAGAGAGCCAGGCTAATGTGTTTGTCTATTACAGAAGGCAGCAACAACTGTCAAAGTGTTTATTTCGTAGAACCAATTTGAATCTATTTTTTAGATGGCCATTTTAGTAGGTGACAACGCTATCGTTAAAACTCCCAAAGTCTGACCATTAGCATGAAACAGTGGTAAATCCACACGCGCACACGCACAAAAGCAGTAAACCAAATCTGTGGGTGATTTGCCGCATGTAGTTTGCAGCTGGTGACCGACTTGTCATTCTACAATGTGCAACACTTATTTTATTCATCTTACACAATGCTGTGACAGAATTGTTTTGCTCTAGGTTATTTCTCTTAGGACAAGAAAATGTTCAATCTGTTTGATTCTCTTCAGAGTTCTTGCGTATGAAGAACTGTTTGCTGATGATGTGTGCTACCAAATGAACTGCTGCTTATTGTGTAAACATTTACATTCAGAATGTTGAGACCAGACACTCCTGTAGGCATGTTTATTTCCATTGGGTCTTCAGTACCTGAGTTCTGAAGGTCTTCACCATTCCTGTCCTTCTGAAAACTGTGTTGTGATTCTTTGTCAAGGAGGATTACGCTGTTTTCTCTTTGGAGCCCATCAGCGCTGTTCCGTAGGTGGCCTGATACAGATCTGGGTAAGGCTGAACAGTGTTTGTAACCTTTGTTGAGTGGAAAAATGCCTCTCTTGAACAAGTATTCAGCGGACAAATTAGGAGGTGGAGGGAGGGCAGGAGAAAGATAGATGTATGCACACACAGGAGATGACCTGGAAAGTTTACTTTTCAGATGTCCTGAACGTCAGGATAAGAAAAAAAAAATGTTTGCGCTGTATTCTGTTTTACGAGCAAGTGCATGTGACTACATTGGGAGAGACGTGCACATCTAAGGGCAGAATCTGTCTCTTGTTGATTTGGAAAGGAGAACCTAGTGAATCAAAGATTTTATATATCCTGTCTCTCTAGTCAAGCTTAAAATCTTGGAGGAACAATTTCCCCCACTCTCAAACTCTTGTTCCCTTAGAAAACTTATTTTTGGCATAGTCAGTGGAAAGTATGTAGGATATAGATGGTTAGCTAATCATGTTACAGTATGTTAGAATTGGTTAGGTAAATTTCAGTAAAATGATTCGTTAAGGTATAGCTGAGAATATTACTATATAAATTAGGGGCAAACAGGAAGTAAGTTGGGATTTGAAAATAAGGAAAAAGGAACTTGGATTTAAGCTTGCTGGAAGATCACCCCAATAAACATGGAATTGTTTGCACCTTCAGACTTTGGATATTGTTGCTCTCTGTTCACGCGAGAAGAACCAGGGAAGTGGGAGGGTGAAGGAATAAGCCCTCTAACAGTATGAAACAAGAACACTGCAATGTTGGAGGATCAATTCCAGTTTTAAGGTGAAAATATAGTATAATTTAGCTAACCATTCTACTACTTGTCAATGAAAAATCACAATTTCCATCTGGGTTTTGTCACAGTAAGTAAATTTTCAAGAAAAAGAATACTTAAGTGGTTTTGGAATTGTTATAGCTATATTTGCTTTTATTAAGGAAGTACATTTACTGTGTCCTAGTAGAAAGGATTTCACATATGAAACTGGACGCTGTACTTTTTGTTACTGGCTGCAGTATCAGTAGCATGCCTGAATTCAAAGTCTATTCATTTGGAAAAACCCCTAGGAATTGGTAGGATTCTATAAATAATTTAAAAGAATAATTGCTTCTACTGTTTTCATAGGCATCCCTGAAGTATATTATGTGGCAAGAAATACTTAAACCAACAGTCCTCACTTGCCAGAGTTTCTGAAGGAAGTACCATGTTTTGTCACAGGAACTGTGTTGTCCTGTCACTGTTAGAAATTTTGTCAGCTATTAGAAGGATGGTTGTTCATGTCGCACTCCTTGTCAGTACCCGGCCCGGGTCAGGGAAGCTAATGATCCAACCAGCAAACTAAATTTGATGGGGAATCCAGGTCATGCGCCACCTGAGGCACGTTGCACGTATGCTAAGACGACTGATCGTATACATGTGATTACCCAGGAGATTCTTTCAGGAGCCTCTGCAAGCGGAGAGCATCATTTAACTAGTACTCCGTGGCCACGTCACTAATGAATTTACACTGTAGCATTACATCATTCTGTCAGTTTTGCAGACGTCAGTTATGTGTATAGCAAGGGGTAGGGAATGACTATTAGTGTAATAGGCAGGCTATGGCTTGTCATTGAATTGGTTCAGTCTTAAACAGCGAATACCTTATTGCTTAGTTGTTTCCACTATTGAGGGGGGGAAATAGAAAAGAAGTTTGCTGGGAAGAATTTAGGAATGGGAAGCAGGAATTCCAGAAATCTAATCCTGGCTCTGATACGGAATCCTTCTCTGATACTGCGCAAGTCGTTTAACCTTGTGTGCGTTAGTTGCCCCATCTGTCACACTGTGGATATAACATTAGTAACGCTTCAGTTCTGTGAGTGAGGTAATATTTAAGTTGCAGATAAGTGTTAAGTTTTTTTAAATAATTTGATTATACTAGATTAAAGGTGAACAGTGATGTTTTTTTAGTTACATATATGCTAAAAGTTTTCAGAAACGTAATGTATCTAATCTATGCACTTCTAATGTGCCCATCCCTAAATCCACTAACATATGGGCATAAGCTTTACAGTAAATGTATGTAATTATGAAAACAACCTGAAAATTGTTTCCTCTCTTTCTCACGTGCCAGGACCCAAGTTCAGAGTTCTTTGCTTTTCCTAAAATAAATATCACAAACTCTTAAAACTCTGTAATAAAAACATCTTTTTGCTCTGCTTTTAGGTATTAACAAACCCCTAACTTTTGCAAGAGGAACACAAAACTTATTATCTCAGGGCATGGCAGGCTTAAAAACACCCAAAACAATCAAACAAAAAAACATTTATTTTCACTTTTGAGACATATGTATTTGTAAGTTTGTGTCTGTTCTTTTTGGTCTGTTAAATAACCTTTTTGAACTTTGAGGTGTTTATATGATGTGCTGCAGAAATTTGATGTCTCTATTACATGTATGAAAGTTTTAGATCTTTATCAGAAAAGATCTGATGAACTCCAGATTATTTTATGAATAAGAGTCAGCCTAAACCATCATTAGTTTCTTCCTTTATTTTTCTGTGGTTTAGACTTTCAGGCATAACTAAGTAGGCAGTGGAAGAGAGAGATGGAAAAAAGTTTTTATGTGTAATATAAATTCCTATGTTACTGTTGAATCTCAGCTCTTTATTTCCTTGTATTCTTTCCTGTACAAAACTGCTCTTTTATTTTGATGTTGTGAGGAGTCATCTGGAATTCTTCACCCTAAAATCCCCTCAAGGTCCACATTATATTGTTTTAGCTTCTGGGGGAGAAAGGATACACATACCACCCTCCGAAGTTGATCAGAATGTCTCTGATGTTAGCTGGAGGACGTTGTTTGACCATCTTTCCTTCTTTACCCAGAATAACCAGCCTCCGCCCACAGACTTGGTCATATTGCCTTAGTGAGGCTCCCTGGGTGAGCTTTTGATTTTCAAAATATAGGAGACAAAGTTATGCTGAAGGTTAATAAAATATTTGACACAACTGTGCCAGTCTTGCTTAGAAGCTGTTCACTGTAATGGATGTAGAGGGCTAGAATAATGAATGCTGATGGAAATGCGAACAAAGATTTCAATTTCCTTTCTGCAGTGGATATGTTCCAAAATCTATAGGAGTTGGAGTCAGTCTTTCCCATACTTATATAGTGTATTGTGGCTTTCAGCAATCCTCTCTGAATCACATACTTTTTCACTAATAGAACTTTCCAAAACGGAAACGTCAACCATTTATTTCATCTAGATTTTCAGTTGCTAGGCAATCCCATAAGTCACTTTGTTTTGAATTCTCCTGTGGTTTCTAGTACAGTACACCAGGGCAGGGGTCAAGGCCATAAATAACTCTTCTTCACCATATCTGCGTGCCAGCTTCGTTGGCCTATTTGTCTGCTTCTCCCACAGCCATTGCTATCCTATCATGCCACCTCTTGTTCATAAAATGTCCTAGCTGAGCTGGGCTGCAAAGCCACTACTGTCTCTTCTGCCTCCCTCCTGAAGACTCATTTCTTCTGTGAGGCTTATAAGAACCCTATTGATAAGTCCTCTACTTATTTATTCCAACCCTTTGATTTAATCAAATATAAGTTTTGGATTATTTTTAGACTCAGCACTTCGTTGAGTAATGGATTAATCTTATTCATGCTGCCGCTTCTCCTGCCCTTCCCTATTGTGGCATTATCCCCTTCACCTGATTGTGTCGCATCAAATATTAGTTTGTAGGAAGCTCCTGGGAGAATGGATCTTGTCCTTTATCTGCATTAGAAATGCACTCTTAGATGGCATTAAAATAATCATGTTCTTTACAGTTTTTTCAGCTTCTAAGCAATGTCACTCATTGCTTTAGTGTGAATTTTTCTGTGGTCTCTAATACGGTATTCTGTGGCTTGGGCGTACTTTTCAACCCATTACCTTTCAGCTCACCCTCTGAAGACGTTAGTTCCATATGTCAACTGCAAGCGTCCACTTCAGTTAATGAAAATCTAGAGCATTGAGTTCAAGGGATTTGAAGAGACTGCAGCATCTTATAGGGTTGGTCCCCAAACGAGAATACCTGAACTGTGTATTTGTTAAAAGCAACAGAGGGTCCTGTGTCACCTTTGAGACTAACAGAAGTATTGGGAGCATAAGCTTTCGTGGGTAAGAACCCTCACTTCTTCAGATGCAAGAAGTGAGGTTCTTACCCACGAAAGCTTATGCTCCCAATACTTCTGTTAGTCTCAAAGGTGCCACAGGACCCTCTGTTGCTTTTTACAGATTCAGACTAACACGGCTATCCCTCTGATACTGTGTATTTGTTATCTCATTAACATGTTTCACCTAGAATATTCCTAGTCTAGAACAAAAATTGACCAATTGTACTTCGTTACCAAAACCGTCTCTGAAATACCTGATTAGCTGGTATTGATTTATGCCTGCTTCCGAATTTTGGAATTGCAATTTATGAAAGAGCTGAAATCTTGGTCAAGAAAGCTGGGATTTGGTGGTGTTAGAATATTATAAAAATTGTTTTATTTCTGTAGAATTTTCTAACTAAAATCCTAGCAGATAGTATAGTTTTGGTGGTCGTTATTGTTTTTGTTTTGTTTTGCTGTTGGAAAAATTTAGTCAGTGCAGCATAATGTTCACTGTAACTGTGTTGTCAGGTTGATGGGATAAAATGAATGTTTTATTTTTTAAGCATGTAGGATCTTACCTGTAATACTTCTACAGCAATGGAAAGACTCTCACTAACTTCAGTGGGAGCTGGATCAGGCTTCTAATGATATAGCTGAAAGACGGAAACACAAAAATTTTTCAGTTTGCCACCATGATTGTTAGGTAATGCCTCTGATGAGAGGAAACCATGAACAGTGCATTACGTGGCATTAATTACACATGCACAGTGTAAGTAACATACAGAAATGGGGAGAAATGAAAAGGATCTGTGCAGTTGTAAATGGAAACAAGACTTTAATAGTAACGTTCAGATTTGTGAGTAGTTTACATTTGCATCGTTCGAAATTGCCTTTAACTTCTTGTTGCAGAACTTGGCTAACTTGATGTAATGCTGCCTGTTCAATTTTTCCTTAACAATAAATGATTTATAGCTGTCTCTTCCCAATCATCTGGGTTATAGCTTTTGCAGCGGTTCATTTGCAGAGCAAAAATAAAACCTGAACACAAAAAATAGAGAAATGGACTTCCTCTTCCGTGGCTGGTTTCTGTAAGGTGTGAACTCTTATAAATTCAAAATGTAGTTTCCCTGGGATATTCTGCATGGTGCAGTGTTTTGGAGTTTGCAACAATGGCTTATTTCCTTTGGTTGGTAAGAACTGATTTAGCACAGTTTTAGAGGAGATAAGCCTATAGAAGTTCTTTGGTCATTAAGTCAGTGCCAGTGTATTGACATGTGCAAACAAAAAGTGGTTAGAAAAATATGTGAAACACAAGTCAAAAGTGAAGGTAAACAAAATAATATCCAGCCTCAACTACACTGAGAGATAGCAAGGAAAGCTGAGTGAATAATATCATTTTGAATCAACCAAAACATTTTAGGTCAACTCAAAACATTTTTTGGTGTTTTGTTTTGATTTGCCCTCGTCTGTGTTTTGTTTTTTTAAATTGGCCGAAGTGGAAAATGAAATACTATTTTGTAATGAAAACTCAAACAAAATTTTTGAATTGGTTGAAATGAAACATTTCAACTTAAAAACAAAATTTAAAAAATAAGGTTTTTTGTTGCATGGCTTTTTTATTCCCTCCCCCCCCCCCCCCCCCAAAAAAAAAAAACTATTTGTCAAATTCCACACAAATTTGATAATAGTTTCAGAGCCCCCAAAATGCATATTTTGGCAAAATCTCTATTCACAGAAAATTTTTTGACCTGCTGTAGTTTCAAGGAAGTCTGTGATTCGTTATGTGAGGTTTCCTGATGCATAAAATATTAAAAAGTGAGACAGTCTTTAGTAATACATTGCTCTGCAGTTCCATTTAGCGTAGAATCCTCTGGACACTGGTGGACAGCCTGCTGTCCTCATTGTGGGCCACACTCTGCCATAGGTTCTGCACAAGCTATTCTTACTGAAGTCAATGGGAGCTGCACAGATATTTTACTATAGCAAAATTTTGCCCTAAGAGCAAAAGCCAACTAAAAAGTGTCTGTCTGCACTACATAAAATCTGATACGGAATAAAATCTATTATTCACTGCATATTGTTTTTACTTGCGCTTCTATATATTTATTTTTATTTAGCAAATTATTGCAGATCTTAGAATTAACACGCAACATCTAGTTAAATTAGCTCTTTCACATTATTCAAATGCATCCTCAACCATAAGAATTTGTATCAGAACTGTCCATATTAAGCAACAGCCGTTGCCTTTGCTTTACTTCAATGGAAGAGATTTAAATTAAGTATCTCTGCCGACCCGAGACCGGATCCTGCCAAGAGCTGAACGCTATCAACTCTTAGCACCTTGCGGGATTGGGCCATTAGTGTGTCTTTATATGAGTGTACTACATTGAACTTGCTACCTGACTTTGTCCTACGTGTCCCATTCTAGCCCAGTGAGGCTCTTTTATTCAAACCTTTCTCTTCTGGGTGACAGTAAGATGTGTAAAGAGTTGTCTCCTGGAATGGCGCTGCATATTCTTGATCAACAATATTACTTTAATCTCTGCGTATTTACTCATGGATTGGGTGGTGGGGACATTTAACAAATGTAAAGAAAAAACAAACCTTCAGGGTCAGCACATTATTCTATGGGCTTTTTAGGGTATGATTCTGCAGCTTCCTAAGGGTACTAAATCTTGATATATTATCTATGCTGACACTAGCCAGATTGGTTAATTCCCGATTGCTGTTCTATCTAATATCTAACAAAAATATTTTCTCCACACACTCACTGGAACAGGTAATTACTGTCGCAAATGCAGACTAATTTGAAGTGTTAGCTGTTAATTAAAACACTGCCACGGTGTACCATTGTCTTTTGGTGTAACCAAAGCTCCTATTCAGACTTCATTAATCACTTTACAGTTATTGTGTTGAGGAAGGTCAAGACAATTGAGATGCCATATCAGTCTGAAGTAAACAAATTCCCTTTCTCCCAGGTAGCATGCCATTTGCAAAGTCAAGGGACACACTGTACCCATGGGCATGGTGTCTCCTTTGTGGTCCAGTTCTCAATGATAATTAAATGTTAAATTGGTACTGTCAGTGCTCTGTAAACCAAACCAGGTATCTACCCTTTGCTGGAAATTTAACCCAAACTTCCACGGATGAATTAGCGTGCATCATAATTAAATAATCAAGTCTTCCCTTTTAATTCACTTGGAAACAGGAGACCTCTCTTATGGAAAAAAGATCAGCTTTCTTGACAAGCTAATTAAGTTGCCAAACTGTCCAGCACAGTACATATTAAACTAACAGACGTTAAGCATGCTATCTCAACCTGTTCGTTTTCTTATCATTTCTGCTGATCTTAAAGTCAAAATGTTTTGCCACTGTTGGTTCATCCATAGTTACAGAATAGTTCTTTTACTCCACCTGACTCATTTATTATGCATTCAACTGTCAGTCTCTCAGTTATAGCTTCATCTGACAATCCTGTGTTCTGCACCTTAAACTGACATTAAAATAATACTGATTTCGATGCATAGTATGTAAAATATTGTCAGTCCCTATAAGTTTATGCTATTTACATATTTATCAATATTATCCCATAAATTGTTGATTTAAGATAATTTTAAATGAGCTTTTTAAGCTCCCAAGCCATTAACAGAACTTATACAAACAATTAAAAATATAAGAGTAAATGATCTTCTTGTCCTGTACTATGAATAATTTTGCATGGGAACAAAACTATTAAAGCTTTCTTCAGTGATAATTATTAGTGGTATATAGTGCTACGGTATTGTAATTCATTAAAGTTAATGCCACATATATGACAATATTGTACATAGTACAATAAACCAGTACTAGACATTAAAATTTCTGAAGCAAAAAACTTTAATGGTTGTGTTTATATTCAAAATTTATATGTAGAATTTTTTTCTCTTACTTTTTTAGTTTCTTGGAACGATAAGGTTAGGATTATATTCATTTTACAACAGCCAATTATAAATATTCTGTGAGACAAATTGATACAAACTGCTCTTGGATTACTGTGCAAAATCATTTCAAGTACACGTAGACATTAAGGTGTAGATGCAGTGTTATAATACAGATATTAATTATACTATAGACAGATGCAGAATGTTGATTTCACTAACTAATATTCTGGCTAGTTGTTTGATTTCTATGAACAATCAATCACCATTGGGTGCCCCTTTGTCTTAACTCTCAAAATATCTGCAGGATTAGAGAGGATTAGCTTGTGTTATGAATATGTAGAATATGAATATGAAGGATATGTATAGAGTTGTGATGGGGTGTGACTCACCACTGTGGCGCCCCTGCTGAACGTCTCCGGAATCAGCTCTGCTAGCCAGTGCGAGCCAGTGCGCCCTCTTCTGATGACATTTTGCCACTGTCACTCTGCTCCAGGGACCCACGTCACTCCCAGGATTGCGACGTCCTCTTTGTGACACAGCCCTCTGGCTGTGCCGCACTCTGTGCTCCCCCCTTCTGGGGGGACAGTATCACAGTCCACTGTCCAGCCACTTCCCTCAGTGGCTTCTGCAGCCAATTGTCTGGCCACTTTCTCAGTGGCAAGGTAGGAGGAGGTGCGGAACCCAGACCTGCCCACTACCCTGGGTCCTGACCCAGGGACCCTGTAGATGGCAACCCTGTGCTGCGTCCCCTCCAACCTCTCAGTTTCTTTCCCTGGGACACGTCCCTGTGGCCCCCAGCACTCTCTTTGCCCTTGTCTCAGGGCCTCAGCCTGCAGATCCCTGCAGCCCGCCAGGACCTGCCTTTAGCTCCCCGGGTCTCTACCTTCAGCACTGCTCTGTCTGGGGTGCTTGCTACCTTCAGCCTGCAAAGCAGTCAGTCTTCCTCCCTCCTCAAGCTCCAGGAAGTGACTGAAGCAGCTGTGGTCTGCAGCCCTTCTTATATGGGCCAGCCTGGCCCTGATTGGCTGCTCCTCTCAGCCCCTCTCTGATTGACTGCCTCCTGCGCAGCCTCCCAACGCTCTCTTACCCCCTTAAAGCCTGGTGTGGGGCAGGCACCCCATCACAATGGTTTATATCATATTTGCATTACTTTGTAATGAACTCTGAAGACAAGTCTGTTCATATCCATATCCACGTTACTATGCAGTGTAAAATTTCTTTATGTATGTGCCTATCTACAAAACATGCATAAACATCATGTGGAAACTGGTGGATCATCTAAAAAGTTTTACTGTGCATAAATTCATTTTTCTGATCAGTTGTTTTTAGACATCGATGCCTTGAAATACTTTTGCTGTTCGGAAATATTATAGGGAAACTGGTTTCCAGTACAAGTGTTAATGTGAAATTAGTTATATACAGGTTGCATATATGTATAAAGATAATTTTGCAGGATCTCAAGTTGTTTAATTTTTTCCCCTCATGCAGAGCATATCATGTCCCTAGTGGAAAAATACTGGCAGTAAAGGTAAGCTATTATAGTAATTTTCTGTGTTTTTTTGTTTTGTTTTTTAATCTTGACATTGGTTTCTTTCCTTTCCCTTTTTATAATTATCAGACCTTAATTTGCTTCATTGCGTTAAAAAGCCTCAGTACTTACGTAGGGAAATCGCATTGCATAATCTAACAAATCAGAATGACCACAGAGCTCCCAGGTGACCAGGTTTCACATAGTGGTATCTGGGGGATTATTCTGCATTGTGCTTCAGGCACCACTACATTCCCTTCCGTCCCCATTTAAGTTAAGTGGGTAAACCTGAGAATAGCTGTGGTGTACCATGGGGATAAAAACCAGTTGGCAATGATTCTGCTTTACCACCTGAATCCTAGAATTACAGAAATAAGTGGTAGAAAGGTCTCCTGGGTCATCCTATCTGTTCCTCTGCTGATGCAGAAACATTCTGTAGAGTATATTCTCATGTGCTTTGTGAGATGATTATTTCCCTTGGGAGATTGTTCTGCTTTCTAAGAGATCTTGCTGTTCTGAAAATTTTCTTCATAGTCTTCCTAAATTTTCCTTTGATCATTTGTATCCAAGTGTGGATTTCTCTGTGTCAGCATTTTTAGAACCTCCACTGAAAGTTACTATTGAATTATTATTATTTATTAAGATAAGTGACAATCCGGACTGAAGTTTGACTGAAAGCTGTTAACAAATAATGAAAACTATTTCTGATTCCACTGCACCAAGTCAGCATATGTAGAGTTGAAGAACAAATACAATTTTATATTTTAAAACAAAATATTTGAAAATAAGTTCCTCCTTTACTTATCAGCCGAGCTCTAAACATAGGTTTTTTGTGATACCACTAAAACTTAAAAACAGTCCACAAAGTTCAGGAAGACATTTGTCTTTTTGTGTTCGTTATGGTTTGGCAACTTAAATAGGTAACTAAAAAAAGAAAAAGTTTACTTTAATTAATTTATGGGAAAATTACTTAGAAATGTATGTACGATTAAGGTTTTCATTAGGACTCTCTTTTCTCCCATCCTATATCTAACCAATGTTTTTTCTAACATCACTGAGTTGTGTTGAATTTTATTTTGCGGGGGGAGGGTGTATTTGCAGCCTAGCTTCTGAAAGCAACATTGCCACAGTTTGCTTGTGTGAATTGAAGTAAATGGAGCTTCTGGTTATGGGCCTGTGCCATAAGACCTCCATATAGGGAATGCTCGCTGACTTCAGCGTGTGTTCCATGCACTGAGGGCTTCAAGGATTGGGCCCTGCTTTTCTGTGCTTTCAATCATGTATATTTTAATAAATTTTTCCAGCTTTGCCCCTGACTTTTTCTGTGGGGCAGATAAAAATTCCTTTTGTATTTCACATAAAATAGATGAAATACATAATTACGTATTTTGATTTGACCCATTGAAAATTCCTGTGCATATGAGAAAAGCAAATGTTTGCTGACTCCCTTTCTCAACTGGCTCTCTGAATGCAGGAAATGTTTGAAATCTAATTGCTCTCTGAATGAGAGCCCAGGCCGTGGAACTCAGAGAGGAGATGAACTCAACAAATTTTGCACACGCACACCGAACAAGCGTCTTTTTTTTTTTTTTTAACATTTTCAAATATTGTGTTTTGTCATTGACAAAACCTGTGACAATCAAATGGAAAAGATAAGAATTCGCCATAGTTACAATAAACAAACAAGGGATCGTTTTGTATAAGTAATTCTGAACAAGAATTTTAACAGGAAAAGACTTTTTTTTTTTTTTTTAATGTGGGGTCGAAAATGTTTTTCCCCAAGATTATTTCTCTTTTAAAGGCTAAAATGTCTGCCTGTTGAACTCTGCCCCCATCTCTCACTGGGTAGGAGTCCTGCCTCTTTCCATGCTCCTGCTCCCTTGAGAGAGATCTCTTCCAAGCCACATACAGAGGAGCCTCCCTCCCTCCCAGCCTGGCACAAAGTTACTCAGGCTTCTTTCCCCATAGCCCGATCTCCTGAAGCATGTTGCCGCCATCCCACTATGAGAACAGTCAGAAATTGTCTGCAAGAGGTGGTGGAGCAAGTGAGGGCATAGTTTTTGGAAGAGGGTGGGGCTTGTCAGGATTAACTACATGCAAGAGAGACTGACCTACCCCCCCCCCCCCCCACACACACACACCCCTTTCATTTACAAGAAAACCTTTCCCTCCAAAGAACCTCCCCTGGTTGTTTTCCTCAAGCCCTAAGGGGTCGACCAGTTCCCAAGGGTTAGTTGGCCTGGATTTTGATTGCTAAATGTTACTACTTTGATTGTCCATATCAATGTTAATTAAAATGTATGTGTTCTATGCCCTTTCAAAAATTATATTGCGGGATGTGCGTATTGTCATGTGTTTATAACATCATGGTTGCAAAAGTAGGAATCAGGAAACCTGCATCTCTGTCCTCGTTTTGTCACTAATTTGCTCTGTCACCTCGAGCAAGTCACTTACTCCTGACTCAGTTTCCCCATCTAAAAAATGAGGGTATTAAGACCTTTGTCCTGATAAGAATGTTGTGAGGATTGATCAGTGTAAAGCAGACAAATAATAGAGGACACTGATCTCTGAATGGAAAGGGCTACAAACGTGTAAAGTTATTCTTACATGAGTATATTTCTGTTAAATGTAAATATTACATAATGATTTGACAACCCAGGTTAACACTTGTGAAACCTGTTGATTGGGTGCTTTGTGCTGGTGGATAGACTTGAAAATTGCAAGTAGACTGAGCAGAAAAAAAATACATGTTGCAGACTGAAGCCCTCTACATCATTAGAGTCTTCCATAAAAACTTTTCAGCTAGATAATGCATGGAGGATTTAATAGATTTCCTAATATTAGTTATTTTCTAATTGGGGGAAAAATCCATCGAAGAGTGGATGAAAAATCCTAGCATTGTGTGTATGGTGGCTGATTGCCGTTCTTCAACTGCTTTAGTTTTTGCTGCTCTGAAACTAGCATTTAAATGGACCGTTTGATTAATCATTTGTATACTGACTATAATACTCCCAAATTTCCTTTGAGTTGTACATACTGTAAAAGACAATTATGTCGCCACAGATTAAATAAGTGAATTAAAACAGAATAGCAGCTTAATTTGACCTGTGATTTTGCTCTCGTTCCCTTTAGTGGAACGTATGCCACTCCAGCAAATAGATGAAGTCATCCATGACAGCTTGTGATGAATTGCCGTATTTATACTGGATATTTTAATAGCCTCACACTAATTTAAATTGAGCACAGAGTAAATTATAATTCAGTCACTTGACTGCTTGTATTTAACTTGACAACTCATCCTTATTTGTCCTGGAGGTGTAGTGGAGAGCCGAGGAAATGTGCACAGGTATTTCTCTCTTGGATTTAACCCTTCCTATTTGAAATGTTAAGTATTCAAATTCTCATATGTTTTACGCCGCTTAGCATGTTTATAGATGGCTTTATTTTAAGCAGGGGAGTTGATATTCTTAATACTACTGTCATTATTGGGGAATTCTGTCATTCCATCCAGAGGGAAGGAGTGTGTGGTGCTTCAGGGTCCAAGACTGGTAGACAAGAGATCTAGGTTCAATGCAGATGTTACACAGAGTAGCTGTGTGATCTTAGGTAACTCACTTAGGGTATGTCTACACTGCAATTCAACACCTGTAGCTGGCCTGTGTTATCTGGCTTGGACTGCAGGGCTGTAAAACTGCAGTGTAGACAGGTTTCAGGTAGAGTGAGGGTGTTTGTGCGTGTGAGGGAGAGTGTGTGTGTGTTGCATTTCTGCTTATTGCTCCCTCTTCTTATTTGTTTCCTGGTTCCTTCTCCCTGAATTCAGTGTTCCAGTTCCTTTCCCTGTGTATGTGTGTTCATAGAGTCATTCTGTGCCTCAGTTTCTCATCTGCAAAATGGGAATACTACTACTTTCCTACCCTGGAGTGGCATGAGGCAGAATTTATTAATGCTTATGAGCTGCTCAGATACTCCACTGTTAAGCATCATAGGTATGTCATTAAATAAAATGCCTCCTTCCCAGAACTCTCCTCTATAGTTCCACTTGTGGATCATCATCTCTGCTAATTTTGGGAGAGTCGCAGTTGGATCAGACACTTCTGATCCACCATTCCCACTCTGGCTTTGGCTTTTCTAGAAGGTAGATAGTTGCAATTAGCACCTGAGTTTTTCTCCATTTGTCAGGAATGGCATGGTGTTAAATCATGTTTTTTTCTGCCGTGGGAAAAATTAGTTAGTCCCAGTTTAAGGCGGTTTCTGTGTTTAAAGCTGTTTTGCTAATGCACACCACATTACACTTCGTTTTAGTTACTTATTCAACTTGTGGTTACATATGGCAGTAAATCAGTGTATTAATTTAGGGTTGTACAAATAAAAAGTAAAACTGCAGTGGGCATAATACTAATATATCTAATTATAATACTGAACGTCGGGATGTTTGTGTACATTTTTGTTTGATATTTTCTCAAGAAGATATACATGTTATGACTCATTTTAGTTTTCAATATTATATATTTAAAAAGTTGAAAACACTTGATTATATGAAAATGACAGTAATGGAGAGTAGTATGCATGAAGCAATAAGCAGTCAGAAGCATGCAGTTGCGGATACCGGTCCAAGTCTGTTTGGCCATGTAGCATACTGCAGCAGAAGACCAATTTCTGATATAGTGGCTAGATCGAGCCGATTCCTCAAGTTTGAATGGATGTATCCAAAAGTTGAAAAGATGCTTTCTGTGCTTGATGAACTTGCTAGATGTTGATGCAATTGTTTCCCCCAGTTCCCAGTTTAAACCAGGCTTAAGCTGGTAATTACTAGCGACCTGTCCTACACTGGTTTTCCCCAGGAAATTGCTAACTGCCACATATTAAGGATTGACCCACAACTGTGTCCTTGAAATCAGTTGAACCATTCTGCTCCTATATGTGCTGAATGGTGCTGAGTAAATTCACAGCGAGTTAATTTATACTTGATTAATTTAACCTCTCTTTCTGCTCTCAATATGTCCAGGAGCAGGTCACAATTTTTCCTTTCTTTGCCACACCGGTCCTTTCAGAGATGCTGCAAGGTTTATTGGCCGTGTGCAGAGTTTAAATTTCATTTTCTTTCAGCCCATTCAAGCCATGTGCATTGCAGTTGTGAAGGGTGCTGCCAGATCCTTATTTATTGCCTGAGTGTCAGTAGTAATGGGCGTGGGAAATTATGTCCTCTTGGTGTATTAAGCAGTGTCTCATCCCACATAGACCTCTGCCACCTTCAAATTTGCTATCTGCAAACAAAACCAAGTTGTTGCAAGGAAACTATGCACAAAAAGGAGCATGAGCACAGACAAAGAGAAAGCAAAGAGAAAGCAAGAGGTCGTTGAGTTGAGGATCCTGACAAAAGGCAGAAAGGAGAGCAGCAGAATACGAACCCTGGACTTCAGAAAAGCAGACTTTGATTCCTTCAGGGAACTGATGGGCAGGATCCCCTGGGAGGCCAATATGAGGGGGGGAAGGAGTCGAGGAGAGCTGTGTGTATTAAGCCTTATTGAGGGATCAGGAACAAACTATCCCGATGTGCAGAAAAAATAGCAAATATGGCAGGCGACCAGCTTGGCTTAACAGAGAAATCTTCGGTGAGATTAAACACAAACAGGAAACTTACAGGAAGTGGAAACTTGGACAGATGACTAGGGAGGAGTATACAAATATTGCACGAGCATGCAGGGTTGTAATCAGGAAGGCCAAAGCACAATTGGAGTTGCAGCTAGCAAGGGATGTGAAGGGTAACAAGAAAGATTTATACGGGTATGTTAGCAACAAGAAGGCGGCTAGGGAAAGCATGGGACCCTTACTGAATGGGGGAGGAAACCTAATGACAGAGGATGTGGAAAAAGCTGAAGTACTCAATGCTTTTTTTGCCTCGCTCTTCACAGACAAGGTCAGTTCCCAGACTGCTGCACTGGGCAGCACAGTATGGGGAGGAGGTGAGCAGCCCTCACTGGTGAAAGGACTCTTTAAAAAAGCTGGACATGCACAAGTCCATGGGTCCGGATCTAATGTATCTAAGGATGCTGAGGGAGTTGGCTGTTACCTTTGTAAACTTGTGGCGATCCAGGGAGGTTTTGGACTATTGGAAAAAGGCAAATATAGTGCCAATCTTTTTAAAAGGGAAGGAGGAGAATCCGGGGAACTACAGACCGGTCAGCCTCACCTCAGTCCTTGGAAAAATCATGGAGCAGGTCCTCGAGGAATCCATTTTGAAGTACTTGGAGGAGAGGAAGGTGATCAGGAACAGTCAAGTCATGCCTGACCAACTTGATTGCCTTCTATGATGAGATAACTGGCTCTGTGGATATGGGAAAAGCGGTAGATGTGATATACCTTGACTTTAGCAAAGCTTTTGATGTGGTTTCCTGCAGTATTCTTGCCAGCAAGTTAAAAAAGTATGGATTGGATGAATGGACTATAAGATGGATAGAAAGCTGGCTAGATCGTCGGGCTCAATGGGTAGTGATCAACGGCTTGATGTCTAGTTGGCAGCCAGTATCAAGCGGAGTGCCCCAGGGGTCGGTCCTGGGGCCAGTTTTGTTCAACATCTTCATTAATGGTCTGGATGATGGGATGGATTGCACCCTCAGCAAGTTTGCAGATGACACTAAGCTGGGGGAGAGGTAGATACCCTGGAGAGTAGGGATAGTGTCCAGAGTGATCTAGACAAATTGGAGGATTGGGCCAAAAGAAATCTGATGAGGTTCAACAAGGACAAGTGCAGAGTCCCGCACTTAGGATGGAAGAATCCCATGCACTGATACAGGCTGGGGACCGACTGGTTGAGCGGCAGTTCTGCAGAAACGGACCTGGGGATTACAGTGGATGTGAAGCTGGATATGAATCAACAGTGAGCCCTTGTTACCAAGAAAGCTAATGGCATATTGGGCTGCATTAGTAGGATTATTCCCCTCTATTCAATGCTCGTGAGGCCACATCTGGAGTATTGTGTCCAGTTTTGGGCCCCCTGCACTACAAAAAGGATGTGGACAAATTGGAGAGTCCAGCAGAGGGCAACAATTAGGGGGCTGGGGCACATGACTTAAGAGGAGAGTCTGAGGGAACTGGGCTTATTTAGTCTGCAGAAGAGTGAGGGGGGATTTGATAGCAGCCTTCAACTACCTGAAGGTGGGGGGCGGGTTCCAAAG
Organism: Chrysemys picta bellii; assembly: GCF_011386835.1. Taxonomy (NCBI): domain Eukaryota; kingdom Metazoa; phylum Chordata; order Testudines; family Emydidae; genus Chrysemys; species Chrysemys picta. Next base: position 4,488,029 of record NC_088800.1, on the reverse strand, counting down.
AGGATGGAGCTAGACTGTTCTCAGTGGTGACAGATGACAGAACAAGGAGCAATGGTCTCAAGTTGCAGTGGGGGAGGTCTAGGTTGGATATTAGGAAAAACTATTTCACTAGGAGGGTGTTGAAGCACTGGAATGGGTTACCTAGGGAGGTGGTGGAAACTCCAGCCTTAGAGATTTTTAAGGCCCGGCTTGACAAAACCCTGGCTGGGATGATTTAGTTGGGGTTGGTCCTGCTTTGAGCAGGGGGGGTGGACTAGATGACCTCCTGAGGTCTCTTCCAACCCTAATCTTCTATTATTCTGATTCTATGTTCAGATTTAGGGGAGGACATGCAGCCTTTTCCCTCCCCCCCGCCCCACTTTTGGCCCAATTACAGTGCTGAAAGCTCTAAATAGAATGGGGTTATTCAGATGATAAATTATGGTTAAACATATGTTCCTCTTTAGGTTTTCTAAAGTCATGCCAAGCAGCTCCAACTCAGACACAATGGAACCCGTGCTGGTCAAAAGAGCCAGTTATACATGTTTGAATACAGTTAGAAGTGGCCTCTCTATTAATGTGGAAAATGCAACATTTACTGTGGCCCCTATGTATTGGCTGCCTAATCCGGCGTTTCCTGGCGATGCCTTCTGGACTGTCACAGCAGAGCTGGCATGTGACTTTGTAACGTTTTTGGTTTAGGTTCCCCATTCATCATTTATTTATTTGGAGTATATGGGGATGAAGTACATACAGAAGTTGTAGGATTATCCTTTTGCAGGTCATCTTTAACATTATAATGCGGAGTCTGTATGTAATTATAGTGTAATTCAAAACAATAGGATGCCAAGTCTTGGGTGATTGGATACTGGTCTTGTATTTGAAACCAACCATGATAACTAGTCAGTGTTTAGGTCAGTGAAAGCTTCAGTGAAGAGAGCAGGGAGACTTTTTATTGTCCATGGTATGTAATAAAAGAAATTTAAACTTTATATATTTGAAGTAGGATTAAGCTAAATTAATATGTTAATGGGTAAAACTGCTTCGGTGTTCCAGCAAATTATTTTAAGTTTTTCAGACTGAAAAATGTAAGTGAATATTGCTGGCAAATGACTATTGATCTGGAGAAGTGTGTTAAATGTTTCTTGGCAGCCCTATATTACAGTTACAATTTAGTTTAGTGAGAGCTTTTATAAACAACCCTAAAGCTAACTCTTGATAGAAACTATGCTTTTTTCTTTCAGACGGACATCAATACTGTAAAATATATGTTTGGAAATGGTCTCTCTATTTTGTTTCATCAGCAGTATATGCAACACATAATTTGTGTTCTGTTAATTCTGCAAAAGTACTGCTTTTTACTCTATAGTTCTAAGATAGCGTATGGGTGGGGAAAGTAAGACTAAGGATAACGTGCATTTAGTGTCAATCAATTTCAAATTTATTAGCGTAGCATCTTAGTAATTAGCCACAACACTCAACAAAATTAGCACAAATATTTAAGTCATCACAATACAAAAGATAAAATAACAGGTTCAACTCTTCTCCTAAATTCAAATGACACGTTTAAGACACCCCATAAAATAATAAGCAAAATGAAATTACAGAAGCTGAGACTAAGTTGACCCGTTTAGGCCATAAAGAAAATTAACTTCACACAATTCTTTCCTTGCTTTTGCCACCGCTAAGGCAAATAGAGCAACTGCCAGTGCCTATATAACTGACCTATTCATGTTACATAACAAGTATTCTAATTTTTGAACCAATGGTGCAAAAGGCTACGGTGCCAAGATTGAAGATAGCTATTTATTTCTCCAAAGACAATAAATGTTACAAAATAATGATGAGTGTGGCAAATCTTCAACCTGGCTAGACCCACATGGATCATAAATGGTTATGCCTTTCAGTGCCTCCCTTTCATAGACACTGACTGCATTGTTTGAAAATGGAGAGCCATAAAGGCACTCTTTTGCTTCTGCTGCTTATTCAGAATTTCCAAGGTATTACTTGAATTTATAGATGGTCTTTCAATGAGGGAGTCGGGGAGACATATTGGTTGTGTTAACATCCGCCATATTCAATCATTCTCAAATATCTTCAGCTCTGAGCTTAATTCAGACGTTCACGATTTTACTTAAATTCCTGATCAAACCTAGTACCAAAACCACCCAAGAATGAAGTTCTCAGTGAACTCGCAAGAGCCAGGGAAGCTTAAATTTTACACCTGTTAGGCTGTTACTCCAGACATAAGCTTGGCACCCGATGTAAATTCATATTGTTCGTGGCGTATGTGTCATTGTGGATTCCACTGTAGGTGCATACATGCACAAGTTAAAGAGTCTTTTGAATAGCCTTGTCGTTTGGGGCTGTGCATGTACCCTATGCCTCCTTACGCTCCTATACAAAGGTGTAAAGGGTGGGTCTGCCATGGACCTCCTTTGGTTCCCTCTTACCTCCTATGGTTGCAAGAAGGAAGCTGGTGAATGTCTGACCCACGAGTTCCTAGATTTGGCTAAATTTCTCAAACTTTTCAATAAAATCCCCAAGACTCTTCTGATCCATTGACATATGACTTCTGTGAATCATATCGACCCATCTGGATTGAATGTTCACAGGTCAGACCCCCTGTACAGTCCCACTCAATGTTTCAGATTTGAAACCTGTGGCTTTCAAGTCCTGCCCCTTCTGCAATGGCCTAATTTCACTGAAAGATGGGAATAGCAGTGCCTCTTCTGCTTAGGAGTGTCCCATGCACTGAGCATATACAGTGCCTTTCATTCTCCCCAAGAATAATAATAATAATAATTAATGGAGATATCCCATCTCCTAGAACTGGAAGGGACCTTGAAAGGTCATCGAGTCCAGCCCCCTGCCTTCAGGACCAAGTACTGATTTTGCCCCAGATCCCCAAGTGGCCCCCTCAAGGATTGAACTAACAACCCTGGGTTTAGCAGGCCAATGCTCAAACCACTTAGCTATCCCTCCCCCCGAATGTGTCAGTTGTGAGACCTGTGGCTGAAGCTTCATCTCCCGGAGCAATATTTGAATGTTTCTTCAGGTCCTGAGGAGACTAGCTCCAGAGTGCTGATAGTGAACAAGCCAGTTTTATCAAGCAACCTCAAAAATCAGCATAAAGACAAGACCTGACATCGTGACAAGACCTGGCAATGGCACTGACGCCTCTGGCACCAAAGCTGACTCCACCAGTGCTGTGGACATCTCCAGTACCTTATTCTGGCATGAGAGAGGTTGCTCCAAATACAGAGAGAGGCACTCCAGGCAGAACTCCAGCATCTTCCCACAAAGACTGACTGACTACCTAAGGATAAAACTACCATGCCAAGCTGGTGTCAAGGGGTGGTGATGAGCAGCTTGTAACACAGAGGAGGACTCCTTTGGCACTGACCCAGATCATTGGTAAAAACTCTGGTATGGAGTGTGATGCATGTCTCGGTGCTGCCCCTAGAAGAGGTCTACTCAATGTCTGTCTCCAGCACATATGTTCCTTACACTTTTAAGCAGAGAATTCTCTCCTCTGAGATCTGTGGCCAACCTCACAGGAAGGCCTGTCAGCTCTCCTTACAGGGATCAGTGGTCACCTTGTCAGGAATGGCTTTGGACTGACCAATACCAATCATATGGCATGCCACTGTGTCCCTTTTGGACTTATTGGGGTCTGCCATCCCAGACCTCTAGGAACTGGTTTACAGGACATTCAAGGAAGAGGAAGAGATCATTCTCTCCATCAGCTTCTCTGGACAGACCACCTATGCCAGACTTCCAGGAAAAAAACACGTGGGGGCAGAACAACTACAACAGCATCCTATTTTGCCACCAAAGGGCCAGTCATCCTCATTGCCCAATGAGGCCATGTCTTTGGCACTATATCTGGTGCCAGGTGACTTCCAGTCATTCTAAGAACTCCTTATGAGAATTGCTAAGATTCAGGCAATAGAGACTTCCTATTGCATATCAGAGAAAGCTTATAAGCCTTTCAATATTTTGACAGCTCTTGGGGAGCCAGAATAGTCCTCCCCATAAATGAGGAACTGTTGGACCTGAGCCATGTGGCAGATGCCAGCCATAACAACACTCACTGGAACATGGGTGTAGAGAAGCAGCACCAACTAGAGTTGGGTGAATAACTTTTTTCGGTTTGTTGGCAGTTCTGAAAAAAAAAAAAAATTATTTGTGTCAAACAGAAACCAGTTTTTTCCCCCAGCATTTTCAGTGAATTAAAGATGGAAATGTTTTTGTCTGGGATGTTGCCCCAGGTCCTGCAGGACCACACTTGGTGGTTGGACGGAGTATGTCCGGAAGGGACTTCCCTTCTTGACCCCACTCCCTGATGATGACACTCATCACAGACACTTCAGAGACAGGTTAGGGTGCCCATCTGGATCATCTGCAGATGCAGGGGACCTGGTCTCAGGACGATTTGAAGCTGCATCTGAACGTCCTGGAACTGAGGGTCATCCAGTGGTCTGCATTGTCGTAGAACTGGACAGACAACACATCCTTAATGTACTACATATACAAGCAAGGAGGCACTCGCTTTTCCCCTTCATGCCAGGAAGCCTTCAGACTATGCACTTGGTGTCCTCACCAGGGGCAAACCCTATTGGCTCTACTTCTTCCAGGAACCAGAACAACCTGACAGACTTTTCAAGCCTGCATATGGTAACCAACCACAAGTGGTGACGGCAGATGTCCATCACAGCACCCATATTTTGCCAGCGGGGTATTCCCATGATAGAATTGTTTGCTTCAGAAGACATTGGCAAGTGCCCATGCTTCTGTTCCAGAGGAAGCATAAGTCTGTGTTTTTTGCCAGACATCTTCCTGCGATGGTGATCACCGGACCTCCTATACATCTCTCCCGTGACTCCCCTGTTCTCCAGGGTGGTATCAAAAGTCAGACAGTCGATCCTAAGAGCTCCTTTCTGGCTGAGGCAGTTTTGGCTCTGATCTTTTGCCCATGTTTATTCAGCCTCCCATCCATCTCCCATTCTGCCCGGATGTAATATCTGAGAACCACTGCCAAATATTGCACTCAAACCATGCACCTGACGGTGTGGATTTTGGCTGATTGAACATTGCTGACAGATTGTTCTCAACAAATTTAAGAAATCCTCATACAGAGCAAGAAACCATCTATTAAAGATCCACTCCTACGAATGGAAATGAATCTCCGTATGAGCACTCCACTATAATCTGGAGCCCAGCAGAGGCTCTGAAACTCAGGATACTCAACTACAAGCTGCATTTGCACATAGTCCTTGCAAATTTCATCTTGCAGCTATTTCGGCATGCTAGCTCCAATACAGTCATACTCGTCTTCTCACATCCAACAGTATTGCGATTCCTCAAGGACTTCCTGCTTACTTACCCACCTGTTAGAGACCTGCCTCCTACATAGAATCTCAACATTGTCCTCCTAACACAGGGGTGGCCAACCTGAGCCTGAGAAGGAGCCAATGTACGTTGCCAAAGAGCCACAGTAATATGTGAGCAGCCCCCCCATCAGCTCCCCCATGAGTCCTCAGCAGCATGGTCTTTAAATTGTGAGGGACCTGAGGGAGAGTCATTGCCCCTTATCCTTTGTACTGGAGCACAAGAGGGCACAGGACACATGCATGGCCCCTGACATACGCCACTATTCAAAATACTCGGGCCTCATGTGCATGGGGCGCATGCGCTCCTACAGTGGTATCCACACTGACTTGTGCTGGAGAATTCGTTCAAATGTGTAAAGTGTCTTGGCTACATTCTGCAAAGTTTTTCAGGGTCCCAGAGTTTTAGGTGTTTTATGGCCAGCCGCAGTGGAAAAGTGCTCACACCAGGGCTGGAAATCAGTTGATCTGAGCTGTCTATGCACCTACTACAGACTTGATTGACATTATCTTTCTGTGCTCAAGCTTCTCTAAATGAGGATAGTATCTTTTAGGTGTGGTTGAATATGTGTAAAAGTGCTGTAGTATCCTTGAGTTAAAGAAGTCTTTATAAATGCAAAGTGTTACGTCAGGGGTTTTCAAATTAGGGGTCATGACCTCTCGGGGGTCAGGAGGTTGTTACATGGGGGTCACGAGCTGTCATCCTCCATCCCAAACCCTGCTTCGCCTCCAGCATTTATAATAGTGTTTAAAATCAAAAAAAGTATTTTTAAATGTATTAAAGGGGGGGGGGGTCACACTCAGAGGCTTGCTATGTGAAAGGGGTCACCAATACAAAAGTTTGAGAACCACCGTGTTAGGCAGTGTTGCCTAATACTGTTAGGGTAAATTATTCCTCCTACTCCTTAGGGAACGTGTGTGGCCAAACTTAGTCAATTTAACCTGTGACTAACTTTTAAAAGTAATTAATTCTGTCCTTTGGCCTCAAGTTTCCTTTCTCTGCCATTTCTGGCTCCCACATTCTCTTTCACGTACAGACTATCAATATATGCGGTTGATTTTAATTCTATATAATTTACTTGTATTTTATTTCAGAACAGATAATGTTTCTAATGTTTATATTTTTAGCTCATACCTTTAGATATTACACTGGAACTCCAAAAGCAGATTATGTCGGAATTAGAAATCCTTTATAAGGTATTCTTTTTATAACACTTAACTTCTAATTATGTTTGTCTGTTGTCTTTATGCAGAGGATTTTTTGAATAGGCTTTTTTTTTCTTTTTACAGTGTGACTCATCTTATATCATAGGATTTTATGGCGCGTTTTTTGTAGAAAACAGAATTTCACTATGTACAGAATTCATGGATGGTGAGTTGAGTATTTTGTGTACTCTTAATTGTAAAAAAAAAAATTTAATTGATAAAGCATTTAAAGATATATACTTCCAATGTATAGGAGAATATGATCATTTTAAAAAGGATGTTAGAATTACCATTTTACATTAAATATTTCATTACACACAATATTTTCCTGATTGTAATTTCATTTACTTTTATTGAAAATTTAAATAGAATAGAAATAAATGCTAGTTTAATCTGTGTTTTGATACTTGATTCTTCCATGCAATCTGTCTTCACTGACAAAACAGCTGTTCTTTTCTTTTAATGTTTCAATAGCCAAAACAGATTTTCTTTTAAAGAAATCTATTAACCCAATGTCCTGTGTGTTTTCAGTGAAAATTGGTTCTTAATTGCAAGATAACGAATTATTTTCCAACACAGCTGTTTAGCTCTGCTGCACTCAGTTTCCTTGGGAGTGTACTCTTATTTTTTCCAGTATGAATCACTTTCAGGCCTATAGTACTCCCTACCCTGTGATCTGGTTCCAGTGTCATTCTGGAGATTTATTAGCACTTTTACATTGAAATTTTGTGCTTTGAGATCCTTGGATAAAAGGCACTTTCAACAAGCAAAGTAATCTTATTAAAGCGATTTATAATCATTGCTATCCTCTGTCTATCAAGTCTGAGAGTCTCTCTTGCATGACAGATGCAGTCTTCCAGTGTCTGGCGCATGAAAACTCAAACATTTTCCAGCATTCTAGTCTTAGTTTTATGTTGTCATTACATTGCTGAAGCAATAATCCATGACACGCTACGAATTTCTCATGAGCCAGCATTTTCTGGCATAGCTAGGTATTTTACTAAGGTGCAGTTGAGTTGGATATGAAGAAATAAAGCTTTTACAAGTAATTTATAATATAAATAGTCATGCAAAGATGGCTCTCTCCTAGGAAGTTTACATAAAACAGATGTGTGTCAATGACCATTGTTGGCTACCTTCTTTTCTTTCTTCCATTGAGGATCGCAAATAGTCTTTCAGAGTTTTTTATATGTTTCTACTCATTACAATAATCTGTTTTACAGTCTAGATATGATCGTTCTTTTTTCCTCTTCCCTTTGCTGTTCTGAAGTTCACTGCAACCCATTTACATAGATGCGTTGTGGCTAAGTTTTTAAACACACACACACACACACACACACACACACACACACACACACACACACACACTCTCTCTCTCTCTCTCTCTCTCTCTCTCTCTCTCTCTCTCTCTCTCTCTCTCTCAACAAAACCCAGATGTGAAGTTCATTGATGTTCTCGTACTATACAAACATTGCCCAGTGGGTTTGATTTTCAATATTTGTGTTCTCATTAATGTACTCGGGGGTTGAGAACAGGCTGCTGGAAACTTGTGTACAAATTGGTATTTACATGTGCATGTCACGTGGTGGGCATAACAAGTAGGGAAATATTTGGAAATGCAACAATGTTCATCTACTTACAGTCTGAAGATCAGGGTCTATAAATGATCTGGCAAATTCAAATGCAATTAAAAAGTGACAGAAGTACCTATTTGTAAATGTTTGCTGTTCTGAATTCTTGTATAAGGATAGTTAACCCTTTAAGATGTGCAACATTATGAAAGATGCACAACACTGGTATTTACTGACCATGCAAAAGTTACTTGGAATCGTATTGGAAAAGAACTCTGGTCCATCTAATGAGTGTGCACTTCCTCTGGCAATGATCTGTAAACAATAATGTAAAGGAAGAACAAAACTCACATAATGGTACCTTGTCAAAACTTGTGTTCAGAACTTTCTTATGGATGTGTAGGGCTGCAAGTGAAGATGGAAAAGTTTACCTCCTAGCCCCTGCAAGTGAATAGCCTTAAGCATGACACTTTTTAACCCCTAGTGACCATTTTTGACCAGCCTTCCTGTCTTGGAATAGTAGTTTATAAAGATGTGTGTGTATCCAGTCTCCTCTTTAAAAAATCCCATTGAACTGTGTCTCAAAAGTGTCCTATGGCAGTGAATTCCATGGATGGCTGTGTGAATAAGTACTTCCTTTGTGGAATAGCTAATCACAGATGGAGCTCTAAGGTAACCTCAACACTTGGCATCTGTATGTTTGGGGATACTTATGTATTAAGGGGATGCAGAGTAAAAACACACACGCCGTAGTATTGGTTCTCCTCTGATGGACTTGAAAGCAAAGAAAACTACATGAATCATGGTCTACAAATACTGAAGTGCAGAGGTTGAACTGCTTAACCTGGCTCATTCTGGCACCTGCCAATTGATCTTCAAGATCCATGGGAACATAAAACGACGCTTATTTGCCTTTTCACTTTTACATCTGTAATAAACATGCTATTTTACTAAATAAAGATAGAGAAATACATCGTTGGATTGTTTTTATTATCTCTCTCTTCTCTTTGGAAGTGCAGAGTACCCACAAATTCCATTGAAGTTGATGGAAGCTGCAAGTTCTCAGCACCTTTAAAGATCAGGCCATCTTTGTTTAGGTGCCTACATGTGACTTTAGAAGCCTAACTTTAGGCTCCCAGTTTTGAACATTGACCACAATTTTTGTTGACTGTGTGCTTTGCACAACAAAAATGTTTGGGTATTCTAAGATCAGATTTCTTCCACTCCACTGTCTATAGTCAAACTGTTCACTTTTTAAGTACAAGACTTGGCTGCTGATGTGTGAGAATAGACAATTTTTTTGCAGCGGTAAATGTACACTGCTCATAGCGTGACCAAATGGCAAGTGTGAAAAATCGGGACAGAGGTCTGTGGGGGTGGTAATAGAAGCCTATATAAGAAAAAGCCCCAAATATCGGGACTGTCCCTATAAAATTGGGACATCTGGTCACCCTAACTGCTCAGTAGACTCATGAACAAGAATGACCTGAGCCTGTGAGCGGCCTTCCCTTTATGTGATGAGTGCTTGGAGCCTGATGAGTCATTTGAGATAATTACCTGTGAGATCTCAGCCAATCCACAAGCAAGGGTCTAACCAAGGCAGGTATACGGGTTCCTAATGAGAGCAGCCACCCCAGTTTGCTCACTGTCGACACCCTGTTGAGGATGCTCCCTGCTACCTGGTAGTTCTGACAGACTGCTCCTTCCCCTGCTCCAGTTCAAGCCACAGCTGGTCACCTGGCTGTCCTGACACTTGACCTTCGATGGTGTTGAATAGACACGTGAGGCTGTGCTACCTTTCATCACACTGTGCAAGAGCCCAACTTAATTCACCTTAAAAATTTAAGTCTAGTCTAATGCCTTGAACATAGGCACTCTACATTTAAAAACAAAACTTAACACACAAATACAAGGTTTCAGAGTGGTAGCCGTGTTAGTCTGTATCGGCAAAAAGAACGAGGAGTACTTGTGGCACCTTAGAGACTAACCAATTTATTTGACCATAAGCTTTCATGGGCTAACACACAAATAAAAACAATTTTAAGAAAACAATGTTATGGCTGTGTCAGTCCCAGGATATTAGAGAGACGAGATGGGTGAGGTAATATCTTTTGTTGGGCCAACTTCTGTTGGTGAGAGAGACAAGCTTTCGAGCTTGTACACTCTGCGGAATTCAAGATATTACCTCACCCACCTTATCTCCTTAAGGAAATGAGATAGAACAGTTAGTAGAGACCGGCACAAATACTGTATTTCCAACGATGGAGATGATTTTGACTTTGTAATCTGTTATTCTTCTGAAGTCTTTATATTATTAAGAAGTAAATTAATGTGCGCCAAACCTTGTTCAGTTCTCTAGAATAAAGTCTGTTTTTTGCTTTCTGTCCTGCGATATGGATGCATTCTGAAAAGATGTTAGTAATAGCTTTGCAAACGTGGGAAGAAAAGAGATGTTGAGAGCTCTGTCTCCTATGGTTGTTCAGAGAGTGAATGTTATTTAAGGTCGGTTACTTCTGACACTATTACTGTTATGTTGTTTATGGCATTTTTATTAATAACCAAAGGGCTAGAAAACCTTTAAATCTAAGGTAGTATTTGATTTTATATTAACTAATCACACTTTGTCTGTCTGTCCCTACAGGCGGTTCTTTGGATGTTTATAGAAAAATTCCAGAGCACGTACTAGGAAGAATAGCCGTAGCTGTAAGTATTTTTGTCTTTGATGGTTGTGTCCTATACGTATCCAGTCTTAGATTTGATTGTATCAGGTGTCCTCTCATTGGGCCACTGTCGAAGTTCCCATTCTTTCTGTGCACTTACGGCCTTGATAAGCAGCCGGAAGACCATGAAAGACCGTGAAAATGGGTCCCCGTGAAAATGGAACCATATTGACATATTATGGTGGCTGCTCTTGTGCTTCTGCTGGACTGCTGCTGACTGACTTGTGTGTTTCAGCTCTTCTGGTCCCCTCTATGCACAAAGGCAGGTGAATCATTTAGATCTGCTCCTCAGGGCCAAGAAGTCGTGACGAAACCTGATGGGAACAAACAAAGGCTTGCTGTGTTCTGCTGCAGACACCTGTTCTCAAGGTGCAGTGGCATTGTACGTTTTAACCGCTTGTACAGTAGAGTTGTTCCCCCACTGTTGATCTATTTCCTAAAGCGGCAAGCAGGAGACTGAAGTTGCTCTCCTGGAAGAGCAAGTCCAAGCAAAACATGCCTATGGGGTATGTTTATTCCCAACCCATTTCTGTGATCCTTCACACAAGTCATCTCTAGTAGGGATGATTTAGCTCTAATCCCAAGGGAGTGGGGAACCGAACCCTGTCCTAGGCAGCGATATAAGCTCCCTTCAGTTTGGTGGCAGACTTTTGACAGGGGGCTCCTGAGAGCCCCCTCTAGCACATCAGTGCGTCTCAGCAGCATCTGAGGGCTTCATTATGATAGTGAGTACAAGTGCATTGTTCCCTTGATTTTGGTAATGGTGTTTGCAAAATATGGAGTGACTTTTCTATTCTATAATCTGCTTTCAAAGCCTGAACCGAGGCTAATTGAACAACATCTTAGCGAACATCATGGGGGTGAGGGATACTGCTAAACAATTGCTAAATCTAAGAAATACTTTGATAACTTAAGCAGTTTAAAGCATAACAAAGTTATTCTATCATGTGCCATTTAATTAAGTGCTGGGTTTTCACATTCATTATACATCAAGCTGATAATTTAAATCCTTTAATCCAACACAGGCAGCTATTTAGTCTCTGTTCATTGTAATTCACAGCTCTACTTTCTCTCTGTTCTCTGCCCAGAATAATGAACATCCTTTTCCGATGACATTTTGTCTAAGTAGCTTCACATCTGCTCATTGTTCAGCCTGACCTCTTACCAAATCTGTTGCTGGCAAACACTCCCTGCTACTCACCTCAGATGGTGGACACCTGATGTGTGTTGATCCTACATCTGCCTGCACGGTGGTCACTGCATGGACTGTAGTGGGATAGGAGGTGGACAAATGAGCAGGCAGATTCAAAGAAGCAGCTTGATCACATTTCCTCACTCGTAAGCCACAACAGGCACATCCAGCAGTGAGGATGGAGTTTGGAAGCTATCTCTGCCCCCTTGCTAGTTCTCTGCACTTGCTTGAGAACAGTCAGAGAGAGAGAAACAAAGGCCTTTGCATGACGAGTATAACAGGGCGGACACACCCCTGCGGCGCCTCCTGCTGGTCGTCCATGGGAATTAGCTCTCCAGCCGTTGGAGCACCCTCTGCAGGCTGGTGTCCCGCTACCGCTTGGCCCCCTGTGTCCCTCCCGGACCCGGTGCCCTGTTATCTGGGGCGCTGCCCCCTGGTAGTAACCCCTCAGTCTTAGTGTCTCCCCTCCCCGGGGAACCCCGACCCACTATCCCCACCTCACCTCACTATACGGCTACTGCCAGTCATCGTCTAGTCCCCACGCCCTGGGGTAGACTGCAGTATCGGCCTACTCATCACTGGCAAGGTTGGGTTTGGACCTGCTGCCTTTGCCTACCCCTGGGCTGCCCTCTGCAACCCCCAGTACCTATTAGCCCAATGCTAGGCCACAGCCTGGGGCTTTCCAGGCTGGAGCTCCCCAGCTCCTCTGCCTTTCCCCAGCCCTGCTCCACTCACGTACCCTGTCTCTAGCTCTCTACAGCCAAGCCTGTCTCCCTCTGAATGCAGAGAGAGACTGTCTGCTTGAGCTCCTGGCTCCCAGCCTTTATAGGGCCAGCTGGGCCCTGATTGGGGCGTGGCCCCAGCTGAGCCTGCTTCCTCCCAATCAGCCCAGGCCTCTTGCCCTTCCACAGCCCTCCTCCAGGGCTGTTTTAAACCCCTCAGGGCAGGAGCGGGTAACCACCCCGCTACACCGAGTAACTTCTCTGCAGCAGCAATGTATCCTGCAAGTGCCCCTGGTGCTTGTTGTGTATTATTTGAATTACAGTAGCACCTAGAGTCCCAGGCATGGGTCAGGGCCCCATTGTACAGTCACTGAATAAGCGCACGCGCACACACACAGGCACACTATCCTTGTTGTTGTCCAAAGGTCCCAGGGATTGCTAGCCTGGTATTTACATCCCTGTCCATGTAATGAGAGGGAAATGGAAAAGCAAAGGCTAGAGATTGGGACGGGACAATACACAAATGTCCCAAGATTATATATTTTACTTAGACAAAATCTAAGACTCCTGTACTGAGAGAAGCATGAGCTTTTTTTGAATCAATAAATCTTCTTTCCATCTTCCATGCACTATATGCACAGGGCTGATTATCCTTTATAGTCCTGAGAGCTGTACAACTTCAGTAGGCTGTAGAGTCTGCAAAAAATGTGCATGGTGTGCACTTCAGTTAATTAAAAGCTTTTTCAAAATTAGTAAATGATTCCTCCTAAGTAAAACCTTTCCAGGAGCACCCAATACAGTAAGTAGATCTTTACTGTGTCAATCAAGACTAAGGCCTGGTTTACCCTAGAAAATTAGGTTGGTTTAACTACATCGGTCAGGGGTATGAAAAATCCACACCCATGAGTGGTGTAGTTAAGCTGACTTAAGTCTCCAGGTAGACAGAGCTGGGTCAATGGAACGATTCTTCCATCGATGTAGCTACTGCCTCTTGTGGAGGTGGATTACCTCTGCCGATGGGAAAATCCCTCCCGTCTGCATAGTGTGTCTACGCTGAAGCACTGCAGTTGCGTGGCTGTGTTGCTGTAGCATTTTAAGCATAGACAAGCCCTGAGTCTTGGGTTTTGCTATACCAGTCCTGCCATGATGGGACATAGACTCTAAGGTCAGAAGGGACCATTATGATCATGCATTTATTCTTTTAAAAAAATATTGAGTGAATTTAGTGTCCAGGAAAGGTGCCAGACAGACAGCCCTGGAAACTAATGCCTTATATCCACCATACACCTGGAAATAACTCCAACTAGTCTAGGACACAATAACCTGTCTGCAAGAATATGTTACCCCTGTGCTCTGCTCGCTCCGTTGAACAGTGAATCACGTTCAAGTGCATGTCTTAATCTACTGAGCTACTTATGGGATTGTCTCTTGGCAACCAGGACCTTCCATGGCACCTGTGCTCCAAGGGTCAAAGGTGCTATCCACAGCCAGAGTAAGAAAGGAAGGGATAGGACTTTATTTTCTTGTAAGGGTCACAGATATCACAGTGATGTACTTGGTAGAAATACTTAGTAGGTATCCATAAAAGAGGTGCATTAGGGTAGCAACTGTGTAGTCTTACACATCCTGTCTCCTTCCAATGTGACTAATCCCCGACTTGGCATGATCATCTCTACTGTTGAGAGAATAGTCTGCTGAGACTGCCAGGTATGACCAGTTGAGGCCAGTTGCAGTGGTACCTTTTCTGGTGTGGACACTTGTTCACCGGGAAGTAGACTGGGCACCAAACCCTTGCACTTATATACAGATTAAGTAAAGATATTATTGGCACTGTTCCGTATAGCATCTACAGTTGTTTTTCTTTGTTACTCCTGCCCAACCATCCAAACATCATGTTACACTGTTCAGGGAGAAGTGAGACGCATGAGGCTTCTTTGATTCAAGTTGATCCTGCAAGAGTCCATTATCAAGTCCATTCTTTCCTAGAGAAGTTCTGCCTTGTCAAATACGGGGCTTTTTTTTTTTCAGTATTAGTTATTTACCATGGATGTAATAAGATACAATAAGGATGAGAGAGTGGTAGAGAAGGGGCAGGGTAGTGGGAGGAATCTGAATAAAGACTCAACGAAAGAGAGCTGTCTCATAGAGAAGACAGATGGTGTTTAGTCGAAGGAAAGCAGTGGGAGAGAATGGAGGAAGCTGCCAGCAGTGAGCCTCGGGAGAAGTGAGCTGTCTCTGATTCCATCACAAAATTCTGGATCATTCTGCCGAACGCAGCCTTGATGAGAAGGGGATCCTTTTTCTGTTTACTGTATTATTCAGTGAATGGCTAGTGGTTTTTCCATGGGAAAAGGAAAATTTGAGAACCCTGAAAGAGGCAGGCTGTACTCCATCTTGCTAAACAATTTTCTACTACAGTGTGTATGCTTTCAGGCATCTCTATGGCTGATACTATTCTACCTTTGCTTGCCACTTCACACATTGATTTCCACTTCCATTTCTGAATTAGTGACATTGTGCACTGTATTTTTAGTGCTAATGTTGATTGAAGTTCTCCCTGAAAGGCTGTGCACTTGAACTGTCAAGAGAGTGAGTGATTGACAGCAGGTAGAAGTACTTTTTGTGTCAAGGCTTTGTCAAGTCATTGTTGCAAAACCTACTTTACTGAATGCCAATAATACCTCCTAGATGTTCAATCAAAAGATACTCTATGCTGGCATCTTTTTAGAATAATGCTTAATACCAAAATGTCCATCCTTAATAGGAAAATGGCATCTCTTTAATGTGTATTTTAGTGTTTCAGTGAATGACAATAATTTATGCTCATTTTCTTTATTCTGTAGCTTTAAAATATAGCTTACATTAAAAAAAACCCTTGAATTTTCATGTACTCTTCTGCACAGATAATCTGAATGCGATAGTTTGTTTAATAGCAAGCATTTTATAACCACTTATGTGGCATGTGTGCCTTAATAAAGAGATGTATAATAACTCTCAACTGTTGATTTTTTTCCCTAGCAAATGTTTCCTTTCTTCCCGTACATGATAAATGTTCAAAATTCATTACAGAACTTGTTTAAAATATTTTTAAAGATTTTAAATTGTCTGAATACGTTTAATGAAGAGAATAACTTACTGTATCCAAAACTATATTTGTCGGGGAAGTGGGAGAATGACTGAAATACCATTCCTTATTTTTTTAGTATTGCTATAATTCTGGCAATTTTTGAAACAATGTGTAAATAGAATTCTACTGTTTTGCTTTTTGAAAGGCTAAAGTGAACAAGGCCACACTGAGGGGGATATATGGACTATGATTAAGGCTCTTTGTGATGGGTAATTACCATCTGAGGCCACGAGGCACTTGGAACTAGGGATGCAAGTTTAGCACTCTGAAGGTGCCATCTAGAGCAATTTAGTAGGGATCCAAAATCATTATTCAGTATACAAAAGAGGCTCAGGTTCCACTTGCATTATTTTGCTTACTGAATGAATGAGATTTCAGAACAATCTTCTAATCCAATAGGAAGACTGAAAATTAATATAATCTTATGCCTTTACATACCATGTAACAATTTTGACTTTTGTAAAGTTTCTGGGTCATTCACTTTAACAGAAACAATTTAATTTTATTTCAACCTCCTTAATGGCTATGAAGAATTTTCATTGTTCTGCATGAAGAACTCTGGTCATTTTCCAATCCATCTAAAATGGCTTGTTGTTCAGGAAAGTACTGGACAAAAAGACTTATCTCAGTCAGGAAAATGAGTGGAAAGTCAATATAGACAGCAAATTTTGTAGGAAAAATTTTGCAATAAAAATAATTGGCTGACAAAGCAGAAATGTTCTGGAGACGAAAAGTGTGCAAAAATAGAATTAGGTTTATTAGATGATCTTATAGATCTCGGGCTGCTGGAAAAAGCAGATCAGGAAAAAACCTTGGTGGTGGCAGAAGGCAAGAAGTTACATTATTTGGGGGGGGTTAATTACTTTGTTATTTATTGGGATAGTTTTACAAAATCTAGGGAGAAGAGCCTATTTCTAAGTAACCTGTAGTATAGGATTGTGTTCCTGTGCAGTTGATTGAACAGCCTGTATAGTCATGGACTATTCTGAATGGAATCCTAGGAGAGAAATAAAGAGGATGGAAAATAAATGGTAATGCTTAGTGCATCTCAGATCTAATGGTTATCTTGCTGCTGCATTTGAAATAAACATAGGTAAATATTCCATGTATGGAAGCATCCTGAGGTGTCAGTTTGAGGAATGTAGACTTAATGTATGCACAGTGCCCTGTGGAATGTTGATTGAAACTCATGTCAGATCTCAGAAAATGTGTCAGGAGACGTGAATTGAAAAACTGGGTGGGTGGGAGTTGCTTCAAGTCAACCAAAAGGTTTTGAGTTGACTCGGGGTTTTTTTTTTTTATTTTATTTTATTTTTTTTGAGTTTTCTGATTTGACAAAAATATTGAAAAAATGTGTTTGGGTTCAAATCAAACTCAGCTCTACTCACCACCTTGCAAGACTGAAGCACTTGCACAGGGTCTTCCACAGCAGGTTTTCATCTCGAGAGGATTTGATTCTAATTTCTAAAACTGATATGAAGTTTATATTATAGACCCTCAACACTGTAGAATGTTAATGGCATGTGCCAACAACTTTAATTTAAAAAGAGAGGCAAAGCAAGGCTACTTACTCTACCACCATTTTTATGCATATATTTATATATATTTTATACATATAAGTTTTTGCTCAGTAAACTTTAACCAATGCCATGCTATAGGAGTGGGGACAAATGAACAGAAAATAAGCCTATTTGTTGATGATGTATTGTTAATAGTTTGAACCACCGATATCTCTCCTTAAAATAACTGGAGCAACTTTGGAAATGCATAGGCCTGAAAATAGCATTTTTACAGTAAAAAATGCTGGATATTACTTTAACAGAAAGAGAGAGATAATTGGCCTAACAGGAATACTATTTCAAGTGGGTTAAATCCACAGTCAGGGCATGCATTCAGTCCTCTGCTTAGAATAGTTGTATGAAGAAAATTTCCATCCTATTACTTTAAAACAAACAAACAGAACTTGATTTAAAGGATTGGGGGGAAATCTACATTTGCTATTTGGGCCAAATTTGGCCCCTAAATATATTCTCTGAAGACTAAGCTGTCTATTTTAGACATTACTCATACTTATTTCAGCTAAAACTGTAATGAACTCCTTCATGTGAAATTAATAACACTCAGGAATTAATGAAAGTATTCTTAATAAACCAAGAGATAAAGTTGGACTTGATCTTCGGGGTGACTACTGGACAATGCAGCTAAGAAAACCAGCAAAACATGGGGTAAACTGGAATAGACCTATTTTTCAATCTTGCTTCTTGCAATTGCAACCCAAATCCCTAAGAATAAAATCCAACTGAAATGCGTATAGTTCCCGATTAGAAATTTTTATTATGTATTGTTTCTCTTGTATGCAGGTTGTTAAAGGCCTTACCTATTTATGGAGTTTAAAGATTTTACACAGAGGTGAGTGACAGATTTGTTCTTTTGTTTTCTAAGTGACTATCACACTTTCTGGTTCAGCGCAGCTTTTTACAAAGACAGTGGGCCATACTAAGCCCTGTGATGCTGCTGACATCAGTGGAGTTATGCCAGGGATTAATTTTACTCGATAGCCTTTCACATTCTCTGGTTATGGATTTTTATTGCCTGCCTCTTTTCTCTGTTTCTCCCCCATCCAAACAAAAAACTAGACAGTCAGAACCAGATTTTCCAAAGTATTTAGGTGCCTAAAGATGCAGATAGATGCCTAGTGGGATTTTCAGAAGTGCCTAAGCAAGTTAGGTGCCTAACTCTCATTGAATTCAATAGAATTTGGATGCCTAACCTAAATAGGCACCTTTAATACTCCGACTAGGTACTCATCTGCATCTTTAGGCACATAAATATTTGGCTCATTACCCCTACACTACTATTTTGAAAGACAAAGAAGTGAAACTTTTTAAATCTACGTAAGCAAAGTTGAAACCATTCTCAGTATAAAATCCTATCCTTATTCCTCAAGTTAATTTTTTGACTTCTCTTAAATTTTCACCTATTTGTGACCTCTAGATTTTCTTAGTAATATAATGATTATGGCTAAATTGATCCATATGTACCAGCTCTTTCAAAAACAGAGCATCACTTGCCAAACTATGGCAGATGCTGAGGATATACTGGTTCGAGAACAAGGAAAGGGTTAAGTAAGTATTTTGGCAAACAAGAAGAAAACTCTTTGCATTTATAATAGTACCAAAGTGTCTGAAAGTAACAGCTACAGATCGTAATGTTGCTAACAATACTGCTTAATTTAACCCATCTGCTCACTCAGTCCTGGTGCACAGTTGGAGGGTACAGTAGCAGACATTATTTGTGATTAAAAGGAGGATAAGAGAAAGTATCAACTTGAGGAGAAATGAGTAGTCTAAATTCAGAGTTTCTGCTTTAAACAGGAACTTTGAATTCACATTGTAAACTCTGTTGATATGTTTGTATGTGCCTAGCAAATGGAACCCTGGCTTTGAGTGCAATAGAAATAATCATAAAATTCCAGCCCAGTTCTTAGAATTTATGAGTTTTCAGATCTTATTATTGTTAATCAGATTTGCAATCCTAACTTCTCAGTTAATGTTTTTTCTGTGCTATACCTGCAAAAGGGTGCTGCTTTATCAGTGACATTTGTGTGTGAGAAGATGTTAATAGCGTGCTGTTGGGAGAACAGAGGAATCTGTATTTTAGTAGCTACAAGTGGAAAAGTACCTTTGAATACTACGAGAGAGGTCGGGATTTTCAAAGGAGCCGAAGTGTGTTGGGCATTTGTAAGAGCTACCATTCACATTGACCATTTTATAATTTTCTTGTCCTCTTCCTGGAGGAAATGAGGCTTTCATTGTGATGTTTACATTTGATAAAATTTACTAAGGATGGTTTAGCTCTGGATAGTTATTTACAAATGTTACCCTTCATTCTGAGTTTCCTCAAAAGCATGGAATTAACAGTTTATCTTCCTTCAAGAGCAAAGGGTGAATGGAACAGATGCAAAAGCTGCTATATACAAGTGAAAAACTCTATATCATGTTCCCAATGTACAAAACAATGCCAGTTCACTTACATTAGAACTGTTCCCATAATGGCCAATTCATGAAGTTAGTGTGAGAAGCCATTGCTTAGCCTCTTCACTGATGAAATAGAGCAAAATATTATTTTAAACACTCATTTTAAAATGAGTTGTCTGCCTAATGAATGAAACACTCATTTTAAAATGAGTTGTCTGCCTAATGAATTGTGGGTGGTCTTTCAGATAACCAATAATATTGATAGTCAAGCGCAGACATTGTAAATGTAATATTTTATGCCTTTCTTCTGCTTTGAGTTTAGAAGCTGAATCAGATTTTTTTTCCTGCCCAGTTAACTGTGACTTCTCCAATATCATCTTCCATAACTTTCATTGGCGTACTGAATTAAAAGGCGTACTGAATATTGGTTACGCCTTGATAGGTTACTTGGGATGGAAAGTGCCTTGGTGCTTTCTGGAATGCATGAGGCTACATCTGGTCCAAAGAGAGAAACACAAACTCATCCTTCTTCTCACTTCAGATTTTGCTGGGCTTGATCTGTTCCTAGTTTGCTCAAACTGAAAATATATATACATAAGCTATAAAACATCAGATGGGATGCTAAGTAACATGACAGGGTCCAGCGGTGTTCCCTCAAGGGACTTTGGTTGTAAATAAACACGTATGGGCGTACATGTGCCCACATCCTATATCTGTGTAGATGGATACAGAGCAATGAAGTGCAAATCAGAATACATATTTATTTCTCACTAGTCATGAGTAGCTATATATAGGATTTAATGCATTAGGCAAATGGAAGAAAATTTAACCTTGACTTCTTTGCTATCATGCGTAAAATGTATCGCATAGAAGGCTCTTATGGACTAAGGAGTCAAAAAATTCCCCAGTGGTGATAATCAAGGTGGAGAAGTGGTCCTCATGAAAAAAGATGTATAATACAGTACAGCAAACATGGCAGTTTCTGACTAGAGGATGGATAAAAGCAAAGGAAACAAATAATGAGCAAGTCTTTTATTCCAGATCAGACATTTCAGCAAATATTTCAGCTTCACTTCAAAACATACCTTGTGGTTAATGAGGTGGTAGTTGTGCATATTAATAAACCTAAAGCTGTAGTCATAGTCATCATTACCCACATCAAACATAAACAAAAGATTAACACCTATACCACTTCTTTGGAAGATGTGAGAATGGCCCAATGCTAACTGCTCTCTCTTCCCCTCAGGATAAAGAATAGAAATGGAAGGGTAATGAGAAATGAACTTAGATTTAACACAGAATTAGCAATCAAACTGGTCTAATTTTGCACAAAGTCAAAGTTTGCAGAAAGAGGAAGCCAAGTCCATTAAGTTCAAGAATAAAGTACAGAGAGTATACATTATAGCCAAATGGTATTTCTTCTTTTCTTTGGTAAAGCATGCTCATTAAGGAGAAGTGCACACAATAAAATATTACATGAGTATATTTTGTGTATATATATTTCATGCATGTGTTTTTGTCTGTACAAACAACATACATGTCTGATTGCTATATCCCTTCTACTGTTGTATTATGATGTTATCTAGAAGGTGAGCAAGACCTTCCAATTTGAGCACTCATTCCAAATCCTTAATCTGGATACATTAGATAAAATTTTCAGCGGTGCCTAAGTGACTTAGCCACTTTTGAAAATGGGACTTAAGTCCATTTGAAAATCTTACTCAGAATGCTGTAGTGGTAAAAAGAGGAGACCAGGAATTGGGATTCCTGGTTTTGGTTTCTGATTCTCCTACTGACTAAGAGTGAGTGTGGACAAGTTTCTTAACTTGCTTGTGCCTCAGTTTACCAGTAGATACAGTGGGCATAATATGTATTTTACCGGGATAAAGTTTAATTAATTTGTCATTTAAAAGCCTTGAGCTCATTGGGTGAAAGGCTCTGTATAAATGCTAAGGCTGTCGGTGATGATACACAAAGCTGCTTTATACCTGTTGCCACAGGAGTAAAGCACAAAATCCATCCTGGGTGTGAAATTTATAGAAGTGATGGAGACTTTCACTGCATTCTTCTTGTTCTTTTGTGGAATGGTACAATGGCTGCAGCAGATAACCGAGACTTCTTTATGCATCTGTTATCCGATGACATCTGCGTTCCAACAAGCACTATTTCCTAATTGCTCTCCTCCCTCCCTTCCCCCTGCTCCGTGGCCTCTGCTGGTTTTGAGCCTTTGCAGAAGATCCTTTAGGATACATCAAGTTTGCTAGGCCCAGTGGCCTTTTGTCACCCATGTTTAGCTCCACCTACCAGAGGTGACATTTTATCAGGAACTTCATTGCTGTGTGCACACAATTGTTCAGATCTACAAGTGAGCCTATTTTTGCAAGTATCAGAGGGGTAGCCGTGTTAGTCTGAATCTGTAAAAAGCAACAGAGGGTCCTGTGGCACCTTTGAGACTAACAGAAATACAGTTTCCAGAGGAGTAGTGTTGTAGAACTTTCATAAGTTGAATTCTGACGGTTACATCTAATGGTGCAACGTTTTAGCAAATAACACACGTGTAAATGAATTGGGCAGTAAAATCTAACTTTACAAGTTTAGATCTGAACTCAATCTTCCACTTTCTGGGTATATGAGCCTAGAGTGACTGCGTGTGCGTGTGTACCAAGTCTCCAGGTGATATGTACAGTTATTTGTAACAAGTATTAAAATAAATATGTGTTCAGTTACTTACCTACATTTGTAAACTGAATAAAACCAAACCCTAAATGCTGGTCGCCAGTGCCAGTCACTAGTGCAATAGCACTAATAATATCCATAATGACAGATTACATCGTCCAGCAGTTACATGAATTTTGGCTCAACATTGCCAAAGAAATGAGCAAGACTTGTAGAATAGAGGCTACTACCTAGTTTAGGATCATGTGCGCATTGGATCATGTGCGGTTTTTTTATTTGTTTGTTTTTTGCTAGCTTAGATAAATTAAATGGCTCTATCACCGTGTACACCGATGTCTAACAGATATATCAAGTATAAATATGCACTCTCACATGCCACTCAAGTTTAGGAAAAACAGTTGCCTTGGAAGGAAGTAGTCTGATAAGGTCAGCACAGAGAGAATATTTTTGTTGTTTCATCTGCTTCATTGTTGTTATCAGTAATGTACTCAGAGCTGTCCATAGCTAAAATGGTGTTTTTGCACTGCTCGTCTTCCTTGAACTTTAGAGTATTGTATTTGTCAAAGGCAATAAAAGTCAAGATACTATTTTTTAAAAATCCATTTTATTCAGAATAATCTGTTTACTTTTGAATAAGATGACTAAATGTTCAGTATTCAGATTTCTGACCCTCTCACAGTTCTATTAAATGGTAAGTAAGAGCACGTGTGCCCCATTTGTCTACAGAAAGGTGAAACAGCTTAGGCAGCTACATTATAAATAGAACTTCTTCATCCTGCATAATTATGCTCTGTACAGATCATGTATATTAAGCAAGCACTAGTAATGGGACTATAACAGGATTCAAAAAAGAGCTAGATAAGTTCATGGAAGATAGTCATTGATGGACCTATTAGCCAGGATGGGCAGGGATGGTGTCCCTAGCCTCTATTAGCCAGAAGCTGGGAATGGGCGACAGGGGATGGATCACTTGATGATTACCTGTTCTATTCATTCCTTCTGGGACACCTGGCATTGGCCACTGTCGGAAGACAGGATCTGGGCTAGATGGACCATTGGTCTGACCCAGTATGGCCGTTCTTATGTTCTTAGGAGCCCTTTTGGCTATTGTTTAAATTCTTCCACTTCTAAACAGTAATATTAATGACAAGCAGATGAGTTTTACCTGCAGAAGGATTTCAGGATCAAGCGCTTAATTACAGCTGTTAATATTTAACATTCTGTAGGGCCACATCACAGGTAGCCGCATGGAATGCGGAAAGGGATTGTGCAGAATTCTACATCCTCCACTCACGCAGATGAATGAAACACGGTGTGGACTGGGTGGGACCTTGGCTCTGGCTCCCAAATGGGTGGCCAGCACTGGTGCATTGGACAACATGTGTTGTGCTGGTTATAGACCCAGCACAATTTGCTCTGGAGAGGGAGTAGTAAGGGGAACTGGGAGGGAGAATATGACTCTGAGTCACAGTCTCTCCCCGATCTGCTCCTGGGGCAGCGTAACAACGCATTGTCCCTTGTTGTGGGCTCATGGCACATCTACAGTCAAGCCCTTAGTAAAAATTTTATTGAAGAAGAATGTAGCTGCATGGATACCATCCTAAACATAGTATCTCCCTCACACTGTGGGACTGGTGTTTCTCAGAGAGAGCTGCTGTGTTCTTCCTCCTTCCTCTTCCAGGCATTAGGTATAAACCTAATGCCTGGAAGAGGCTCCTGTAATTCAGAGTGGAGAACGGCAGCGTTTTTAGGTGCCTTGCAAAACAGCTAGATGCTGTGAATGCAGCAAGGGTGGGGAAAGCCGCTGACTTCCTTCTCCTGACTAAGCTGAAGTTCAATCTAAGAGCCAAAGCCTAGTCCTGTTGAAATCAATGGGAACTTTGCCAGTGATACTGGAGGGACTAAAGGTTTGGCTCTCTGTGTATAAAATACATGAATGTTGCCATTGTTAAACCACTGTTGTATTACACATCCAATCATTGCATTTGGTAAAAATATGCGGGTAGATTGAGACTCTAATAGCCTGAGAGCCTCCAGAACTCTGGGATCCTCATATAATCATGTGGACCACACTTTCCCCAGCATAACTCTTGCCTATGTCACACATCCTCCCAGCTGCTGCCCTCTGACCCTTCTCTCGTGTTGTATTGGGCAGGTGTCAGATATGAGGAAAGTGGGGAGAGGAGTATTGTGTAGCAGGTGGCTGGCTGGCCACTTACAATCATCTGTACACCATGTTGCTCACAGACTCTGAACTAGGGACCTCTCCCAAGAATTCAGTCTGACCGTGTCAAGCTAGTTACTGTGCTTGTTTGATTGTTAATTATCCTTTTTTAAATATCTACAAGTGTTTTGGAGCCATTGGCTTTGCTCTGCAATTAGATGTAGGGACTTCATGTTTCACTGCAGTCTTCCTTTAAATGCATTCCTGCTGTAAACAGATTAATTTGTAATGCAAAATGTCAGCATATTTTGCATATTTAATTGTACCTGCTGTTTAGCTCATTAGAATGCAATGCAGACGTAATAACTAGGTAGATGTATCTGCTGACATATTTGCAGAAGACAATTAAACATAATGAATAGGATTATTGTACAGCCTATGGCTGCTGTAGTGTTCTTCTTAGACATTCATAATGGAGACATGCTGGTGACACTCCAGGTCTAGTTAATTGAGAGTGGTCACCCAGCAGTAGAGAGTTGTATACAGTTTAATAGATTGCTACAAACAGACAATACTTGAGTCTTCCCAGAATTTGTATTAGTAAATAATGTATTTTAAAATGTTGGTTGAAAGAGCACTGAGGTTCTTCCGACTGCATGGATAGTTTTAAATCAGTATTTTGCCTCACCTACTGGTGAGGTCGGTGAGAAATCATTAAGAATGTCAGAGGCAAACTGAATCTATACAGTTGAATCATAGAATATCAGGGTTGGAAGGGACCTCAGGAGATCATTTAGTCCAAACCCCTGCTCAAAGCGGGACAAATCCCCAGACCGATTTTTGCCCCAGATCCCTAAATGGCCTCCTCAAGGATTGAACTCACAACCCTGGGTTTAGCAGGCCAATGCTCAAACCACTAAGCTATCCCTCCCCCCCAAATAAGGGTTATGTGAAATAGGTACTGTGTCCTTGAAGCTGTGACATGATGGAGCTACATGATGGTGATTTTGTGTTTTGGGTATCGGGGAGAGAGATTACAAATACACTAATTTTATTAATATGATCTTGAAGCATGGAGAACATTACCAAATTATTGATGGTGCCCACCCTTTTAAAAAAATAGCTTTCTTTTTGCCCCAAACATCAGAGCATTTAATCAGCTTGTTAATTGAAGTTATATACTTACATTACAAAGACAAATTAAGCAAGCTACTGTGATACCCGGAAAACATCTGCTAAACAAAGCCAAAGTTAATGATAAACAAAATTAGGTTCTCTCGTAGTTGGTTTTCGTCCATCTGCACCCAACTACTGTTCACTTTTAAAGAAGGCAAAGACGCAAGCTATTACTTTCAATTCATAATGCCATGAGAAAACAGTCATTACACACATCCACCATACTTTAATCTGTGCAAGTTTTTGGTCAGAGCTGCATCAAGCCGTTTTTCATGTATTCTGGCCAGCATCCCTGGAATGGAAAGATCTGCACTACATTTGATCAGTTACAGGAAACAATTAAAAGTCTATCTACTGGAAGAATGTACAGTATGCAACATAATCTTACCACTTCTATTTCGTGTCACAGAGTGTCAACTTTATAATCTCTGCACTGAGGGGGGCTTATTTTATGATGTTCCTTGGTATATTTATTTGTTAGAGTGGGATTTTGATAGGATTGTGGCAGTTCATTTATATGACAGCACTGAGATCATGGGAGGAGTGCACCAGTCCTGTAATAGGAGCCATGCGGGTAGAGCCACGTTGAATTCAACAGGGCTCTGTATAGGCACATAGATCCACCTTGTTTGGATCTGGCTGCAGAATTGGGGCTAGATTCTGCGAGAGTCTTTGATGTGTGTATATTTATGTTTGTGTGTATGTGTATGCCAGCATTTTGTGTGTGTGGGGGTGTATATAATATGTATGTGTAGGCAATAATATAGAGTGTGTATATAATAATTTTTTTTTAAATCTTGTTACCACTACTTGAAATCCAAGCAGTTGAAGAGAGACGATTACAAGAAGATCAATATAGGGTTTACAAGAGGGTTAGACTAGAATGTAGGTTTAAATTATTGGAATCCAACCTCAGTGAGGAAGTAGTGCAATGCTAGAGTGTTACAGATCAAAGAGATTGAATTTAAAATGTCTGCTATTAAAAACCTGACATGACTAGATGCATATATATCTTTATATCAAAATTGCATACAGAGAATAATTTATTTGAAAGCCCTCTTTTGTCCCTCTTTGACAGATGTGAAACCCTCTAATATGTTGGTGAACACACGAGGACAGGTGAAGCTGTGCGACTTTGGGGTTAGCACACAGGTATCCCCTCCCTTAGCTATTTGCCTACTCTTTTTTTCTAAAATAGAAATCACCTGGCTACAAGACAAACAGGCCCGCAGCAAACTCTCCTCTGCTGGGAGAGTGTTATTCATTTGTAATCTCCAAGCGACTTTCCTTCATCAGAATATGATTGTTCATTGTTTAATGACAGTAAAAACTGCTGATATTGTAATTACTACTTACGAATAGCAAACTTCATTGATATGCAGCTTCGATATGAAAGCGTTTTGGCCAGACAAAAGGGAGGGCAGAGTGGGAGATGTGTCTGGGGAGCCCAACTGGCCCACAATAAAAATTAATATTGGTAGCAACAATAGTGGTGGGCCTTGACAATGTGCAGCACAAATTTTAATTAATTTCCATTTTGGGCCTCCCTGGAGAACCTCAGTGATAGTGACCCATGAGCTTGCTGTGATGTTGATTTGAATTGCAGCCACCTTTTCTCTCCGCCAAACATGAGGACCAAAGAGAAGGTCAGCGTTGTATTATAAGTTGTCAAAGTCTGTTGTCCCTCCAGCGTATTTAGTGCTCATTGCGTTCTAGTAATGAATGTGGCTTTATTCACATCTTGAGCCAGCTGACTGAAAAATGAGTGTGTTCAATCCTACTTCAAATTGACTTTTTATATCAGACTAGTTTGGGGGTACTAAAGCTATAAGCATCCTGTTTAACGGAATTGTTTAAGGTTATCTGCTATAAACTGTAACGCAGCGCTTGTTTTAAATTGGAGCTCACATTCAAAAGAAAAGACCGATTTAATCATTTTTAATGCCTTTGTAGATAAATTTGTCCCCTTTTACATAATTTTTAGTTGATTTATAGAAATGATTATTGTAGGTTAAATGAGGAATAATTGCCCATTTTATTTCCACATTATCTTTATATTGTTCTAACAGACTGTTTTGTCTGATAGCTGGTGAATTCTATAGCCAAGACGTATGTTGGAACAAATGCTTATATGGCGGTAAGTAAATTTATGCAGAAATAACATTTCAAAAGAAGTCTTTGAATGCTGCTTTGTTCTATATGATGTAGGATATATTTTTAAATCAGCGGTTTTCTCAGTTTTCTTCCTATCTGCATCTTAATAGAGTATGTCCCATGGAAACTGCTCCCATTCACCATCACACAGACTAACCCCCCTCCTCCTTGTGATCACACAGCATCTCTGTGACAGCTACAGCAATTGCTGATAAGGAAAAGTAATATTGGGAAAGTATTTCTTTTAATGTATTTATAGTTGTCTCAAAAGCAGTGTAACAGCTTGGAACAGAGGAGAGGCCAATACAATATAAACAGCTGGCTCTCCAGGGGTAGCCAGCATGTGCTTGGCGGATCACCCATGCTCCATTGTTGCTCGCAGTTTTGGAACCATTTTCTAAGGCCTCAGTTTAGCAGACATTTAAGCGTGTGCTTAAGTCTCATTGACTTCAGTGAATCTAAACATGTGCTTAAGTGCTTTGCTTGCCTAAAACAG
Organism: Chrysemys picta bellii; assembly: GCF_011386835.1. Taxonomy (NCBI): domain Eukaryota; kingdom Metazoa; phylum Chordata; order Testudines; family Emydidae; genus Chrysemys; species Chrysemys picta. The sequence continues at coordinate 4,459,476 of NC_088800.1, read as the reverse complement.
TTTCTATCAGATCTATTCATAGTTCAGTTTGAAAATGTTTGCAAAATGTGTTAGGGTGAAAGTGCAAAGTTGGTAAGTGGAAGGTGCTAAGCCCCCACCTTAGTTCACCCCATGGACATACATTGGTTTTGTTATACAGGAAATCACTAGACAAGACAGAAAGTATTATACCATTAGACCATTAACTTGCATGTTTTTAGTGTTTGTCACTTTCATGCAACACTTATCCATTTAATCAGTACGTTTCGTCTATTACTTAACCAAGAAATTTTGCGTGCCATGATGAGATTACTTGTATGTTCTGTCTACAGAATAATATACATATATTTCCATTCCTATTAAATCAGATTAACAAACTTTTATGATATCTCTTTCTGGGGACTTCTGTCATAAGTTTGACAGATTGGATTCTACCATTTTACCATGCCTGTTAAGTGGCAAGTGACTCTAGTCCCATTGGAAAGACTAGGTTTAAAATTAAATAAATAAAGTGGTGGCATATATAATATTGAGAGAATACAGCAAAAGCTACCACAATTTTGTCTTTGCCAAAGTTCGTACAAATGGTTTCACGTGCCCATTTTGTGGAGTATGAAAACTTCAATACTTCAGATGAGAATGTAGAATTAATGTGGAGTCCTTGTCTAGTGTTTAAAATATAGTGTTGGCAAAAAACATTGCTCTTATATCTAAAAATAAATGAGAAAAATGGATCCTGCCTTTGGTAAAGGACAATCTGCAAACAGTACTGTAGTACAACATGCCTGGCATTTGTCCTTTCAAACTCCAGAAGATGGGAGGGAGGAGGAGAAATTTGTGACCTTTAATTGCTTTTATATATATATTTTTTTCTTGCGTCCTTGTTAGGAGATAACAAGCAGGGAGTCCATTTATTTGCTAAGTGTTTTTCTAGCCAAGAAGTGCACATCATTCAGCCTCTGAAACAATCATGTCACCATCCTAACAAGCCTTAAACCGCACTGTGTGATCAGAATATTAGGTATGGGGAAAATGTAAAACACATCAAATGTATTACTTTTGATACCCAGGCCTGCTGATTGCTACAGCTCCAATCTCTAAAAAAAAAAAAAAAAAAAAATGGAAATACTGTGATTACAAAAAAAAAAAAGAAAACTTCAAATGACTCCACTTCTCTAACTCAGCGCTTCTTCTTAGAGTGGCTTTAAATAGCTCTAATAATTAAATTGTATTTTTCATTTAATGAACAAATCCAGATTACAGTTCTCCTTCCCAGGTGTACATTAAAGAAATTATTTTTTTCTTATTGTTTATGGATGAATGTGATGCGTCCATCTGTTAATTGAAAATGAGAGGAGTCAAACTATAAAATATTTGATCAGATTTCATGTATTAAAATTGCTTTGCTTCTTGAGTGAGTTGTTGCCAGTCATCAAATTTATACCTCAGTCTCCAAAAGATAATATAAAATTGCGTGTGTTTTGTACCAGTATGCAAGAACAAAAGCTTTGGTGTGAAAATATGATTGCAAAACAAAGCAGTGTTACGTGACACTTTGAAACATGGAAGTAGATGGACAGATGTAACTATTTTGTGCACCTGCTTCAGTGGTAGTGGTGGTGGTGTTGTTTTTGAGTCCTCAGTGTTACATACACAATATTTTACTACCTTAAAGCCTTACCTGTTATAAAAAAGAAGTAAATAATTTTAAAACGGCCAGATTGAACTACGTATCTGATTTGGCTGCTAAATGAAGGCTAGGGTCTAGTCCATACTAGAAAAGGTGTACCTGTATAGCTATGCTGGTACAGCCATACTGGCAAATCCTCCTAGCATAGAGACCGCTTCTACGGCAAATAGTCCCCTTTGCCACTTTAGCTTATAACTTGTTCCCTGAACAAAATAGGTTACAGTGGCTAAAGCACTTTTTGGCCAGTATAACTTTGTATATGCTATGGCTTTTGCCTGTATATAAATATCGTAAAAAGATTGCACTCCTAACCCACATTATCGTACCAGAAAACTTTCTCATGTAAACTTGTCCTAGAATAACTGTATTTATGAATGATTATCTTGGTGGCCACAGTAATAAGATTCTTGTTTTATGTAAGTATGTAACTCAGTATAAACTAAGCATTCTGTCTGACACAAGCTGACTTTTTTGGCATGGTAATTCTGGAAAGCTATTTAGAATGGTGATCCATAAAGATAACAGAGACAGCTCTGTGTTTCTTTACTTAACATTCATGCTGTGATAAAAGCCCTCAACCTGGGATTAGCAGTGCAGAGTAAACATCCCCAAACACGTTGGACTGGCACTAATTTGGGAGTGTGTTTTCTGAAAAGGTCTCTGGATTATTAGAGACTAGAAATACGGCCAGTGGTTTGTAGGTAGTTGGCTAGACAGGTGAATTAATAGCACAGCGGGGAGAGAAGTCTCATGGAGCCTTTTATTGTTGCATTTCACACTGTACTTGACCTTGGAAAGCTTGAATTGTAGCTTTCAGATAAAAACTAGCTGTTTCATTTTACAGTGTTCTTGTATTTCTGTAAATGGGCTGTTAATAGTTTTGAGTGAAATCTTTTTTATTGTTTAATATATTAATTGAAGAGTTTTAAAAGAAAATTGCTAAGCGTGTGACTCCCTTGGTTTAATTCAGTCCCATTAATCCCATTAATTTTTAATCCCCCACGCCTTTATTCAATTCCTTTTTTCAATATTTTTGTTCATGATATACCTTCCCTCTCACTCTGGACTAGAAGTAAATCCGTTCCATTCATGGAGTCTTAGAACCTGATATGGTGCTTTGTTGTGCAGGTGCACACTGTTGGTTTTCTTACGAAATAAGATAGTCCAGGCACAAATGCATTAGCCAAGTTTACTAGATACATGGCCATGCAGGATGGCGTGTCTGAGCGGGACAGAGCCCCTTGCCTAGTTGCAGAACCCAGGTAAAAAATAAAGTGTCATGTTTATGAATAACCTAGTACCTTCATTATTTTCCAGATTAGACAAATTGAATTTTAAGATTCTTGCAAAATTTTGAGCAAGTTTATTTGCCCAGGACTAACTTTCAAGAGAGAGATATGCATGTTTGTTTGTCTAGGCTAAAGAAGATGTTTTTTTCCCCTCCTTTCTTTCAGCCTGAACGAATTTCAGGGGAACAATACGGGATTCATTCCGATGTATGGAGTTTAGGGATTTCCTTCATGGAGGTATGTAAACATATGTACTTGTTCTTATAGGCACATTGAAAGAACTGAACTAAATCTAAGATTCCAATTATTTTTACATATTCCCTATTATACAAAGTTCCTTTTGTATATATAAGCTTAGCCATCGTTCAGTTTCTTCACTGTATCTAGAATGGATTCGTTCTCAGTGGGTCAAATCCACCTAGGTATGGAGAGCCTGTATGCACCAATTAAGCCCTTTGGTAGGGCTGTGCAGTGAGAGTGGGGATCAGGGTACGTGGAATGCGGTTGGGAGGACATCTCTACACTCCCTGCATGCCACTGGGGGTAGGGTTGTTCTATACCGGGTCTGAAAAGGCCAGTGCAGACTAGCCCACTAAGGGTTGGCTATCATAGGGCTGTGGAGATCCAGAGGCTGAGCTGGGTAAGTACCATTTCTGAACCCCAGTGGAGTTCCTTGCAGACAGCCTGATAATTGTGGCTTTGTGCCAGATGGGATGGATTTCTCGCCATGTGATTGACTATACTGTTTAGTATTGGGTATTCACCAAAAGGTCAACTTTTCACGTACGCTCGTTGTTTCACACCTAGAAATGTCTCACTGAAACAAAGCTATGCAAGGAGAATGTGGTCAGGTAGAAATATTGTAATGGGAGATACAGGTACATTCTGCAAGTGTGATATTGGTAATTTTCATTCACCATAAGGTAACTTCTGATCCAGTGAAAATGTAAGTAGTCTGGTATTTCTGCTTAGTACTCATCTGAGGTTCTTAAACCTAAATCTCATAGTTCTTTACAAAGGTGGGCATCCTATGTTGTAGAAAACAACGGAGGGGCTAGAGTGCTTAGGATAACTAGAACTGCCAATCATTTGAGGAGGAATTGACAAGTGAAATCAGTTTGGCCTGATCCAGGAAAAAGGGGAAAGGTGACTGATCTGGCATCAGAATTAGTCATTGTGTTCGGGATCACCCAAGACTCTTGGTTGGAGGGCTGGTAGAGATCAGGTCTGATTGTTTTTATGCTTTTCTATTACCTTAGACTATTTAAAAATATATTAGTAGTTTGTGGGGAGAACCGTCTGATAACAATATGACCACAGCATATGAAAGGAACTTCTAATGGCTGACCCATGGAGCAGCAGTGATGGCAACCTTAGTATAAATAATGTGTCCCATTTTAATATAGTCTAAGTAGGAAGTAGGAGGAATAGAACAAGCAAAGGTTTGAAAGACCCTGCATTTGTATCCCAGAGTGGTCATCACACAAAATCGAACTAAAGGTCATACACATACTTAAGTGTTCATACAATGCTTTTTAAGGGGCACACAGGCCTGTGGGTAATATAAGGCAAGAGACCATTAGTTAGATCCCTGGTATTCTTTGCCTATCTTGCATCATTGGCACAATACCATTGCTTTTCTCTTCTTTCTTTCCACCTGTCATCTCAAACTCCTAGCCTCTGTGGGAATCAGCAACACCTCCAGGCTGTCATATACTTCCATAAGGATTACACAGTTCACCATCTAAGTGTCTAGAAAAAATTTCTGCCCAAAGATATGCTTGGACCTTAACTCAGAAAGATTTGTCCTGGCTTTATATCCTCTTCCACATGCAGACGAAGGGACAATAGAATCCTACAGATGCCATTCCATTCTCTTTTGGTAGATGTCAAATAATGTTAACTTAGAGTGAAATTCCCTCGTGTACAGATGGCCAGTGGTGCATAGACTTATGCTGAAGTCCAGTGCAAGAAAGGGCTTAAATGGGACATAGTCTTTATGCTGGCCCTCTGCATCTGGATGAATTTCACCCATAGAGAACTGGAAGTTAACCAAGACTCTCATATGTTACCTTATTGAATATAGATATATTTGTTGAAAAACACATGATTAAACTTAACCAGATTGAAAATACGGGCATCATGTGTTGCTTGTTTAACTTTGAATTATTGCATTCAGATCTTGTCAATCTGTTTTCCAAGACTGATTAAAACTAACTCTGAATATACAATAATGACATACGCTAATGGGTCACAAGGGATGCAGTGCTGTTAATTCAATTTACTGCAGTTGGAAGCCACTATTGTCAATGATTACATCACTGGAGCTCTCTCAGAATTTTGGGAGAAATACAAAATTTATTCATGTCACCACAGTCTCTGTAAGTGAGTCTAGTCAACAGGGGGCTAAAGTGAAATTGTAATGCATTCATATTTGACCAGGGTAGACTTTTGGTTCAGTTCCGTTCTGATATAAATCATCTACATCATGTATTTACCAGTTCATTAGCTGACTGTGAAGGATATACAATGATGTGTGCCCATGGACAAAAGTATTACTTCTTTTCAACCTGAGCAACTAGTCAAAGTTTCGGGCCTTGTGGGTGTTCCAGTTGGGAGTAGGTATTAGTGATAGGTATTTCTTTGATGTAGTTCAGTTTATTTACAAAGAATGTACAAAGTCTTGTGTTTCTGTCCACAGAGGGAATCATTTAGCAGGAAACAGCTTCTTTTGCTCACAGTACCAAGAGCACTCTTTTAATCTTCATCCCTGACCCAAAAACCTTTTCCCAGGTTTCTTGCAGGGTCAACTATCATGCTTTTGTCTGCTCCTTCAGGCTGTTTGACCTCAGTTTGTGTGTATTCCCTGTTCGTTCCACACACACACACACACACACACACACGCCAACAGCTCCTGAGCAGGTTCACATGAGTGGGGCTTATGCTTACGGTTCTGTTAATTGAAGGAACAAAGAGTCCTGTGGCGCCTTATAGACTAACAGACGTATTGAACTATAAGCTTGCGTCTGACGATGTGGGTATTCACCCACGAAAGCTTATGCTTCAATACGTCTGTTAGTCTATACGGTGCCACAGGACTCTTAATCTGGATCTGTAAAAAGCAACAAACACGGCTACCCCTCTGTTAATTGAAGGGTTAGTTCACACCTACTGTTCTCAATGGGGTTTTAAGTCAACCTATAACAAGGTTTCACCCAGCTCATAACAGCACATAGCAGGATCTAAAATATGAATAATTTCTTAGTAGACTAACAGTATGTTTTCACTACCAACGTTACAGCACTTTAACGTGGCTGTGTAGTCGCGGCTCTCCCAGCACCGTAAAACACCCCCCCCCACGAGAGGAGTAGCTCCCAGCGCCGGTGCACTGTCTACACTGCCACTTGACAGCGCTGAAACTTGCAGCGCTCGGGGGGGGTGTTTTTTCACACCCCTGAGCGAGAAAGTTTCAGCGCTGTAAAGTGCCAGTGTAGACAAGGCCTTAGATACTGAATTTTAGTTAACCTGTGATTTTGTGTAAAGGATTATTAGAAGCCGATTTACAGCTTGTCTTTGTAATACTGATTTTTACATCATATCAGCCAATATTAGGGGGACATTTTGGATCTATGTTTACTCTCTTCCCTCAAGCCTTCTCTACCTGCTCGTCTCTCCTTCAGTGTGTCAGATGCACAGAACAATTTGGCTCTGTGTTCTTTGTTAATTGGTATGTCATCTGGACCTCTGAGACCTCTCTTCAACATCATCGCTGTTTTATTGGTGTGGTTTGAGTGATGTGTTAAATGATGAGAGCAAGGACAGTGGCTTAGAAAAATATCTCAAGAAAGGTGAAGAAGAAGCTCAAAGAGCCATGCAAGGTCACTGTCATTAAAGTAACTCTGTCTATTGACATGGGGATTGGTGGTACACTATTCCAGGCTCCTGCTGATGAAGTAGAGAGGGCAGTTAGAGTTTATTCTAGGATTTTAAAATTGTCTCAACTCACTTTTTTTTTAAATATCCAAACTCTTATGCCTGCAAGCTAGCAGTTAGAGCACATTGATTGACAAGAAGTAATGTGTTGGACCAAGATACCGAGAGCTGTTTTGATGTATGATGATTAAACTCAGTTGTTAGAATCTTCTAATTTTATTTAATCTAAACCTCAAAAATACATTGAATTTCTTTGCTACTGTGTTGTGGGTAATGAGAAACTGGTTACTTTTAAAGTTTAAGAACACTGTCCAAGAAGTCAGTTGGCTGAGTTTAAAGAGCAGGCAAAGTAACAAGTTAACTTTGATGAGCCCCATCTTGTTAGATGCCGACTATCCTCAATTGCCATTGAAATAAATGGGGTTAAGAGCAGTTTACATCTCACAGGGAAAGGAAACATTATTGGCTTATTTTTTTGCAGTTTGTATTTTTTTCTTTTAAAAGGGCACATTAATTCAGTGTGTTATCAATAAACCTCTTTTCAGATATTTCATAGCAAATAGTTTGTAAATTTTCATGAGGTTTTTAGCTGTAGTTTTATTTCAGTGCTTTTTGGTTGACAAAGCAAGTTAAATTTAAACCAGTGGCGTTGCTGTTACTACACTGAAGATTGTGTCAGCACTTTCATTATAAACACTGTTTTTCAGGGGTTTATAACTCAGTCCTAAAATGTGTTCCAGGCAGGGTGACCAGATGTCCCGATTTTATAGGGACGGTCCCAATTTTTGGGTCTTTTTCTTATATAGGCTCCTATTACCCCCCACGCCCATCCCGATTTTTCACATTTGTGGTCTGGTCACCCTAATTCCAGGCAGCTTGGGCTAAGTTGAAGTGCAGTTTGCAATCAGTGTTTTTCAGAGAACTGTGCCTGGCACATGAAGTAGGATAGTTTGAATGATCTAATAGCTCTTTTAATCTCTAATTAATACAATTTCAATCACGGATTACTGTCTGAAAGTGAACATTAGTGCTCCCTAATGAAAATAAAACATACTTTGTTGTTTTTTAATAATGAGCACTCTTAAGATGCTTTTTAGTTACGTTATAATGCAAAAAGACTTGAAGGCGAGCTTTGCAGCATATTAGTCTGTAATATGCACTAATTAATAAGTTTAAGGGGAAATGTGTAAAAGCTGAGGTTTTTGTTTCTAAAGCAGGATTTTTCTGCTTATATTTGGCTTAATATTTACAAGACACTGTACAAACTTTTAACTAACACCCAACTAATGCTCCTCCGAGATAGGTAAGTATTATTGACCCTATTTTAAAGATGGGGCACTTTTTATTAGCATCATTATTTGATTGTGTAATGCCAACAGTGTGCTAGGCACCTTACAGATGTGTAAAATAACTAGGTCACTGACCCGAATAATTTAAAATGATAAATCCTGATCTTGTAATCAGATTCACTAGCATGGAACCTATTGATTGTGGCAACACACAGGCACACAGTGGTCCATGTTAGCAGATCCAGTTTATGGATTAGGGCCTATATTGTATATACAAAAACAAGTGTTAATCGTTCATCATCATAAACTGAGGCATCATAAACATGTTTGAAGGGGTCAACAAACATGTGGACAAGGGGGATCCAGTGGACATAGTGTACTTAGATTTCCAGAAAGCCTTTGACAAGGTCCCTCACCAAAGACTCTCTTAAGTAAAGTAAGCTGTCATGGGATAAAAGGGAAGGTCCTTTCATGGACTGAGAACTGGTTAAAAGACCGGGAACAAAGGGTAGGAATTAATGGTAAATTCTCAGAATGGAGAGGGGTAACTAGTGGTGTTCCCCAAGAGTCAGTCCTCGGACCAATCCTATTCAACTTATTTATAAATGATCTGGAGAAAGGGGTAAACAGTGAGGTGGCAAAGTTTGCAGATGATACTAAACTGCTCAAGATAGTTAAGACCAAAGCAGACTGTGAAGAACTTCAAAAAGATCTCACAAAACTAAGTGATTGGGCAACAAAATGGCAAATGAAATTTAATGTGGATAAATGTAAAGTAATGCACATTGGAAAAAATAACTCCAACTATACATACAATATGATGGGGGCTAATTTAGCCACAACAAGTCAGGAAAAAGATCTTGGAGTCATCGTGGATAGTTCTCTGAAGATGTCCGCGCAGTGTGTAGAGGCGGTCAAAAAAGCAAACAGGATGTTAGGGATCATTAAAAAGGGGATAGAGAATAAGCTGAGAATATATTATTGCCCTTATATAAATCGATGGTACGCCCTCATCTCGAATACTGCGTACAGATGTGGTCTCCTCATCTCAAAAAAGATATACTGGCACTAGAAAAGGTTCAGAAAAGGGCAACTGATTAGGGGTTTGGAACGGGTCCCATATACGGAGAGGTTAAGAGGCTAGGACTCTTCAGCTTGGAAAAGAGGAGACTAAGAGAGGATATGATAGAGGTATATAAAATCATGAGTGATGTGGAGAAAGTGGATAAGGAAAAGTTATTTACTTATTCCCATAATACAAGAACTAGGGGTCACCAAATGAAATTAATGGGCAGCAGGTTTAAAACAAATAAAAGGAAGTTCTTCTTCACACAGCGCACAGTAAACTTGTGAAACTCCTTACCTGAGGACATTGTGAAGGCTAGGACTATAACAGCGTTTAAAAGAGAACTGGATAAATTCATGGAGGTTAAGTCCATTAATGGCTATTAGCCAGGATGGGTAAGGAATGGTGTCCCTAGCCTCTGTTTGTCAGAGGATGGAGATGGATGGCAGGAGAGAGATCACTTGATCATTGCCTGTTGGTCCACTCCCTCTGGGGCACCTGGCATTGGCCACTGTCAGTAGACAGGATACTGGGCTAGATGGACCTTTGGTCTGACTCGGTACGGCCGTTCTTATGAGGCACAAAAGGGTGAAATGATTTGTCCAAGCTATAGAGTGAGTGGGTGTTAGAGCTGGGATTTGAATATGGGTGATTTGACTTTCCATATACTATAAAGGTGTGCTTCCCACTTCACATCTTCCTTTGTATCCTTCTCAGTCTCAACTCTCTTCCATTCTTTGTTCACAAAAACAGCCTTTCTTTCTGTCTTTCTTTTTCTTTCTAGCTCCACCTTAAAAAAATCATTTCTCCTGCAAAGGTTATCAATGTTATCCCGTACACGAAAGAAATGCTCTTGCACATCCGTAATAATGATAAGAATATGTTTTGCAATCCCCTAAAATAGAATGTTCCTTTGATCATCTACAGTAATTTGTGTCTGTTTTCTTTTATTTGTGTATTTAGTAGAGCTTTACGTATTTAGGAATTGTGTGTGGCAGTCAAGTTAACATGGAGTTTTAAGAGATGTTGCAGATTATTAGGCTATTCTGTGTTTTCAGTAATTAAGCATGGACACCAAAACTGAGCATTAACTATCCAGTGCATGTGTGTGCGGCATATATGTATTTCAGGCACACATGCATGTTTTTCCAGATAAATATGCTAAAATTGCTTAACATGCAATGTTCAGGCAATGGTAAGGGATTTTATATACTGACTCTTGAGCATACAGTACTTGGGCATATAACACAGAGGTGGTGACAAGTGTAGACGTGGAAAGATGAGACTTTAGGGTCAAGGATAATACCAAGCTTCTAAGTAGCAGAGGCAAATAGAAGGTCTGAGTCTGCGGAGGGTGCTAGAAGAGAATGAAGTTCTGCTTGAGGATACTCTTGAGCAAGAGAAACACTTCTGTCTTTGAGCTGTTTACCTGTAGGAAGCTGACACAAAGCCACGAGCGTCTATAGTCAGAACAAGGAGAGGGAGTTGACAAGGACGACTTTGTGTTAAGAATTCAAAATGTGTGTTCAGTTGAATATCGTCAATGTAGAAGTGGCTAAGGTTACATTTAGAGATTATGAGCTGGATTCTTAGCTGATCTTATGAGTCAAATTCATTCCTGTGTAGAGGGCCAGCACCACTTAAATCCTACTTAAACCCTGTTGTGAAGATCTAAGTGGTACCTTCGCACAGGGGTCAATTTTATCATGAGTAGGTAGAAGAGAAGGGAGGACTGCGAATTGAAGCTTGTGGAATGCCTTACAGTTGGGTCTTGGTGTGGGATTAGAGACGCCACTGGAGACTGAGTTAGAGCAGTTTGATAGGCACAGAACTGTGACAGGAGGTAAGTGTGAATGTCTGCATGACTCCTGGAGGCAATCCAGGAGCATGGAATGATCCAAAGTGTCAAAAGGCTGCACGGAGCAGAAGCAGCAAGAACATAATTAAAATAGGCACTTATGATGATGGCAAGGGTCAAGCTTAAAAGGCAAATGAGAATTACATTTCAGCCCTGTGTAAAGCAAGGGCCTCAGAATCGTACGTGATTTTACATACCAGGTGTCACGGCGTGTAGGGGAGTCAGGGCCCTGCATCCCGCAACTTCCTGCGATTCACTGTGACTCTCGGCCAGCCAGTAAAACAGTAGGTTTATTAGATGACAGGAACACAGTCCAAACCAGAGCTTGTAGGTACAGACAACAGGACCCCCTCAGTCAGGTCCCTCCTGGGGGGCAGGGAGTTTAGACCCCTGCCCTGGGGCTCCCTCCATTTCCCCAGCCAGCTCCAAACTGAAACTCTCCAGTCCCTCCTCTGGCCTTTCTCTCTTTCCCGGGCCATGAGGCCACCTGATCTTTGTTCTCCAACACCTTCATTTGGCACCTTTGCAGGGGAGGGGCCCAGGCCATCAGTTGCCAGGAGACAGGGTGTCGGCCATTCTCTGTGCAGACATCATCACACTGGCGCTCTCGGCTCTGCAACAATCACACACCCTTATCCCACCACCTAGATACTTGAGAAATGCATAGGGGAAACTGAGGCACCCACACAGTATTCAGAGAAAACATTAAGAACATTCCCACTTCATCACACCAGGTATATCAAAATAGTGGGCCAAACAGGAGATGTTTAGGATAGAGAGGCAGTCTTTACTGGAAATGTCCTGACTTTTGAGAATTTGATATCCTCTGGGGTTACACTACAGGTCCTATTATGTTGATTCTAGAACCATAATGTTTTTTCTGACACTTGCAACATCTCCCAAGAGTGTGTTGCAATATAAAGCTTTGGGCTGCATTTCTTGGGTGAGTCTTAAACACATTGACATGCAAACCCACATGCCAATCCTAATGTACAAAATCCAGACACACATTTCTAGAGCACTTAAGAGTTACTTGATTACCAGGATTTCTTAGATATCCATCACCATGGTATCGGGACCGCATTACAACAAATTTTTAAAGGACTTACTGTTGCCCTAAATTGGTAACCCATCCATGTTCTCTTTGCCCATTGAACAGCAAAAGTCCCGTCACTGAAAACCTTGAACTTACGACAAATTAAAACCACATTCTAAAAGTCCCCAAATGCAGACTTAGATAGTCCCATCAGGAGAAGCAAGTTCCAAAGCCACAAACCACCACAGAGAATTCTTCACACTTGATTCTGTGAATGGAGCCCCAGGGACAGGCAGCAAGAGCATTTTTATGCATAATGACTATTCTAACAGGCCATTGGAGATAGGTGGACAATGGACATTGTATAACCAGAGCTTGATCATTTCTGGCTTTGTAGCTAACCCCCATGCTAAATTGCACCAAAAAGTGAGGTGATAGTGAGTGTGGAGCATGAAGTAGAAGTGTTATGTGCTTATGTCTTCCTGCCCTACTTCAAGGGCAGAGTGTATGTAAATCTTAATTTTCTGGAATTCTGCGTTGTATCCATATAATGCATATGGTCAATATGGAATCTAGTTTGAATTTTTTTTTATGAAAACTACCTACAGCATTTTCTATATTATAAAAGAAAATACTGAAGAGGCTTAACCTGGGACTTTTCAGCTTGGAAAAGTGACCACGAAGGTGGGATATGATAGAGGGCTATGAAATCATGAATGGTGTGGAGAAATAGGGAAGTGTTACTTATCCTTTTATGTAACACAAGAACTAGGGGTCACCTGATGAAATTAATAGGCAGCAGGTTAAAAGCAAATAAAAGGAAGTACTTCTTCACAAAACGCACAGTCAACCTGCAGAACTTGTTTCAGTGGATGTTGTGAAGGCCAAAAGTACAACTGCGTTTAAAAAAAAAATTAGATAAGATAAGTTTATGGAGGATGGCTAGTAGCCAAGATGGTGAGGGATGCAACCCCATGCTCTGGGCATCCCTAGCCTTTGACTGACAGAAGTCAAAGTGGGCCACAGGGGATGGATCACTAAATAATTGCCTGTTTTGTCCATTCCTTCTGAAACACCTGGCACTGGCCACTGTGGGAAGACAGGATACTGGGCTAGATGGACCATTGGTCTGACCCAGTGTGGCTGTTCTTATCTTCTTATGTTAGGCCTGCAAATTCGGTGTGTCAAAAAGAAATGTTCACAAAGTGTCTAAAGAAAATTCAGTATCCTAAATTCTCTCAAAAGCAAATTAAATTTAATTTTGGAATAATTTGCCTCTGTATTGAGGCCTGATCTCTCAATTTGCAGCCCAACCTGTTGATACAACCAAAATGAGTTTTATTAGAGTCCTCTGAAAAAGAAATAAAGGTTTAAACTGGAGAGTATGGATCAGGCCGGTGCCGGCTGGTGTCGCTGTAGTCATTAAGAACGCCTGCTACCAGAAGACACCAGGTCAGCAGTAAATAAACATGTTACAAGAGTATTATTTCTTAACTCTTACATTGAGGAAGCAAGTAATTGTTAAATTAATTGAACACATTAGATAGATCTGAACACATTTCAGTAGATACAGTATGATGTGTTTTAAATTGCTTTCACTTTTTTTCTTACTGCATCCCTTTAAACTAATAAAGATCACCGTTGCTTCTATAACCAACTACCCAAGGACCCAGTAATGCTTGAATGTGATGCGTAGTTGCTTTACTGGCTGCAAATCACTCTGTAAAAATGATAATATACACAGACCTGGAGGTTTTAAAAAAATATTTTGAAGTGAATTTAGTGCTTCTGAAAAATGCTGGATTGAACACCCAGGAGACTGAAATTCTCTGTTTGCCCACAGAAGAGATACAGCATGGTCTTTGGCAGTACAGGGTTCCCAGCATTACCTCACCTATGTGCCAGGACCTTCACTTAGGGGTGAGAGGGTAATTCAGTTTCCACACCACTTTTTGTTTTTTCCTTTCACATTGTAACTGAGAGCAGAATTGGATCCCGAGTCTTTGACCTGACTGTTAATAATTGCAGTGATGTTTTTGAGGAGCAGACACCCATGCAGTAGGAACTGTCTATTCAGGCAGCTCGAAAAGAGATGGCACATTTCCTCCTTTTTGAAATGAGCTTTCTCAAGTTATTTTAAATTGTAAAAGCAGTGTCTCTCAACCTTTCCAGACTACTGTACCTCTTTCAAGAGTCTGAGTTGTCTTTTGTACCCCCAAGTTTCACCTCACTTAAAAATTTACAAAATCAGACATAAAAATACCAGTGTCACAGCACACTATTACTGAAAAAGTGCTTACTTTCTCATTTTTATTATATAATTATAAAATAAATCAATTGGAATATAAATATTGTACCTACATTTCAGTCTATAGTATACAGAGCAGTATAAACAAATCATTGCCTATAAAATTTTAGTTTGTACTGACTTCGCTAGTGCTATCAATGTAGCCTGTTGTAAAAGTAGGCAAATATCTAGATGAGTTGATGTACCCCTGGAAGACCTCTGAGTACCCCCCAGGGGTACACGTACCCCTGGTTGAGAACGACTGTGTTAAAGAATGATATTACGGTATCTCTTGCTCATACGGCAGGCAATCACTTACTGCCTTTCTCATGCAAGTAGTCCATATGAAGTCACTGCGACTAGTTATGGGTAAGATGAGCAGGATTTGCCTCATAACAACTTAAAGTAAATTTGTTCTTAATTCTGCAAAATATATGGTGTAGGCATATTTTATTCGATTGTGCAAAGCAAAACATTTTAGAAACTGGCATCTAGAACAAATAATTACCTATTTTTCTATGCTGTTTTTGGGTAATGTATCTAAACAACACCAGTCTACAAAGGTTCCACTTTTATCATCTTTACACAGCCATCAGGATGAAGAAAGACAGTGTCCAGCCATAACAGTAGTTTTGTGGTAGCAGAATTAGAAGTAAAGGTATCAGTGCCTGAGGGTTGGGTCATGAATTAATAATTGCTCTGTGGCAGTTGAGGCCCGTCAGAATAGCTGAAAATGGGGAAGTTGCCTTGCAGAGCGCTATCAATCACTCAGTGACCATAACTTCCAGTAATTAGTGTATTTTATGGGCCTTTGCTTCAGTGACTTGGAAGCACATATGCTCCACTCACAGCTAAACTTAGCCAGAGTAATATTCCAGGATGATTTATCCGCTTGCTGCGCTGGGATGTAACCCTATATTAGGTGAAGATTGTGAACTAAGCTGCAATAAAGTGTAAGTTTAGGTACAGTTTGCCCAGGTTGAGACCTCAATGTATCATGTTTTCCAGCATTCAACACTAAGCCACAGTGGGCAGGCTTTGTAACACTGAAATAAATAAAACAATTAGGTCCCTGAATAGATGGATGGGAATAGCATAGTGTGTGTCTATATGTAATATATAAAATATATATTAATGTGGCCTTCTCTTCATAGAAAGACCCGCTGTGATAAACCAATCTTCTGTTTTAAAAATAACAAAATATTGGAGAGATTTATCAGCTGTGTTTGCTTTTCTATGTTGTTATTACTGGTCTGCAATGGGCCAAAATCTGATCTTTACACTGATGTAAATCCAGACCAGCACCATTACTTCAATGGATTTGCACCAGCGTAAGGAACTTCGAAATCTGGGCCTGTAGGTTTTGAATGAGAGTGGAGCGCATATTGTATTTTTGTTAATATCTTATAAGCTGTTAGTTAATTGCTATGATATAGAGTTGTGCTTTATGTCCCTGTGGCTAGTACATTTTAAAATCTTAAGCACTTAGAGTGAGATCCACAAAGGTACTTAAGACCTAAATCTCTGGGGTTCAGGGGTCTAAGTCCCAGGTTTTGATTCCACTGCAATCCACAAAACTCCTGCTGAAACCTGTAGGCATCTAAACTTCCTTGGTGCCCAAATTTTTCAGAGTCAGTGTTCCCTGAGAGCCTGTTTTCCTGCCTCTGAGCATGCACACTGCTCCCTCCCTCCAGGCACCCAGATGCCCAACTGACTCCTGAGTCCCACGTTGTGCGTGGGGTCTGCCTGTGTTGTGTGTGACGCCCGCTCTGGTAGGCAGTCTCTGAGCACGCCTACTGAACCAGGCCCCTTACGTGGTGGTGATGGTGCCGGACGCCTACCTTAGACCTTTCAGCCCAGAGCACTTGCTAGGGATGTGGGAGACTCATTTTCAATTCCCCCTACCCCCAGAGGGGGAGAAGGGATTTGAACCAGGAGTCTCCCACCTCTCAGGAGAGTGCTTTAACCACTGAGATAGGGGATATTCTGATGTGGATAAATAATGAAAGAGTGGATGGAGCAGGAGAACTGGACCCTGGGTCTCCCATCTCCCAGGTGGGTGCCCTAATCACTGGACTATGGGGTCATTCCCCTTCTGTCTTTCTGGCCCAACGACTGTTCCCCTGTGGATAAATGTTTAAATAGTCTTTGCGCCAGAGAGAGAGAGAATGGGAATGACCCTGTATTGCAGTGGTTAGAGCACCTCCCGGCAGATGAGCAATTTTACCCATGTAATTTTATTCACATGAGTAGTCTCATGGACTTCTATGGACTACCCATGTGAGTTGTGCACATGTTTACAGGATTGGGGACTGAGGTATGTGCATCCTTAAGGATAAAGGAGAACAATAATGTCTATAGATAAGACCCGTACGAATAAGAAGTTACACTGTTCTGAATCAGCAGAACCTTTGCAGAACCTTATATATAAAGCAGATATAATTCTGAGGCTCTGCAGATTGGGAGAATTATGCAATTTAGTGGTGATCTTTAATTTGCAATTAATTTTTTATAGTTCATGTTTTTAAAAAGCAAAAGTGAAACTAATTATCCTTAATTAAGGTGAATTAAGCTTGGCTTTTTAATATATTTTATAGAGAGAGATGTTGAACCAGGAAATGTCTCAAAGGTTATTAGGGCATATTTCTGTTGGGCCTGATGGTGTTAGTAATAAGCTTCTTCCTCATAGTTCTAGACATGAACAAATATGTCACTTCATCAGTCTCTGTTACTCGCACTTATGCCCCTCCGCAGGGGTCGCAGATTCCACAAGTTATCAACTAATGGCGTTATACATTAAAAATTGAAGCTTTCCTTACTCTGAGGCCTTTCAAGGCTTTGTTCTTAAGCCCCAGACACTTTGGAGTGCAGCTGCAAACTGTACGCAGAAAATTAAATTAATTTGTAACTCTTTTTCTTTGTCCTGCATTACTAAATCCTGCACATTTAATTGAAACCCTACTTCAAGATGCTTTGTGTTTCTGTTTTTCTTTGTTGTCAGTTTAACCTCAGAAGCACTTTAACACTGGTAAATTGCTGTTATATCCTTTGGATTTTTTTATTTTTTTTACTGTGCAATAAGAGGACAGTGAAATTGATATGAAAGAGAGAGAAAAATCTTAGAGTAGTTTTTGAGGTATTTAATATTTATTAAGGTCCTCACTGGAAGAGATTCAGATGATTTTAAGCCATCTATCTAGGAATGTATAAATTGGTCTTGGAATGGAATCTCACCTAGGGAATTTTATGTAATCCAGTAGTTAAGTCTGATTTTTAAAGTTTCCTATGTCTCAATGTTCCAAAGTGGAGGCTGCTTTTCCATAAAATGAGGCTTTAACTGCAGTGCACAATCTAAATGCAAAATCCTTAGATGGAAATTTAATTGTGTAAAATGTGCACAAGGTAATTAAGAACAAATTTTAGAACATTTCAGACTATAAAGTCCTTCTTCAGCTAGATCACTAGCAATATTGTAAGTGCTTATTTTCAATTTGCAGTTATGTTGAGAAACATGGAATGTGTCTAAGTTAAGAATAAAACATCCCATGCTTTTCAGTATAACTGTAAATTAAAAACAACTTGCACAGCGTAGACAATAATCTAAGTAGGAGATTTTGTAATTTGAGTGTCCTAAAAAAATGTTCTGAACTTCGTTCTTTGTTACTTTCTGAACACGATGTGGATTGTTCTTCCACACTTGCTCAGTGACAGTAATAATTCTTACTAGCAACACATCCCTTTGTAAGTTTGTTAATCAAGTGTCAATTCCTAACTTTTGAAAGAAGCAACTTTGTGTAGTGGTTAGAGCAAGATATTTGTTAGCTAGGACTGGTGAGTCAATTGGGTAACTTTGATAAGTCCTTTAAGCGCTCTCTGGATTAGTTTTTCTGTGTATTTAAAACAAAACAAAACCTTTATAAACCTTAGGTAGGAGAGATTTTCAAAAGCACTAGTGGGGTCTAGGCATCCAACCATTACTGACTTTCAATGAGAGTGCAGTGCGTAACGCCCCTTTCTGCTTTTGAAAATCTTCCCCTAGATATTGTAAAACATTTTGCAGCATGTGTGGCGCTGTTCACTCCAGGATCTCAAAGTATTATTACTATTATAAATTAGACATTTGAGATTATTTATATGTAACGTGATAAGTTATTAGCTTAGAACTTGACCCTGCAACCATTGTTCCCACGAGTAGTTCTGAGGAACTCATTGGGAGTACTCATGTAAGAACTACTCACAGGAGTACTAGTTAGTTTGTAAGGCCAGAACCCTGGTTAATAACAGTGCAAGATTAAAATTTTACATTTTTCTAGGATGCTAATTTTATATGTAAGTAAAGTGTGATGCTTTCTGACACTTGTGAGCAGCATGTGGGTAGTGGAAGATCATTAAGCAGTGGGACTGAAACGTGGTTGTTTCACAGTACAACAGTAGAATAGCATTGTTTAAAAACAAATTCCTGGCTGGTAGATCCTTTCAGGGTCTAATTCTCATTTGTACTAAAGCCCTTTTGGACCACTCTGGCAATATAATTTACACTGACTTTTTAAAGTACCTTTATACTGCCAAATGAGAATCAGGCCCTTCGAGTTTGAGCATTCCTCTCTCTCTCCATAATTTCAAAGCCCATGTAGAATACTCAGCACTTTCCTGACCCTAAGTGTTCAGATTTAAAATGTTTTGTTTTAAACCCAGTAGGATTTAAAAAAAAAAGAAAGAAAGAAATGAAACCCTTCCTGAATTCCCTCATGTGAAAGTAGAGGATGGGAGAGATTTTTTGATAGATTACCTCTGCTTCTGTACTTGGTATCTTTTGCATTTTTCATTGGGCTTATGCCGCTTATGTTTAAATGACTTCTTTAGTAAAGATGATAAGGGTACAAACTCCTATTGGTATAGCTCTAATTTGTTTGTTTTTTTTGGTTGTTTTTTCCCTTTACTTTAACTGTTACCCTGTTTATAAATCTAAATCTACATCCAGAGGTCATTGGTTGGCTGAACTTAAACCATTTTACTCAGTAAATTTAATTAAGAAAATACAGTGCAACTCATAAGCAAATGAGTTTTTCCTAGTTTTAAACCAAACCACCCTCTTGAGTGCTGATTGCCTTGCTCGACCCCTGGTGATATAGAAACAGGCAAAATTAAAAAGGACATTAAAGCTTCATTAAATCTGAAACACATTTAGTACAGTGACATATCTGCAGGCTATTTCAGGGAAGATTACATACTCTTTGGTAAGTTTCTTAATTTATAATACCTTGACAATCTTGGGGGGAGGGAAAGCCCTCTGACTAGATCAACACAATAATGGTTCTAGGAGGTGCAGACTTGTCACATTCTGCTTTGTTGTTTAGGGGTTTTTGTTTTGTTTTGTTAATTGGTTATAGCTGCTGAAGAACTGATTCTTCTGTACTCCTGTCTTTTCAAAGCTCCTTTACCTCTTTTTATTGGTTTGACAGAAAATTAGTTCCACAATTATTCTGCTACATTTAGGGACGGATCCCGCAGTCCTCGTTTAGGTAAAACTCCCGTTAGAGTTAATGATTAGGGAAAGGGATTGGCAGTTGGCACTCGAATGAAGAGTTTGGAGTCGGGATTGAAGTCAGTGAGGGTTTTGTCCATGTAAGTACCAAGTAAGGACTACAGAACTCAGTTCTGTGTGTATACCTGTATGTTTCCTCCTGCTGTGTCATGAGATGATATAGTTGTGAGTGTTTGTTTTAATATAATATGTAATGGTAATAATTAAACCCACAAAAGTAAGAACATTTAGGATTCCTTTCTCTTACACTCACTCCATTGTGCCTAAAACTTGCAGGTTTCTATGCTAGCCTAACAGTAATACACAGTCCTTAGGCCAGCAGCAGATAATCATGTCACTGAGTGATACACTCAGCTCTAAAGGGGAGAAGGTACTTGTGTTCTTCACAGTGGGCCCTGCCTCACCAGGTTTGACCAGCCAAGAAGGCTCAAGGCTGTGAAGGATACAGAAATGACATAAAGAGACAGACTCCAGCCTTCACCTCATTTATTTTCCTATGCTTGTTGGAGCTGATGATGATGAGTGTATTTTGTTAAGCAGCAGCATTGAACTCAGTGCTTCGTCCAGAAATAAAAATTAAGGACAGTTTCTGGCCCCAAAGAATTGACAGAAAGACAGACACAGGAAGAGACCCAGAGGAAGACTTGAGCTTAGATTTCCTCTCTTTAGAGGGTGGTGAGGACAGGGTGGAGGGTTCTGATTTGCCTTATTGCACCTCTGGTGTGAAGGTAGCACAGCTTATAGTGGGGGTTAGTGTTGGGGGCTACCTGGCAGAAGTGAGTTTGTAGGAGGGATTTTAGTGAGGCGAGGGTGGAATGATGCGTATTATGGTTGCTACAATCCCTTTTCCTATGGTGAATTAAGGGCTCAGTGGAGATCTTAATGTTTAATTTCCTCACTTCTGTGATTTTTAAATCAAGGCCTTAGCATTAATTTTTGGAGAGGTGATTTCCTTTGTGATTTAAAGCAAAATCTGAATGAAAGTCTGAGAATGATGAATGACCCAATAGCCCACTGTTTCTCTGAGCACCCGTGTCTTGTCCTGTCAGTGTAGTAGGGACCCTTAAACAACACTTTTTGATATCATGAACTATAACAGCTCCTCCTCAATCATTATGGAGACTCCCACTGGTATGGTTTTAGAAGAGATTGGGGTGAATCTTCAGATGATGCATGGAGATTATCATGTGCAACTCTCATAACATACATAATAAATACATGTACAAAAATGTTACTGTACATACTTAGTAGCCCTTTTATAGCTCATTGTTAGGGCCCTACCAAATTCACGGTCCATTTTGGTCAATTTCACGGTCATAGGATTTTAAAAATTGTAAATGTCATGATTTCAGCTATTTAAATCTGAAATTTCACAGTGTTCTACTTATAGGGGTCCTGACTCAAAAAGGAGTTGTAGGGGTGGGGGGATGCAAGGTTGTTGGGGGGGGGTTGTGATACTGCTACCCTTACTTCTGCGCTGCTGCTGGCGGTGGCGCTGCCTTCAGAGCTGGGCAGCTGGAGAGCGGCAGCTGTTGGCTGGGAGCCCAGCTCTGAAGGCAGAGCTGCTACCAGCAGCAGCACAGAAGTAAGGATGGCCTGGTATGGTATTGCCAACCGTACTTCTATGCTGCTGCCTGCAGAGTGGGCGCCTGGCCAACAGCCGCTGCTCTCCGGCCGCCCTGCTCTGAAGGCAGCGCAGAAGTAAGGGTGGCAATACTGTGACCCCCCTAAAATAACCTTGTGACTCCCCTGCAATTTCCTTTTGGGTCAGGACCCCCAATTTGAGAAACGCTGGTCTCCTCCGTGAAATCTGTATAATATAGGGTAAAAGCACACAAAAGACCAGATTTCACAGTCCGTGATGCATTTTTCATGGCCGTGAACTTGGTAGGGCCTTACTCATTTTCTTTGCATGTCTGTAGAAATTCATTACCAATAATAACTACATGCAGCAAAGTCTCTTCCTCTCTCCATCACAAAAAAGCTCACTTCCCTTTTTTGTGGTCTGTCACATATGTCTTTTACCCAAATGCCTCAAGACCTTGTCTGCTCAGAATTGGTAATAGTGCCTCTATAGTAGCTTTTTCTCTGAGCATCTCAAGTTTTACAGACCTAATTAAGCCTCACAACGATGCTTGTATTATACCTGTTTTGTGTCATACCCTGTGATTATGTGCTGAGGTACAGCTCGTGTTGTCTCCTCATAAGGTATTTGCCTGAGTAGAGGCAATGGACTGCTGGTTTTGGCCTTTATGTGTGAACTAAAAAGCTCTAGTGTCTTGCCCATGGTTATATGGTAAGTCAGTGGCACAAGAAGAACAGGTGCTGGTTATCACAGATCCCATCTTGTCTGATCACTTAAAAATGGCCAAAATGACTTTTTGAAAAAATGTGGTTTAACAAAAGTACTGTAAGGCTGAGATACCAACCTGGGACAAAACAGGAATCTATCTTGGAAATAATAGACCTTACTGTGTACCAGCATTAGCAGGAGCTGTAATAATGTATTAATTACCATTTAAAAACCATTTTTGGCAATATGTCAACTCTATTTTGTATATAACCTAAAATATAATGAAAGAAAATACGGAGTGTGATGTTGTGGATTCCATGCTCTCTCCCTTCCCCCAGAGTTCCTGGCCGAAGACTTTGAAACAACCAAGGAGGAGATTGACCTCTGATCCAACCCACATTTTACCCTGAGCCCAGTGTGAGCTAAACCAGGAGTTAGGGAGTTGAGTGAAAGCTGTGTGAATACCCATGCATTGCAGATATAATTAGTAAAGTTCAGTGTCATTTGCCTCACTACTGAGACTCGATGGTTTCATTTAAGGAGCTCTTAGAAAACTGGAACATGGCACATGCTACCTGGTGGGATAGACATGCTTTTGTTGACTAAGTTAAAATGAAAAGTGTGCATACTTTATAACAAAGCCTTAATTTTGTTTGTAAACAAAGCATAATCGTTGTGAATGACTCCATTCTAAATACAGCTCTTACTGTGTTCTCAGGATTATTTTTGCTCACATATATTTTTTGCAATTTGTACAATAGTGAGAGATAAGTACTTTTCTCTCTTTAAGAAAATATGCCCTCCATGCAAATCTATATAACTAGACAAATATTATTTTCTTTCCCAGCTTGCTCTTGGGAGGTTTCCATATCCTCAGGTAAGATTGTTCATTACTGCTGCTTGCCACTGTGACATTCATTCCTATGTATGAAGGTGCAGAGAGCAACTGTGAACATTTGAGCCACATACAAATAAATCTGTCCTGTTAAATTGAAAAGTGATATCTTTAAGGAGTCATTTAGAAGTATATCTCTGTTGATTTTTTTTTTCCAAACGGTATTTCTTTTTTCCCTTGGGAGGATGGAAGAGATTATGATGAGGATGGTGATTGTTTTATTGTGCGATTAAAGGATTTTTTAATTACTCTGATAATAAGATAGAAGTAGCTCCTCTTTCTTTTCATTTTTAATTCAGATTATGAATTTTGGCAAAATAGTTGAAGACCCTCAGGAATGAAATATATGGTGTGGGATGACATGTTTGGTTTGTTTTTTCCTAATGTTCTCACTTACTAGGGTCTAATAAAATGCCAATATTTTACATACCAGGTGCAATTTTCACACTCAGCATTGGCCTGATTCTGCTCCCATTGAAGTCCCTGGTAAAACTCCCATTAACTTCAGTGAGGGCAGAATAAGACCCCGTACTGAGTGTTCTTGAAAAATGCCATCGATGGAGAATTTGGCTTTTACCTATATGGTTATTCCTAAAAATCATGAGTCTCCAAAAAATAATGGCCAATTCAGATAGAGTTCTGTACTCTAAAATATTCTTGCAAGATGGATGACAAAATACAAATTAAAAAGCTGTGGTGTCATTCTTAAAATTATTCCTCTTTCTGGGAAAAAAAAGTGAAAAAGTTCAGGGGATACAATGAATTATTTGAAATTTTTTATTTTTTTTTTATGGTTTCATGTGTTTTATGACTACTGTTTTCCAAGTATTTTGGTCTATACAGACTGGAGTGCCTGGAGGCATGTCTGATTTAAAGGTGGTGTTGGTTTATGCTCTTTAAGCATCTATTAACTTGCTATTGTTATGCAAATAACTGTTGTATTACACATACTAATTTATGCATGGTTAGATTCTGCAGATGCCTCATGAACATGGTTATTGAATAATAGGATAGGACTCATTCTCTTTCCCATTTTTGTAAACTGTTTTAAGCAAATTCTCCTGACACTTTCATGGACTTCTAAAGATTCTGCATATGTAGAAATATACCAGTCTCCCTTTTGTACCTGCTGTGAATAAAAGTCTTCGCTGATTGAAAGAAATAGTTTTATTGTTTTAGCAGAACATAGCTTAGAGCTTTTATCTATATTTTTCAACTAACACTCCTCTGAGAGAAAATCCAAAAAAGAGGTACTTGTGACTATTTAACTCTAAAAAAGATACTTTGCACATCACTGTAGTCCAGTAAAAGATATTACCTGACCCACGTTGTCTCTGTAATAGTCACATGATGTTAGTTAAGAAAGTATCAATGTATCTATTGTAGATAGTGGTACATAACTACATAAAAAATTGACTCTGGGTTGCAACTTTCATCATGGAAGCATTGGGGGTTTTTTTAGTCTGTGTATGCATTGAAATTTTATTATGCCTGCTGATTATATATTTTCAAAAGCAGTGTCAATATATTTTCATATTAGGAGCAAAACACATGTTTAGCAATTTAAGATGCTTTTTGCTCTTCTAATTAAAAATGGCATTTTTAAAAAATGATAGTTTTTTAACATATAAAATATCTGAGACGATGAGACTTTGAAATATGGGCTGGTAAGTAAAAGCAACTATTTTCCATAAGTATTTTTAATATAAATAGTATGCATCTTAAATATGTACTTTCATGGTTGATCATAATAGCCCCAAAGATGCATTGTGGTCTGGTGACTGAGTATTTTTTTTTAACTGCCTGTGTGTGTGTGTGTGTGTGTATGTATATATATGTATATGTATATATATATTTTAGATCACTATAAGGGCCCGATCCTACAAACACTTACTTGAATAAGTCCTACTCAGTTTAGTGAGGCTTTACATGCATAAGTGTTTGCAGAATTTGTCCCTAAATAGCCTGGAGCTGCTACTTAAATATGTATACAGAATCATCCCTGTTCTCGGACAAATTAATGTATTTTTACAATTATACCTAAATGAATTGTTACTCTTCTCCTCCTCTTTAAAACAAAAAACAAAAAAACCCAAATAAATTAGCTTATTTTTATCCATATAATGCAAGTTTTATGATTATATGGAAACTGACCATAGTCAAGAAATTCAGAAAGGAGGTTAACTTTCCCTCTTATCTCTTACCAATCTGCCAGCAAGACTAAAGGATGGATTTTCATCCCTCTGTTGGAATGTTTTAATGATAGTATTTAGCACTTTCCACTTTCAGGGTGCTTTACGAGCATTCAGATACAAAGATTTGCTTAGTTGTCACATGAACATTATTTAGTCATGTATATTTCCATTTAGGGCTTTATCCTGCTCACGCTTAAGCAACCTACTCGTGTCAGTAAAATCGTCCATGTGCATAAGTGTTCAGAGGATTGTGTTCTGAATAAGTAGTATATACTATGGTTTGTCTTTGTAGTTCTCTTTCAAAGGTGTAATTTTATCCAAAAAAATCATGCAATACATTGCTAACTAGAGCAGACGCTGCTATTACAAAAACTTCATACAAGCAAGCTAGTTAGTGAAAATCCAGTAACTTTCTGAATTGCTTAATGTTTTTTCCAGACACATTATTGTGATGCGCTGTTACTTGTTCGCTGTAATGTAAAATTCCTTTTGGAAGAAGTAGACTATGACGCTCATAGGATTTTCTCTCGATATAAACATAAACACTTAA